>NC_088334.1:35145000-35465000 GCF_036884655.1 Musa acuminata AAA Group
GAAGAGCATCCTACAACAATAGTTCCAGTGAGAGGGGAAATGAAGATGAAGCCATACTTGCAAGAGAATCGGGAGAGGTGAAAGAACCATCACAATATAAAATGTAGTCAAAATTTCCTTCCCTAGTGGATTCATAGAGATCATAGTTCTACTCCCCTTGAGATCAGGATCACCTTGATAAATCTCATTCATGAGGGCTAGCCGCCCCTGAATACTAAGAATGGAGGTTTGACATGATTGTGGAATTTGACCTTATTTTTATTGAGCCAAGGAGACTAAATCCCAGAGGAGATGAGTATAAGGATCTCAGTTGGAGTGGTAATTGCTATAGTTGTCCCTTTCCCTGAGCTAAGTACTTATGAACCAAGGGCCAAAGTGTTGGAAAACCTTGGGGAGTATCACATGCGTAGCGGAAAGCAAAAAAAAAAGGGGGTTTCCTAAAATAATCTTATCGAATCGTCGTGCAAAGATAGGGAGCATAAAACTTATGAAACCGAAAACTGCATAAAGTGGTTGAGACGTTTTCACCTAGGGGAACTCGTATGTCTCCTAAGATTGCAGATCCTAGTTTGACGGAGCTATCGCAAACTCCTCTCTAGCAGTGATCCATACGACGAATGCAATAACGACACATCTCGCGCAACACGTTCTTTCCTCGCGATTGCACACCACCACGCAGCAGCGCACAAGGAGGGATCAGTCCATCTTGTCGTCCTCTCGCACTAGAGAGGGGGTAGTCGGTTAGAGGAAGAAGGGGGGGAGGAGATGAGGAGGTTGGCGACAATAGGGGTCTAGCCTATGACCCTTTTAGTCCCAACTTATATTTATAAAGAGCCTCCTTTAACTAACCCTAATGGATCCCTCTTATTAGGTATTGGATCTCTATTCAATTACCCCTGGCTTAATGGATATTGGATGCCCATCCAATAACTATTCTAAGCTCTATTAGGTCTCTCCCAAGGATTTATTAAAACAGGGGCTTATCGGATATCCCATACCTGATCCTTTATTCGTTGCTTTGTCCACCATATGTGTGACCCTCTAGGCTCAATATTGATCTTGCTGTGAGTTGCACTTGTTAGAACTCTTTTTGACTCAGAGCTCCTTCTGACTCAATGAATTATTATCCCTATAATGATTCACTCAACTTATCGACTATGGACGTGCTAGACCACTACGCCATAGTCCCTAAATGATATAGGGGGATCTAATCCATTGGATCTGTCTGTCCTCAGTTACCTTGTATCTATAGTCCCTCATCTATCTAATATCCTAGAATCCGTAAACCGGGTATGGTCCTGTCAGGCCTATAGAATCCATTCGAGTCTCACTCTAATCAGATTCTCTTGGAGAACTCTTTCTATCAATCTGAATCTCATGCTTATCGGATTCATAGCGATCCGATTGACCCTGACCAGGGATTTGCCGGAGTGAGAACACACAGGATATTCCTCTCATGATATCGAGAGTGAATGATCCTCTATTGGCACCCAATTACATTCGTAAGGTTGGCTACAATTCCTAGTGACCATCTGTACTAGATTCGGAACTTCTATACCTACAAGTCTAGTATCAAAGAATATAGTACTTAAACAATACATCCTTGGTGTCTCAAGTCTAAGGAATAGATACATAACTGGGACTACGAAATTACTGTCTGACGATGAGATATCATTAACCAATCAGCATTCTGTAAGTGGATCATTTAGTGAACTCATTCTCCAATGAGCACTTGTACTATATCCCTAGTGTCCCCACATAAGCAGCTATGAGACCAGTTGCCTCTATCATATGGATGAGTATATAGCATACCGGTCTTTCCAGTTATCTTGATGTCCTTCTCGAGTAACTTATGACTAGGAATATTTAGGATATGTGTTTAAATGTGAATTGGTCTCATTATCATGATTCAATTCCTATTACACAGATCCAAAGACATCATAATATATATTCATCACATAATATAAAGTGAGAAAATATAATAATAATAATAATCAAAAGAGATTGTGTAGTGTATCACATGTGCCGTCACTCACGTGATTGACTTGTAGGGCATTTGTAACTATCAATGTCCCACTTGACCTAAAGCCAATCACCTTGATCCCCATCAGGTTCCGGTGACGCTCGAAAACAATTTGAGACAACAGTTTTGTTAGTGGATTTAAAATGTTATCTTTGGATGAAACTTTTTCTCCTGTTATATTACCATGGGCTACGATCTCTTTGATCAAGTGGAACCTCCTCAGAATATGCTTGGACTTTTGATAGACTTGAGTTTCTTCGTTTGAGCAATCGCCCTATTATTGTCGCAATATAAGGGAATCGACTCCTCGTTGCCCGGCACAACTCCTAGATTTGCGATGAACTTATTCATCCAGACTGCCTTATTTGCTGCTTCTATCGTAGTAATATACTCTGCCTCAGTGGTCGAGTCAGCAGTAGTGTCTTGCTTAGAACTCTTCCAGCTTACTACTCATCCATTTAGGGTGAACACATACCCTGAGTTTGACTTGCTGTTATCGACATCGGATTAGAAACTCTATCTGTGTAGCCCTCAACCTTGATATTACCTCCTTCGTATATCAGTAAAAGATCCTTAGTTCTTCTCAAGTACTTAAGGATATACTTTACTGCCTTCCAGTGTTCCAAACCTGGATCCGCCTGATACCAGCTTGTAACACTTAGAGCACGCGCTATATCATGCTTGGTACATAACATGCATAATAGATCCTATCGCATAGGTATAGGATATCCTATTCATGTCTGCCCTTTCTACAGGAGTCTTTAGGGACATACTCCTGATATGTGATATTCTATGTCTTATTGTTATGAGTCATCTCTTGAAATTTTTCATGGTAAACCTTTTTGATAATGGTGTCTATGCATCTGGACTGGGACAAGCCAAGCATCCTCTTGTATCTATCTATATAGATCCGAATCCCTAAAATGTAGGATGCTTCCCCTAAGTCTTTCATGGAGAAGTGTCGAGTTAACCAAGCCTTAATCGTTGAGAGCATTCCTACATTATTATTCCTAATGATTAGGATGTCATTTACATATAACACCAAGAAGGTGATAGTCCTCCTATTTACCTTCCTGTACACATAAGTTTCATCTTCATTCTTAATGAAGTTATAAGATCTAATTGCCTCATCAAATTTTATGTTCCAATTTCGGGAAGCTTTCTTTAGTCCATAGATGGACTTGAGCAATCTGCACACCTTATTTGAACTTTCCACATGAATCCCTCAGGCTATATTATATATACCTCCTCCTCGATGTTGCCATTGAGGAACATAGGTTTCATGTCCATCTACCAGATCTCATAATCATAGTGTGCTGCAATGACCAACAAAATTCGGATGGATTTCAGCATGACTATGGGCGAGCAGGTTTCATCATAGTCAACACATTGCCTTTGACGTCACTATCCTACTGTTTCCACTAAGAATGCGTTCCTTCTCAAGGAACACTGCCTTCTTGGCAACAAAGATCTTTTGGTTCTTGGGGTGATATAAGTAATACATACAAGTCTCCTTGGGGTATCCCACGAATTTGCACCGTTTTGTCATTGATTTCAACTTATTGGGGTTGTGTCTTCTAACGTGGGTAAGGGCAGCCCCAAATCTTAACAACCTTAAGATTGCGCTTCTTTCTTTTCCATATCTCATATGGTGTAGACACTATCGCTTTAGATGGAACTTAGTTCAGAAGGTAAGTTGCGGATTTTAGAGCGTAGCCCTAGAAAGAGACGGGTAGGTCGGCAAAACTCATCATGGATCGCACCATGTCCAACAGCATGCGGTTCCTTCTTTCCGATATACCATTGAGTTGTGATATATAAGGAGGGGTCCATTGGGATATTGATCACATGACCTTTGAGGAACTGGGTGAACTTTGTACTCAAGTATTCTCCTCCTAGATTTGATCGAAGAGTCTTGATACTCTTTCCAATCTGGTTTTCTACTTCATTCTTGTATTCCCTAAATTTCTTGAAGGCTTTGGATTTGTACTTCATTAAGTATACATGTTTATACCTAGAGAAATCATCAATGAATGTAATGAGATATAAATAACTATCTATTGCCTGAGTTGACATAAGACCATATACATCAGTATGTATGAGTCATAGCAACTCAGTGGCTCTCTCTCCAATTCTACTAAATAGAAAGTTGGTCAATTTCCCTTAAAGGCAAGACTCGTAGGTTGCATATGATTCATAATCAAATGGATCTAAGTATCCATCCTTTAACGACCTTTGAATTCTTCCCTCGTGGATATGATCTAACCTACAATGTCACAAGTATGCATCATTCACCTCATCTCGCTTCCTCTTAGACAC
The DNA here is from genome assembly GCF_036884655.1 of Musa acuminata AAA Group. Classification (NCBI taxonomy): domain Eukaryota; kingdom Viridiplantae; phylum Streptophyta; class Magnoliopsida; order Zingiberales; family Musaceae; genus Musa; species Musa acuminata. The sequence continues at coordinate 35,149,343 of NC_088334.1, forward strand.
ACCAACATTCATGACATGTGGAATAACATTTAACATAAATAAATCATTATTTAATATTCCTCTATTGATGATTTCATTATTTAAAATTAGTAAACAATCATTGTTCTAAAAAACTAATTTATATCAACTATTTATCAATCAAGAAATAAAAATAATGTTTTTGATGATCGAAAGAACGAAATAACATGTATTTAATGCAAGAATAACTTCACCAGGCAATTGTAGGGTAACCTTGCCAACGGCAACAACAACAACCTTTGCACCATTCCCCATCCTGAGGTCCACCTCCCCTCTCGCTAATCTCTTAGCCTTTGCTAGAACTTGCAACAAATTGTAGATATGAGATGCATTGTCGGTATCCAAGACCCATGCATTATCATAACTTTCTAATAAATAGAGATCAATCATGAATATACCTAAAGTTTCTCCAAGCTTCTGTTTCGCCTTTTCTGCAAGGTACTTCTTACAGTTTCTCTTCTAGTGCTCGTCTTTATTGTAGTGGAAGCACTATCCTTTATCCTTTGCCAGGTCCTTTTTAACAATCTTTGCTCTTACCCTTCTTAAGAGACTTCTCTACCTTCCTTTTCTTTCTGGTCTCACCAACATAGAGAACTGGCTTATCTTTCTTGATGGTGCTCTTAGCCTCCCTCAACATATTGAGGAGCTCAAGGGGAGTCATCTCAAGCTTGTTCAAGTTAAAATTCATTATGAATTGTGAAAAGGAACCAAAAGGGACTGAAGTATAAGATATACACACGGGTTATCCTCTAGGACCATTCCTAGACCCGTGAGCTTCTCAATCCACTCAATCATCTTAAGGGCATTATTCTAAACCGATGTCCCTTCAGTCATCTTTGCACGGAAGAAACTTTTGGATATCTCATATCGTTGAGTCCTTTTTTGTTCCTCAAACAATTTCCGGAGATAAAGGAGGATGGATCCGACATCCATATTTTTATGCTGCCTCTATAACTCGGGAGCCATAGAACCTAACATGTAATATTGAGCAAGAGTGGAATCATCTATATGCTTCATGTAGCGAGCATTCTCATCCTTATTTTCCCCTTTCGCATACACGGGTATAATTGTGTCAAGGACGTACGCAAATTTCTTCGTCATGAAAACAATTCTGAGGTTGCAGGGCCAATCCGTATAGTTTGGACCAGTGAGACGGTTGACATCTAGTATGCCATGTAAGGGATTTGCAAGCGATATATTTTTAAAAAGTAAAGATGTAGTAGAAAATAAATAACATGCAGATTTTAGATTTTACGAAGAACAATTAAGACATGACCTTTTATCTTAATCTACTCCTATTATTTTCTCTCAAAACACACGACACCCTTCGGCATGTGAATTGGAAATCTCCGACGGATTTCTTTTAAGGATCGGGATCTAGTTGGCATCTTAGTATGACCTCGAGGGACTCGACCAATCATACTAAGTCCAAAATATAGACAACTCTTGCTAATCGACCAATCACACTTAAGTCTAAAATCCCATCCTATTCGGCCTCCAAACCATCATGACCTCGAGCGACTTAATCGATCATAATGTTCAGTTAAGTCAGCACCATCATTACAAGATGAGTTTGATTTGATGATATGCTCTCGAGGGACTTGACCAAGCATACCATGCCCTCAGGTCACCGGTGACATCTCTATGTCGTAGGAAAGATCTCAAATCCCAATATAGGTGAGTCTCGAGGGATTCAACTAACTCAACACATATCGAAAAATGATTTTTGCCTATAATTGTGAAAGGCCGCGTGGATCAATTTAATTGTCTCATTTTTACCGACTTAATATTATTATTGGAGGAGTTTTTTTATTTAATATGGTCTTGTAGTTAAATATGTTGCGTCACATATATATATTTAATATATATTTACATCATATATATATATATATATATATATATATATATATATATATATATATATATATATATATATATATATACAAACACTTAGTAGGTGCAAAAATAAACATATATCATATATAGGCATCCACACTATATGATTATGGACCAGAACCTAGTCTGATAAGGCTTGAGCTAAAAGGCATGATCACGTACAAAATCTCTATGTGTGTCTTAGCGAGCGCATTTCCATGCCCGGTGATCATCCATCTCATCCTCATCGGTCCTGTCGGCACCTTGACGCATCTGCAAGCTCGATGATCTCCATGTCCTCCTGGGTCCCGTTGGCACCTCCACACTCTCATTGCGTCGTTTCGTGCAATTACAACTTAATTATAGGTACGCAGGCCTAAAAATGTACATATTGCATAAATGAGAAACCTTAATCTTATCAAGGGGAGGTACAACACTGAGGGAGATAGAAATACATGTTGGATATAATGAGAGAGAGAGGGAGGCTCGTAAGCCCCAATAATAATCGCATACACGTATACACATCATCTCAAATGGCTCATAATCATCTGTCCACATCATACATCACATGTATATATATAATTATGTACATATCGCATAAATGAGAAACCTTAATTTTATCAAGGGAAGATACAACACTGAGGGAGATAGAAATACATGTTGGATATAATGAGAGAGAGAGGAAGACTCGTAAACCCCAATAATAATCACATACACGTATACACATGATCTTAAATGACTCATAATCATCTGTTCACATCATACATCATATGTATATATATATATGACTAACTAGGTAATAATTAATTAAATTAATTAATTAATTAAACTTGAATTAATCCATAATTCAATTTGAGAAACCTTGCCATATCCACATTGCAGGGTACCCCAAGCGACTAGGAAACCTTGGCTGCTAGGGTTGCCCTTGCGGTCAGGAATCCTTGGTCGCAAGGCTGGCTGCTCTCGGCCATGTAGCCTTTGGCCAGGCCGAGAGCAGCAAGTATTGCTCTCGGCCAATGCTGTAGGGCTACAATAATTGTTGCCCTTTTTCCTAGTTTTCTATCAATTGTTTTGACGATAAACAACTAGCCGACATAACCTTTCAGCCCCCAAAACATATGCTGTACAAATCTAGGATCGATAACGAACGCAACTACTTTACGCAAAAAACCGATTCTACGCGATTCATCATAGCGTACAATTAGAAAACCAATAATCGCATGAGCAACCTAGCTCTGATACCACTATTGGGAAAACTTGGGGTGCATCACATGCGTGACGGAAAGTAAAATAAAAATTGATTTCCCAAAACAATCTTATTGAATCATCGTGTGAAGATGGGGAGCATAAAACTCGTGAAACTGAAAATTGCATAAAGTGGTTGAGACGTTCTCATCTAGGGGAACTCGTATATCCCTTAAGATTGCAGATCCTAGTTCATAGATAAAGGAGCTCTTATAAACTCCTCTCTAGTGATGATCTACATGATGAACGCAGCAACGACATACCTACTCGCGCAGTATGTTCTTTCCTCGCGATCGCGCACCACCACGTAATAGCACACGAGGGATCGGTCCCTCTTGCTGTCCTCTCGGACTAGAGAGGGGGTAGTCGGCTGGAGGAAGAAGGGGGAAGAAGATGAGGTGGTTGGCGGCAATAGGGGTCTAGCTTATGACCCTTTTAGTCCCAACTCCTATTTATAGAGACTCTCCTTTAATTAACCCTAATGGATCCCTCTTATTAAGTATTGAATCTCTATTCAATTACCCCTGGCTTAATGGATATTGGATCCCCATCCAATAACCATTCTAAGCTATATTGGGTTTCTCTCAAGGATCTATTAAAACAGGGGCTTATCAGATATCCCATACCCGATCCTGTATTCGTCACATTGTCCACCATATGTGTATGACCCTCTAGGCCTAATACCGAGCTGGCCGTGAGTTGCACCTATCAGAACTCTTTTTGATTCAGAAATCTTTCTGACTCGGTGAATTATTATCCTCATAATGATTCACTCAACTCATCGACTATGGACGTACTAGGCCACTACGTCATAGTCCCCAGACGATACAGGGGGGATCTAATTCGTTGGACCTATTTGCCCTCAGTTACCGTGTATCTATAGTCCCTCATCCATCTAATATCTCAGAATCCGTATGCCGGGCATGGTGCTGTCAGGACTATGTGGAATCCATTCGAGTCTCACTTTAATCGGATTCTCTTGGAGAACTCCTCTCTCAATCCGAATCTCATGCTTATCGAATTCATCACGATCCGATTGACCCTAGCCAGATATTTGCCTGAGTGAAAACATCGGGATATTCCTCTCATGATACTGAGAGTGGATGATCCTCTTTTGGCACCCAATTGCCTTCGTAAGGTTGGCTACCATTCCCAACAATGATTTCAATAGGCGCTCGAGCGCTGGCTTAGGTGCTCGGGCGAGGCGAGGCCCGAACGCCTCGCTTCATTTCCAGGCAGCGCGGGCATCGCCTGGGCGCTCGCCTGAGCTCAATCGTCGGGCACTTCGGGCGAGCGCCCGAGTTAAATTAGGCGACCAAACCAGCATTTTAGGTCTGGTTCGGTCTCCGGTGCTTTAATTGGTTCAATCGAACCAACTAAAGCATCGATATCAGCCTTCCTCTCACGACTTCCCAACCTTAACCGTGCTCGCCGCTCCCGCTCTCGTTGCCGCTACTCGCTGCTACCGTTGTCGTTGCCACTATCGTCGCACGTCGCTCCTGCTGCTACCGCTGTCGCTGCCGTTGTTCGCTTCTACCGCTGTCGCTGTCGTTGTTCGCTTCTACCGCTATTGCTACTCCCGCTCCCGTTGCTCACTACTACCGTTGTCGTTGCCACTATCGTCGCTCGCCGCTCTCGCTCCCGCTGCCGCTGCCACTGTCGTCGCTCTCGCTCCTACTGCCGCTGCTTGCTGCTACCGCTGCCACTACCGTCGCTCGCCGCTCCCGCTGCTCTCAGTCAGCAGCCTCGATCTTCCTCTTACTCACACTCTTCTCACTTTGTATATTGTTAACAGTATATTAACAGTATGCTACTAACTGTATACTAGTAACAATATTTTTATTTATTAGATTAATAATATATTATTTTGATTTTAATACTGTTAATTTTTATTTATTTGAAATTATTGTTATTGTTTTGAATTTTGAGACTTTTTGTTAATGTGATATTGTAATTTTTCAAGATTTTCTTAATTTAATATTATATTTTTATTTAAATAATTATATTTATTAATTATATTATATATTTTTATATTTTAGCGTCTCGCTTTGTTCGGACGATTTTTGGACCTTGGCGCCAAAAAGCGCCTAGTGCTTTTTAAATCACTGATTCCCAATGACCGTTTGTACTAGATCCGAAATTTTCATACTTATAAGTCCGGTATCAAAGAATGAAGTACTCAAACAAGACATCCTTGATGTCTAAGTCTAAGGATCGGATACACAATTGGGACTACGGAATCAGTTTGACGATGTGGTATTATTAACCAACCAGCATTCTGTAAGCGGATCATTCAGTGAACTCATTTTCCAATGAGCGCCTGTACTATATCCCTAGTATCCCCATACAAGTAGCTATGAGATTAATTATCTCCATCATATGAACGTGCATATAGTACACCTGTCTGTCTAGTTACCTCGATGCCCCTCTTGAGTAACCTATTATTAGAAATATTTAAGATCTGTGTTTAAAGGCGAATTGGTCTTATTATCATGATCCAATGACATCACAATATATATTCATCACATAATATAAAGTGAGAAAATGCAATAATAATAATAACCAAAAGAGATTGTGCAGCGTATCACACGTGCCATCACTCACGTGATTGACTTGCAGGACACTTGTATAAAGAATTTAAAACGAAGACCAACTGTACATCGAAGCAGATTCCAAAAGGTAATAGCGAAAGGGCATTCAAGGAATCTGTGCATGGATGAGTCAACATGGAGCAGTGGAGATTACATACAAAACAACTATCTAATTTGTGATGGTAAAGATAAGCAAATAAATTAAATGTTGGAAGATGATTCCAGGATAATTTGAAAAGAAAAAGTTTGACCTTTGGTGAAATAGAAAGTTATTATGTTGCTTTCCAGCCCTATCAAACCTCAACCCTATAGTCTGATTTAATATACTGATAGGCACCGCTGGTAGAGAGAGAGCCCAAATGATTGGTCTTCTAAATCCATATGTCCTCATCGGGGCACCTAAGAATATGAATTTTAAGAATCATTTCAAACAAGGAGGAATGAAAAAGACGCTCGAGGACAGAAACATATTAAGAGTTAGCAATCAGAAACTTGAAAACAACACAAAAATTAGAGATTTCCCCCACATTAATCAAGGTAGGTCAGAAACTATGATGAATGTTATCAATCCATAAATCATTCCAAATGTTGGTATTAGTACCATTGCTAATCATCTTCCTAAATCCTCTAATACTCTTGGTAAGATTGTTGATATTGCACCTAGACCAAGAAAGATTATTAGAAGGGTTAATCCAAGGGTGAAGATCCCCATATTTAGCTTTAAGGATGCCAACCTAGAGAGAATCAAACTTATTAAGGATCGACAGAATCCACTTGGTATAAATTGACTCCTTGATTGTAACAAGATCACGTAAACCTAGACCCTCGTAGTATTTGTGTTTAGAAATGGTGTCCCAACTAATAATCATCATATGAGAAGCGGAAGAGTTCGTATTTCAGAAAAAAAATTCCTAGTAACGCGGGTCATATGGTTAAATATGAAATCTGATATGTTGTAATTGAGGAGATGAGTCAAAATAGAGTTAAATACAGAGGCAATAAAAACCATCCACCTAGCCTGAGAAATAAGACCCTTATACCATCCTTGGACATGGGAGAGGGTCTTATCCATAGAGATATTTTGATAGTTTTGTGGGAGGTGACCAAGAGAAAGGAAGGAGCCAAGGTATTTCATAAGCCAACGCCTTGCCCTAATACCCAAAGAGTTACAAGTAGAGTATTTGGAGGTAAGTTGGAAGATGATTCCAGGATAATTTGAAAAGAAAAAGTTTTATGTTGAAATAGAAAGTTATTATGTTGCTTTCCAGCCCTATCAAACCTCAACCCTATAGTCTGATTTAATATACTGATAGGCACCGCTGGTAGAGAGAGAGCCCAAATGATTGGTCATCTAAATCCATATGTCCTCATCGGGGCACCTAAGAATATGAATTTTAAGAATCATTTCAAACAAGGAGGAATGAAAAAGACGCTCGAGGACAGAAACATATTAAGAGTTAGCAATCAGAAACTTGAAAGCAACACAAAAATTAGAGATTTCCCCCACATTAATCAAGGTAGGTCAGAAACTATGATGAATGTTATCAATCCATAAATCATTCCAAATGTTGGTATTAGTACCATTGCTAATCATCTTCCTAAATCCTCTAATACTCTTGGTAAGATTGTTGATATTGCACCTAGACCAAGAAAGATTATTAGAAGGGTTAATCCAAGGGTGAAGATCCCCATATTTAGCTTTAAGGATGCCAACCTAGAGAGAATCAAACTTATTAAGGATCGACAGAATCCACTTGGTATAAATTGACTCCTTGATTGTAACAAGATCACGTAAACCTAGACCCTCGTAGTATTTGTGTTTAGAAATGGTGTCCCAACTAATAATCATCATATGAGAAGCGGAGGAGTTCGTATTTCAGAAAAAAAATTCCTAGTAATGCGGGTCATATGGTTAAATATGGAATCTGATATGTTGTAATTGAGGAGATGAGTCAAAATAGAGTTAAATACAGAGGCAATAAAAACCATCCACCTAGCCTGAGAAATAAGACCCTTATACCATCCTTGGACATGGGAGAGGGTCTTATCCATAGAGATATTTTAATAGTTTTGTGGGAGGTGACCAAGAGAAAGGAAGGAGCCAAGGTATTTCATAAGCCAACGCCTTGTCCTAATACCCAAAGAGTTACAAGTAGAGTATTTGGAGGTAAGTTGGAAGATGATTCCAGGATAATTTGAAAAGAAAAAGTTTTATGTTGAAATAGAAAGTTATTATGTTGCTTTCCAGCCCTATCAAACCTCAACCCTATAGTCTGATTTAATATACTGATAGGCACCGCTGGTAGAGAGAGAGCCCAAATGATTGGTCTTCTAAATCCATATGTCCTCATCGGGGCACCTAAGAATATGAATTTTAAGAATCATTTCAAACAAGGAGGAATGAAAAAGACGCTCGAGGACAGAAACATATTAAGAGTTAGCAATCAGAAACTTGAAAACAACACAAAAATTAGAGATTTCCCCCACATTAATCAAGGTAGGTCAGAAACTATGATGAATGTTATCAATCCATAAATCATTCCAAATGTTGGTATTAGTACCATTGCTAATCATCTTCCTAAATCCTCTAATACTCTTGGTAAGATTGTTGATATTGCACCTAGACCAAGAAAGATTATTAGAAGGGTTAATCCAAGGGTGAAGATCCCCATATTTAGCTTTAAGGATGCCAACCTAGAGAGAATCAAACTTATTAAGGATCGACAGAATCCACTTGGTATAAATTGACTCCTTGATTGTAACAAGATCACGTAAACCTAGACCCTCGTAGTATTTGTGTTTAGAAATGGTGTCCCAACTAATAATCATCATATGAGAAGCGGAGGAGTTCGTATTTCAGAAAAAAAATTCCTAGTAACGCGGGTCATATGGTTAAATATGGAATTTGATATGTTGTAATTGAGGAGATGAGTCAAAATAGAGTTAAATACAGAGGTAATAAAAACCATCCACCTAGCCTGAGAAATAAGACCCTTATACCATCTTTGGACATGAGAGAGGGTCTTATCCATAGAGATATTTTGATAGTTTTGTGGGAGGTGACTAAGAGAAAGGAAGGAGCCAAGGTATTTCATAAGCCAACGCCTTGCCCTAATACCCAAAGAGTTACAAGTAGAGTATTTGGAGGTAAGTTGGAAGATGATTCCAGGATAATTTGAAAAGAAAAAGTTTTATGTTGAAATAGAAAGTTATTATGTTGCTTTCCAGCCCTATCAAACCTCAACCCTATAGTCTGATTTAATATACTGATAGGCACCGCTGGTAGAGAGAGAGCCCAAATGATTGGTCTTCTAAATCCATATGTCCTCATCGGGGCACCTAAGAATATGAATTTTAAGAATCATTTCAAACAAGGAGGAATGAAAAAGACGCTCGAGGACAGAAACATATTAAGAGTTAGCAATCAGAAACTTGAAAACAACACAAAAATTAGAGATTTCCCCCACATTAATCAAGGTAGGTCAGAAACTATGATGAATGTTATCAATCCATAAATCATTCCAAATGTTGGTATTAGTACCATTGCTAATCATCTTCCTAAATCCTCTAATACTCTTGGTAAGATTGTTGATATTGCACCTAGACCAAGAAAGATTATTAGAAGGGTTAATCCAAGGGTGAAGATCCCCATATTTAGCTTTAAGGATGCCAACCTAGAGAGAATCAAACTTATTAGGGATCGACAGAATCCACTTGGTATAAATTGACTCCTTGATTGTAACAAGATCACGTAAACCTAGACCCTCGTAGTATTTGTGTTTAGAAATGGTGTCCCAACTAATAATCATCATATGAGAAGCGGAGGAGTTCGTATTTCAAAAAAAAAATTCCTAGTTACGCGGGTCATATGGTTAAATATGGAATCTGATATGTTGTAATTGAGGAGATGAGTCAAAATAGAGTTAAATACAGAGGTAATAAAAACCATCCACCTAGCCTGAGAAATAAGACCCTTATACCATCCTTGGACATGGGAGAGGGTCTTATCCATAGAGATATTTTGATAGTTTTGTGGGAGGTGACTAAGAGAAAGGAAGGAGCCAAGGTATTTCATAAGCCAACGCCTTGCCCTAATACCCAAAGAGTTACAAGTAGAGTATTTGGAGGTAAGTTGGAAGATGATTCCAGGATAATTTGAAAAGAAAAAGTTTTATGTTGAAATAGAAAGTTATTATGTTGCTTTCCAGCCCTATCAAACCTCAACCCTATAGTCTGATTTAATATACTGATAGGCACCGTTGGTAGAGAGAGAGCCCAAATGATTGGTCTTCTAAATCCATATGTCCTCATCGGGGCACCTAAGAATATGAATTTTAAGAATCATTTCAAACAAGGAGGAATGAAAAAGACGCTCGAGGACAGAAACATATTAAGAGTTAGCAATCAGAAACTTGAAAACAACACAAAAATTAGAGATTTCCCCCACATTAATCAAGGTAGGTCAGAAACTATGATGAATGTTATCAATCCATAAATCATTCCAAATGTTGGTATTAGTACCATTTGCTAATCATCTTCCTAAATCCTCTAATACTCTTGGTAAGATTGTTGATATTGCACCTAGACCAAGAAAGATTATTAGAAGGGTTAATCCAAGGGTGAAGATCCCCATATTTAGCTTTAAGGATGCCAACCTAGAGAGAATCAAACTTATTAAGGATCGACAGAATCCACTTGGCATAAATTGACTCCTTGATTGTAACAAGATCACGTAAACCTAGACCCTCGTAGTATTTGTGTTTAGAAATGGTCTCCCAACTAATAATCATCATATGAGAAGCGGAGGAGTTCGTATTTCAGAAAAAAAATTCCTAGTAACGCGGGTCATATGGTTAAATATGGAATCTGATATGTTGTAATTGAGGAGATGAGTCAAAATAGAGTTAAATACAGAGGTAATAAAAACCATCCACCTAGCCTGAGAAATAAGACCCTTATACCATCCTTGGACATGGGAGAGGGTCTTATCCATAGAGATATTTTGATTGTTTTGTGGGAGGTGACCAAGAGAAAGGAAGGAGCCAAGGTATTTCATAAGCCAACGCCTTGCCCTAATACCCAAAGAGTTACAAGTAGAGTATTTGGAGGTAAGGGACACATGCTTAGAGAAGTAAATGTTATATTTGTGCAAAGTGACTTTCAGACTAATAAGATTTTGGAAGATATCGAGGGCCTTAAGGATGTTGACACAAGATTGTGAATTAGCACAAAAAGCTAAAAGTAGGTTGCCAACAAACACTAAATATGACAAATGCACCCTCTTGAGATTAAAAGGAGTAATAAGCTTTTGAGCTCCAAAAGATGTGATTAAAGAGAAGAGGATCTGTTGTGCGAAAATAAATAGACAAGGGGAAAGGGGGTCCCTTTGTAAATAGGGGGAAGTTAGTAAGGAGTGCTTTGTGAATAGCTTCTTAGGAGAGGGGGTCAAATTCCTTTCTTATATCTAGCTTCAGGAGGATAAGAGGAGATTGACCTTTGGATTTTAGAAAGTGTATGAACTAGTTTGTCGACTATAAGGATGTTATTATGAATAGTCCTTAACAACAACAACAAATTCGTAAGTCTCAACTATTTGGGGTCGGCTACATGGATCCTTTGTCGCTATTGAGATCTGTAAAAAGTCATATGTTTAGTTAAGTTCAGAGTGCTTAAATCTTTGTTTATAGTTTCTATTAAAGTCTCTTTAGGTCTTCCTCTATCTTTTTTCGTATCATTAACATTAATTATTTCACCTCTTCTGATTATCGTATGTAGAGGTCTCTTCAGCATATGCTCATACTATCTTAAATGATTTTCTCTCATCTTATCTTATATCGAATCAATACCTAGTTGTTCACGGATAAAAATATTTTTTATCCTATATTTGATTAGTAACTCCACGCATCCATTTCAACATTCTTATCTCGACAACATAAACTTTTTATATATTTTTTTCTTAACTACCTAACACTCAGACCCATAAAGCATTATTGGTCTCATAATTGTTTTATAAATTTTTTTTTATTTCAAAGATATTTGATAATCACACAAGACTGTTGCCCCTCATCATTTTAACCATCTTGCTTTTATTCTATGAATAATATCTTTATCGATCTCTCAATCTTATTGAATAATTGATCCAAATTGTGAATAGTCCTACCTTAGACAAAAGCAGATTGCTCAAGACTGATAAGATTTTGAAGGAAGTTTTGATCCGGTTGGCAAGAACCTTAGATAGGAGTTTATAAACCACATCACAAAGAGCAATGGGTCTAAAGTCTTTGACCACTTGGAGGCTATAGGTCTAAGGTCCTTGACCACGTAGGGGTTGTCTTTCTTAGGAATAAAGACAAAAAGAGTTTTTCCTCGACTGGGGGAGATGCCTGGAGGTGTGGAAAGCAGATAAGGAATGGGATACTTGAGAACATCCTAGAAATGTCGATGTAATTCGACATTGAAGCAGTTGTGGCCAGGATTCTTTCCAAAACCCATTTGCAGATGTGTGAAATCTCGGTGGAGACTTAAAGAGGTAAAAGAAGGTAGCTGAGTTAGGTTTGGGCATAAAGACTTATGTTAAATAAATTACCTATATTGTTATATTTGTTGAATATATTATTACTAAAGAGAGGGAACAATGATAGTTTTATCTTCAACTGTATGCATACAGAAACCAATTTCTGCAAATTATTCTTGAAGGTTTTGTTCCACATCATTCTAATCTTTTAAATTCTTTGAAGGTATCTAATCATTTCGTGGTACAAGTGTCAGAGTCTAGTAAGTCAACAACTGACTTTAACTTTAAGGAGCTATGTAAAGAATTGTAAAATTTGAAGTGCCCTGATTGGTAGTTGCAATTTTTGAAGAGGTGAATAGGATATATGCAGGGATATATCAGCAAATTTTCATTTATTTATTAAACAATTTACTCGAATAAGTCCCATTTCTCGTTGGCTGCTTGAGAAACACCTTATAAATGTGGCTTTAATACAATGTCTATTTTACTTGTAAGCAAATCAACATATCTCTGTTGTATGCCAATGCATTTCTATATAATTTCTATACAGACTTTTCTCACATTTATATTATCAAGTTTGTGACGAATGAACATGGAATAACTTATATTTGTTGTTATTACGTACTTATTGTAGGTCTCTGTTTTGTTTCCACACACTGAATTACTTTTCATCTTTATTTTTCATTCAGATTATTGGCATCATTGATCAACCTGTCTTAAGAGAAAGATGGGTTGGGATTGATGGGAGAACAACAACAATGAATGGACGGGAAGTTTCAACACGTGATTGTAACAAACTTTCACAAGCTTACTTGTATGGGTTCTTTTCTTTGATAGAATATTAGTTGAATCACAGTGATTTTACATTCAGTTGTGTGAAATTTATGGGTTTTCTACCTTGATATGAAAATATTGTCATTATATTATTTCTTTTCTCAGGTATACAACAAGTCCACATCTCTTTAGCGGTGATGCTGAAAAAGCTTTCTGTCGTGTAAGAGATAAGGTGAGCAATGCGAATTGGTCATGTACTGTATTTTTTGCTTGATTTTTCAGTGGATAAGAAAAATATTAAATGTGTCAAAGTCCATGTGACGCACACTTATTGATACTTGCTCATTTCCTCTTTGTTTATATATTTTAATTCTAGGTCAAAGTTCCACTGTATGGTTGCGATTGTTATGCTTATGCTCTTCTGGCTTCTGGATATGTTGATCTTGTAATTGAGTCTGGGCTAAAGGTGAGATATCTATTCCGAATAACTCTCTTAGGATGACCTTAATATCAGTTCAGCTTTTTCCACTGGGTAGTCTATTTGCTTCAATATTTAATAGTGCACAACCTTGGTTTACTGTTTCCATTTATACTGCTAGGCCCATTTTTTTCTTGGGTATTCAAGATTCGACTTGTCATATACTCATCAGTCATAAGCCATTATGGTAATACCGTCTTGGTGTCCCAAGTCATGCTTAATCGAAGTTATGTCACAATCTAAAACAATAGACTTAACTGGCTTAGAACATTGGTGGAACTTTACCACATGGTTTGAAATGGTTAAGCTCAGTATTACCAGATCTATCTAGTCCTAGAAACCAACTCAACCCATCAGCCACTTTTAATGTAGTACCGATTGGGGTACTACAAGCTTGGTCCTCTTTTGGACTTGAGGTCTCTGTCAATCTTGATGTGATCAATGTGGACTAGTAATCATGACATAGTGAAGCAGAATCTCGTTACCCCTATCTGGATGACAGGATGGATTCTGTATTCCAACTTGAACTCCTGAAACAAATGGAGTGTTTTCATCCTATAACATTGTGGAATTGGGGTTCATAACTTCCAGTCACATTAGCATTAGAAAGTAAATGAAAACATATATATCTAATGTCATTTTCAAGAATATATCTTTCAACTGCCTGTTGCTCATGTAAAATCTTACTGCTTGACAGCCCTATGACTTTCTCTCGTTGGTACCTGTAATAGAAGGTGCTGGGGGATCAATAACTGATTGGAAAGGACATATGCTTTACTGGAAGGTCTCCCCCGAGTCACGTCCAACAAGTATGGCTCTTTTGCTGTTGTGCTGTTTCATCTCGTTCCTGTGACACAATTGTGTATTTTATTCTTGTTTGTGGTGAACCCATAACTTTTCTGATACAATTACTAGTCTTGGTACCTTCCATCCAAGCAATTCAAATCCAAGTAGTGTGTTTAGGGAACTAGAACTTTTCATATTCTTATGCATCTCTGACATTTTCAGCTTGTTTTGTTTCCAATTAATAAACAAATGATGCTGTAACTTCATTTCAGGTTTTAACGTTGTAGCAGCAGGGGACCCTAAGGTCCACAGACAGGCTTTGGAAGAGCTACACTGGCAGTAAGGCTCATGGCTGCTAAATCTGAAGAATTGTTTATTGGCTTAGGACATACTTAAGTCATTTGAAAGGTATTTAGGATAAAGGGCAATCGGGATCAGTATGGAGATCGCATTTGTTACTTGCTATGCTTATGGTAACAAATTCTTTTAACTCTGTTTGCTACATCCGACTGTGTTACAGCTTTATGCAAATAAAGTGGAAGCAATTTTTGAGGGAGCCGTAGTAACATACGGTCAACTAACCCATGGAAACATTATAAATGACTTCATTTGTACTTCTCTTCGTTCTTCTTTCCTCTCTTTTACTACTATTTAAGATTCCTTTTCTTCTTCATCCTCTTCTTTCTATTGTTCCTCTTTTTCCTCTTGTTTTTCTTCCTCGTCTTTTTCTTCTACTCATTCTCTGTTTTTCATATTTCTTCTCCACTTTATCATCTTCTTAATCTTTTTCATTTTATTCTTACTCTTCTTTTTCGTATTCTTCTTACTTTTCTCACTTTCTACCTTTATTCGTCTTCTTTCTCTGAGCTGTCGTAGTTGATCTAATAGTTCGATTTGCACTTGCAAATCCAAATGCAATGTTTTGTAAATGTGTTTGTTCGTCGTCTGTAAACCCAACTGATATGTTTGCTTGCGGTACTGCCTACGGCTAAATCATGTCTGCGTGAGGCTTTGCAAAAGCTGGCTGCAAGTTGTAATGTTAAATGCAATAGTCTCGTTAAACCTATCTTTATATAATTGACACTATATAAAATATCTTTATTTTGAACTTACTGGGCTGAAATCGAGCTCCTAAGTTGCTTATGGATTTTTTGATCAATAAGTACAAAATCAAAATTGATTTATGGGGTTTTTGTCAAATGCATATCTTATAGAAATGGAGGACCTAAGATGTGAGATAAAAATGCTCTAAAATGACATATAAGGCCTTGGGACTTGGGCCAAAGTTAGTGATCCCACTTACTCTTGAGAAAAGTTGGCATCAACTTGAGAAGATCTCTATCAAAGTTACCATGGAAGTCTGACCGAGACCCTAGGGGGCTCGGACATCCCTTAAACTTGGAATATTCAACATCTTCAAAAGTATTACCCATGAAGAAAAACCCAATTCAATAATATAGTAACTTACATGCTTTGTAAATAAAATAAAACTGATTTTCATTAAAAAAAAAAAAGTTTCTATATTATGCTCATTAGTTCGTTACATTAAAAAGATCCATCGACTAAAGAGGAAAAGAAAAAAAATAATAAGGAGCCTAAAGGCCAAGCCTAATCTCAATACTTAATCTTGACCTCAATCATGTCATCATCCTGACGACGGCGAAGGGGAGAGATTGGAAGGAAGAGGTTGGATTAGCTTGATTCCTATTGCAGCAATAGTTATGACCCCCAATGCATAAATCTCGACGTCAGCGACATTGGTGGCTTGGGCGGCATCGTCGACCTCAATAGGTGCGATAGTAGGAGGATCCACCAGAGCTCCTTTGGCCCCTTTTAACAGCTTTGTCACCTTCAAGGTTTGGAGGAACGCCCTCGGGATTAGCTACCTCGGTGCGCTCCTCGAGAAGCTATCCCTCAACTTACTTATGGTCACTTATATTCCTTATGGTCATCGAGTCCGTTGGATTCAATGAAGACAAACTCCTCGTTAGTGGGCCACTTGCTATTGAAGCTTTCTAAGAGCTTGAGGCCAAGGTGGTCATAAAACGTTTGAGATATCACAAGCTGATACCTAAAGTGCCAGACATTAAATGAGACTTGGGTTAGACCCTTCTCAAACCTTTTAGATACCTTCTATTTGGTGACCCTTATCGCATCATACTCTTAACTTTCGCTCTTCCTCGATCCTAAGTTGCCCCATCACCCACTCCACTGCTTGCTACAAGTTGACATTCTTGATACAGAGAATCGTCATCTCCTCGTTTGACTTTAATTGTGCCTTGTTGAGCTGGAGGCAATTGGCTCTCACTTTGTTGGACAATTCAAAGCATCAAATGTAGTTGATTGGCCAGATTTGTTGAGTGATGATTCTTTATTGCCAGCTCTCTCTCCACGTCCATTGTTTGCACTCGGAGCCTCTCGGCTTTGTCAATAAAGCAATTCCTCTTCGTAGCCCTCATTACGAAGTCATCCGTTTCTCTCATTACTCAAGCTAGGGTAGTTGAGGAATCCTTGACCTGATTCAAGAGAGTCAATGACAGAAGTTGTCCTTGCAAAGCAGAACCCATGGTTAGGGTGATAAAGAACCATAAAGGTCATATGCATCACTAGCGCTTACCAGAACAAAGGAATTGTGAGCATCACTGATGAGGTTGTCGGTGTACCTCATGGACACCCCTTTGATTAGACTCAGGACGAGCATGTCACAGTTTTAGGCAGCTACCTCTCAAGGAATCTCGCAAACTTGATCGGCATCCGTCGCCACTATTAGGACTAAGTCACACTATTAGGACTATTGGAGCAAATTAATGCTTACGATAAAATTATGTCAAATTAAAAATTTTCATTCGATAAAAACCGATCGGAAAAATGCTTGACTTGAAATATGTTCGTAAGGTAGTGAAAGTATTAAGTAAGTAAATCAGTTTGCAATATAAGTGAAAAGCATAAAAAAAAATATAAATCGAGTTTTATAGTGGTTCGGTCGTCATGACCTATATCCACTCTCGATTCCTCTTCGCTCGAGGCCACCGGCTTCCACTACTAATCTTCTTTCAACGGACGAAGATCAACTACCATTTTATACATCTTTCTCCTTTTCATAAGTTCAAGAGAAAACTTTTACACTTCTCTCTTTTACACTTAGACCTCATTTCTCCTTTTAGAAGAACTTTTAAATACTAGGAAGAGGTGACTCTATACTAAGAGATTTATAACTTTTTTCACAAGAATTCTTTCCCCCTTTTTCAACTCAATTTCATGTTTTTCCATATAGGAATAGCCGGGGTATTTATAAACCCCAAATAACTTTAAAAATGGAGCAAAAAAAGGTCTCATCCCGGGTTTCCCGAGTCCTGGCGGTACCACTGCCTGTGCTGAGTGGTACTACCACCTGCAGCACTGACACTAGGTGGTACCACTGCTAAGACTGATGGTACTATCGCCTGACATAGTCTGGGAGACTATGTACCACCCAGTCTGGCGGTACTATTGCCTAACATAGTCTTGGAGACTATGTCTTGGAGATTGAGCCTCTAACGATACCGCTTGACCTAACTTTTAGCTCACCGAATGAGCCTTTCTCTTAGCCCAAAATAGCCCCAATATAGGCTCAATTGGCCTCTAATTGAATTGACCTAATTATATTTTAAACCAACCTAATTAGAACTAAAACTATTTCGATCTAGACAATTATTATAAAGCATTAATCACATATTGTCCGATATGTCATTGATCCATTCGGCGCTTCGTCTGACCCTTCGGTGCATCATCCTCTCCTTTGATATATTGCCTAATCGGCATGTTGTCTTCTCGCAATATCTGATCTCCTTTGCACAATGTCCGATCTTCTTGGCCTAATGCCTGAACTCATGGCACGAAGCTTTCTACCGATATGTCAACCGATCCTCTGGCTCAATGTCTAATCTTCTGACATGTTCCACTTCGACCCAACATTGATTCTTCCTATTTTAATTGTCTCTTCTTCATGATCAAAGCTAGTCCTACGTCACTTAAATGTACATTAGATTATAACTTTATCAATTTGTTTCATCATCAAAATCTAAGATTCAATAATCACCAGGTCGATCAAGGGAAATCCCTCCCTCGTCTCGAGCCAAGCGGTGACAACTTCGCACTAGAGGAAGCCTTGGTCAATGGGACAATGTCATATGTATTGATCAAGGAGGCTTCCCCCAAACACAGGGATGGGGTGATGTTGATTGGTTGCCCTGTATTGGAGTTGAGTGACGTTGTCCCTCTTGACTCCATCTTGGGATCTTTCGAGGGCTCGAGAATAAAGGAGCTCTAGCTTCCATCCATCGTTGGCTTGATAATGGTAGTAGAGGGGTGAGGCGATAATGGCAGGATGCTTATCGAGGCATGCCTTGGTGATAATCGTATAGTCCTAGCTATTTATTATCAGATGGGCTACCTCCCAAACCTCTAGGGGATGTTCATCCCTTCTTTGACTTTGGATTACCACCTCAGCCCTTCTAGTTGGGGGTGGTCGGTTTGCCATTCTCTTTTTTCCTTGGCGCTAAGGAGTCTTGAATGCTTTGTTTACCCAAAAAATAATACTGCAGAGATTTATTTCTTATGTCTCACCCACTTAAACAAAGAATAGAGTGGGAGAGTCAAACACTAACCCAAGGAGAGGGACTGATTCCAACTTCTTTGAGTCAGGTCTTGCTCATTTATAAGATGGCTATAAACTTAGACAAAGCAATAGACAACTAATTGTTGAATATCAGATTTTGATAATGAAATCAATTGGTAAATTATTTGATCTAATCCATATGTTGAGATAAGTGTGTAGGATTAACTATGATAGCAGCAAGGCGTAAAGCAGATGATGGGTCAGAGTAAAAAATTCAGATGATATACTGGGAGCTCGCCGAGAGTTCATCATGAGATCATCGGAAGCATGTTGGAAGACTCACCGAAAGCTCGTTGGGAGATCACCGGAAGCATGCCAGAAGACTAGTTGAGAGTTCATCGGGAGTTTACCGGAAATATGCCGGAAGATTCGTCGATAAGTTCACCAAAGGATCACCGAAAGAGAAATCGACATACAAGATTAATTGCTTGTCTTAATCATAGTTAGAATCATAAATTAAATTTGGATTGGGAGATGATCTCACTAACTTAATTAGGGGCCAATTGGGCCCTTAATAGAGCTAAATTGGGCCGGAATGAAATAGCCCATTCAGCACCTAAAATCATGGCCGGTGGTGGCACCGCCTGGTGATCTATACTCCTAAGTGGTCTGGGCAGTGGTACCGCCGGCAGTTATTACTTGCCAGCGGTAGTACCACCAAAACTCAATCTCCGAGCTCTATCAAGCAGTAGTATCGCCCAGACTAAGCGGTGGTACCACTTAGTGTCAGACTGCAGGCAGTAGTACCAACTAGTAATGGCGGTGGTACCGCCAGTACCCCAAAAATCCAGGATGAGACACATTTTAGCTCCATTTTTGAAGCCTCTAGGGCCTATAAATGTCCCATCCTTTTCTGCATAAAAGGGCACCTAAGTATGATTATAATCTTGAATCTTTGGGGTGTAAAAGTGCTGAAGTTTTCCTCCTCCCTCTCTTAGCTTTGTAACCATTCAAGAAAGAGGAATAAGGCTTGTAAGGGTTATCTTCTAAACCCGACAAAAGGAGAAAGTGCTGTAAAAGGTGGTTGGTCTTCGCCTATTGAAGGAAGGTCATTAGTGGACGTCGGTGACCTTGACGGAGGAGGAATCCAAAAGTGGATGTAGGTCTCATTGACCGAACCACTCTAAATTCTAGTTTGCTTTTCCTTTGTGCAATTTACTTTATTGCAAACCTCTTTGAGCTTCTCATTACATTCATACGAAAGTTTTCAGCTCAACATCTTTCCAAAATGATTTGAATCGAGATGAATATTTTACGAAATCGAAGAATTTTTCGCTGCACTAATTCACCCCCCTATCTTAGTACTACTCTTGATCACACTAATGGTGTTGCTCCTGCTCTGATCCACTTAACTTGAAAATCAAATTCCAAAACTTCCTAGTGGATCACATCAAGTTAACGAGTTAACTTGAAGAAATAAAAAAAAGTATCCTTTCTTCTAACTTTTGTTGGATGAAGGCAATTAATAACTTGACAAACAAGGTGACTAAGAGAAAATAAGTTGAATCCATAAACCGATAAAACAATCATGTAATAAGATTGGAAATAGGGAGATACCGAGTCTTTGACACTCTCTAACAAAAATAACTAAATAGTGCCATAAGCTCAGTATCACTTGGGTCGGAGAAATTTTTTAAAAAATTAATATTTTAATAAAAAAAAGGATAGAGAGAGAATCTAATCCTCGCTTCTAAGGCATCAAGGAAAGTATATGGGTAGCACGACTCATATATGTTAGGAAAAGAGTCGGCACTAAGAGGGGGGCTGAATTAGTGCAGCGGTAAAAATTATATCGGTTCAAAACTTCGTTGTGATTAAATCCGTTTCCGATAAAAAACCATTTCATAGAGGTATTAACTTTAAAAACATACAAAAGAGCATAGTGGATGTAAAGCAAGTAAAGTGGTTTGTAGTAAAGTAAATTGCACAAGAGAAACGCAAACCAGATTTTTATAGTGGTTCGGTCGTCGTGACCTACATCCACTTCGCCGATTCCTCTTCCGTCGAGACCACCGCCATCCACTATAAGTCTTTTTTCAATGGGCGAAGACCAACTACCCTTTTATACCCCTCTTCTCCTTTTTACAGATTTAGGAGATAACCTTTTATAACCCTCTTTTACAAGGTATCCCTCTCATACCTCCCTTAGAACTCTCTCTAAACTTTGGGAGGAGGGAACTCAACTTTCTAAGGTTTACAACTTTAGAATCATAGGGTTTTACTCAATATTTCTTACTAATCTATGTAGGAATAGTCGAAGTATTTATAGGCCCCAAATGGATTCAAATTTGGAGCCCAAAATTTAAACCCCTGAAATTTCAGGGTATGAGCGGTACCATCGCCTGCATTGGGCGGTACCACAGCCTGTAGCCTGACACTGGGTAGTACCACCATCCAAAATGGTAGTACCACCACCCAGACAGTCTTGGAGACTGAGTCTGGGTGGTACCACCTCCTAGACTAGCGGTTCCATCGCCTGACATAGTCTCGGAGACTGTGCCACGATGGTTTCACCTATTTGATCACTGTTTGGGTCTTTCTCTTGGCGTAACATAGCCCAAACTTGGCCCAATTGTCCCTTAATTGGTTTGACCCAATTATAATTCCTATTATGTGCTAACCACAAGTTTTAAGATATTTAGTAAGCTAAACAAAGTCTATAAGTCTAGGTTTCTTCCAATGAGCTTCTGGCGATCTTTCGACGATCTCTCAGCAATGTTCCAATGGACTCCCAGCAAGCTCCTAGACTTCATAATGATCTTCTTGGTGAGTTCCAATGAGCTTCTTTGGCAAGCTCTAAGACTTCTCGGTCAATTCTGAAAGAATTTCTGACAAACGTTTGGACTTCTGACGAACTCTCGAACTCCTAATGAAATCACATTCTTGATTCCGGGATTTCATTTTGCTTTATGTCTTGCTATCATAGTTAATCCTGCATATGTATAAATACACTTCGATCTAGATAATTATTATTAAGCATGAACATATTGTCCGGCATGTCATTGGTCCATCAACGCTTTGTCTGATTCTTCGACCCATCATCCTCTCTTGCGGTCTATTGTCCAATCGGCCAGTTGACCTCCGCAACTTCGATATCCTTGGTGTAATTTTTGCTCTTCTTAACTCGATGCCTGAATCCATGGTCCGAAGCTTTCTATCAATACATCATCCGATCCTCCGACTAGACGTCCAATTTTCTGACATGTTCCACCGGCCCAACATGATTCTTCCTGCTTTAATTATCTCATCCTGATCGAAGCATCTTGTATCACTCAAAATGCAGATCAATTCATAAATATTTATTAATTAGTTTTATCATCAAAATCTGAGATTCAATAATATGGTCGATCACCATATTAAGGGGCTATCAATTTGAACTTAAAAGGGAAGTTGAAAGCATCCATGATGTGAAACAAGTCGACTTCAAAGATCTGAGAGTTGAAGTTGTATGACCCTACCATAGATTGTGAGGTTTGACCACTCAAGGGTCTCTCCTCAAAAGAGATAATCTCTTTTTGGGATTGAATTCGACCCGTTCACTAAAGGAGGAAGTAGTGAGGTTAACGCTGAAGCCACTGAGAGGATCAGAGAATTGTCCGATCATAGGTCGATTATTGAAGATGAACCTAATAAAGAAGTCAAAAGACTAGTGAAAGGTTCGAGGAGTTTGTGTATGCTCAAGGGTCCAAGGGCTCTGAACAGGCTTGAAAGCATGGGAATGGCTAGTAGACCCCGGGGCTATTTATCATGCTTGAGTGACCATTCACCTTACTGCCTCACTAATCGACACTTTAATTGATTGGATGCATGGCTCTACACCATTGGCTATAGATGATCAACCAAAATTATCATAATCCATTGAATCCCTAACAATACATGCAACCCCCATGTGGCCCCCTCTTATGAGTGCCATGTGAGTAGTTTGATGATCAAAACATCATATTCAACTAAACTTGTTGGGTGATAGAATCGATGCACCCATCGAGAATCAAGGTAGAGATGACAAATGCAGTCATATATGTCACTATCCTAGAGGGGAGAAAACAACAAGGATATAAACTTTCGAATGCCCTTATCTGGATGAGGGCCCTAGTGTCGATCAATCGAGAACTTGATCGCTTGGCCCTCATGTAGATAGGTTGAAGGACAATATGTGGCCTATAGACCGAACATGCATTTCGATAACCTACAACCTATAGGCCAAACATGCATTTTGAAGATGTGTAACCTATAGCCCAAATGCACATTTTGATTACGCATAGCCCATAAACTAAGTGTACACTACAATGACGCACAACCCACGGGCTAATAACATGTTACTACAATAATCGACTCAAACTTGCATCTCCTAAAATCTACTATGCGCCATTACTTGCCTAAGTATCCTCGAAACTAACAACCCAATGCTCGAGTAAAGATCCAAGATTGATATGCTCCATATATTGATGACTCTATGACCTAGCAACTCTAGAGTGGAGGGGTTAGTGATAGAGAAAAGTTGACATGGCAAATACATAAGCCTAAATGTGGCTGATAGATTAGCTATCCTAGCGGCATATCTATCATGTCCCATCAACAAGTGGCAGTCAGATCTTAGGACACATGGCTTCTATCGGTCACATGTGGCCAAATGCCCGACTCTACAAAAGGCATGGTCTAGGTTACAAGAATAGCAAACATTATATCGTACCCTCACCCAAAACATCGCACGTCCCTTCTTAATACCCGATGATCTTGGATGTAATCGTGCCTCAACCAATTATAAAAAGGAACCCAATGTATGCATCATAAATATTTTTCACCTACTCGATCTTATCGATTAGTCTAACGAGTCTAACCACTCTAATTAGTTTTAAACTTTCTAACTTCAAAAACTGATTTGATCATTGGAGGAGTTATTGTTAGGAATACCTTTCACTCAGTCTCCTAGGTTTGGTTCATCAAAAAATTTCAAATTGAACTTTATATAAATTTGGAACGGGTGTTGGTTGGATCCAATTCTCCTCACCCACTTGGACAATTAAAATTTGACTTAACACGTATGCATTGGATCGAGATATGAAATATGAGAAATAAGTATTTATTTGTCATAAAGTGAAATTATCCTTCAAACTTCTCTCTCTTTTCTTAACGATGATTAAAGTTTGATCCTATCACATCCTAATTGTCAACTTTTGTGAGAGAAAGACGAGGAAATTCTATTTCAACTTCATAAACATACTTTACCAAAGGAAATTTGATCATATCATGTCTTAATTGCCGGCTCCTTTTGTGAGAGAAAAATTGGGGGAAGTTCCCTTTTTAACTTTAGAAACATGCTTTATCAAAGGAAAGCGAAAGAAGCAGGACAAAGAAAGTTAATGAAACTAGACAGAAGCATTGGGTGAGGGAGAGAAACCAACAAGACAAACTACAACCATAAGCACAACCCCCTACTGTCCAACATCAACATGTAATAACATCTGCTCATCAGTGTTCTCTAGTTTTCACTGTAAATTGTTGATAAGAAACTAAACAAGAAGATCCCAACATGCACATTTAAACCAAATTGAGTGCGACAAGGGCCAACACTATTGATAAGAGGGAGGTATTTGAAGTGCTGCCACACTCCCTTTACCTCCATCTGTCATGCCCATCCCCATGCCAAACATTCTAGTAGCTTAATTTACTCTCATATTTGATGTAGAAGATGAAATCTACCTCTTCTATTAGTTTTAAGTATCAAAATGGTTGACTCAAAAAGTTAACGAATCAGTTATCATATAAAGTTGGATAATGAAAATGTATATTATGATTTGATAAGAAAGTTACACTCTTAAATATGAGAGATTATGATATTCTGATTTATTCTCATATCAAAGTACAATAGGAGTTAAACACTCTTAAAATATAAATAAATATATGCAGTTCACATATGTTATCTAGCGTTTGTACCTCTCATATTCTGCTACAAAACCATCTACACGTCATATGACACTACCACCCTTGAGTCTAAAGGGAGTCCAGTACCTAGAGAGGTCATTAAAGGATCTAACACCACTGAATTCTGTGCATTCTTTGTTTGCATAGATTGATAATGAAGAGTTAATGCTTGTTTTGATGTCACAACACTTTCCACGACTTGTTCCATAAATCTGAAACATTTAACATATTACAGCACTCTATTCCTCTATTTTCACTACCATGTGTTATATCTTTGACACACTTGCCAGATGTCTTGGGCACAATGTTTCACTACCATGTGTTAGATATGGATTTCTCTGTTAGAACATAAACCAATAATATTTTAAATAAATAAAAAAAGTAAAAAAAATAATTTGGAATCATGTTTAATGCTATCCTAAAGTAAATCTCACACTCGTGTAGGATGGTGTCGAGAAGATACCCCAAAATACAATTAAGAAGTACTATTTGAACTGAGATACCTTTATAGTCTTAAATCTTAGTGTAAATTATGTATATACGAAGGAAACAAAGTAAAATAAGTCTTGAATTATATTCTTTTGACTCAAGCTTTTACTATTACATATATAGTATAGAATATCATATCGTAGGGTTGCATATTGATGGTCATACACTTGTATATTGATTTATTTTTGAGAATTTTTAGATATTGTCCAAATCCCTAGCTATGACTATCTATAGATACTCTTATACGAGAGCTCCTATTAGGGATAAGTGTAAAGTTACATCTCATCGAAAATATTACTTCGGATCTATTTCAGAGTAATACTTTGTTTATCCTTGTACATACGAACAATAATCACCACTTGGATGGGTTTAGAGTTATTCACCATAATATATATTATACACTTGAAAAGTGCTAACAAGTGTACTTCTTGGTCAACTAATCAACTTATTATTATCATATTAAACCTCCATCAAGAGATTGCCTAATATGAAGATTGGGTTTTCACTATTAAAAGATCTATTATAGGCAAAGACTCGTCCCCTCCAATGATTCTAAAACCTTTGTCTTATTTAAATCTTTATTAAGACAATCACCTAGATTTTGATTAGATTTAATATAATGCAATGCAAAAGTTTAGTGAACATTCTGCCATTGTATAACTTTAATGTTTTTACTGACATTTGAATTTACAAGTTTTTTTTTTTACAAAGTTCTATTATGGCAATTGAGTCACAGTGCATTAAAATGTGGCAAAGGCAATGAAATCAAAGATAGATTTAATAAAAAAATCTTTTAGTCATTCAGCTTTTGAACATGTGGTATGTAATGTATCTAATGCAATCAATTTTGCTTCCTTGGTACCTCTAGTAATAATAGATTGCTTAGTGGATTGCTAGGAGATAAAACTACCACATGAAGACAAAGAAGAAAATGTCATCAAAATAAATAAAGATAAAGAAGAAGAAATTTGTCACAAACTCTTGCTAGCTTGAAAACCAAAGGAAAATATAACATTATCAAAATTTTTATGCCATTGTTTAAATACTTGCTTTTAAGTCCAAAAAGTGATTGAACAAGCTTACATACAGTCTTCTTTTCACTTGGCACAACAAAACTATTTGGTTAAGTCATATAAATCTCTTCTTTAAAATCACCATGCACGAAGGCAATGAATAAATGGTTTATTAATTAAAGCAAAAGAAAGTAGAACTCAAATAATATGGATATGAGTCGGTGTGTTAGGATCGTAAAAACACTAGAGGGAAGTGAATTAGTGATTTTGAAATAAAGTTTCGACTTGAAAGTTTAATCGAAAATTACATATTGGAAATAAAGTAAGGGTAGTGAGAAACTAAATCAATTAGTGATAGCAAGGAAAGTATAAAGAGAAATGTAAACCAGATATATAATGGTTCGGTCATCCCGACCTATGTCCACTCCTGATTCCTCTTCCCTCGAGGCCACCGAGAGAACCTTCACACCTCTCTTTTATAAGAAGACCTCACACCTCCCTTAGAATGACTTCTAAACTTAAGGAGGAAGAGACTCAGTACTTTTCAAGAGAGTTTACATACTTAAAATCATAAGTTTTTATGTTTTTACCAAGCAAGCATGAGTGAAGTATTTATATATCCCAAATGATTTTAAAAATTGAGGTAAAAATTTAAATCCTTAGGTTTTCGGGTACTAGCGATACTACTGCCTGCGTTGGGTGGTACTATCGCTTGACAAAGCTTGGGAACCAGGGCTCTGACAGTACCATCGCTTGATAGTCTGGTAGTACCATCGCTTGACAATTTGGTGATACCATCACTTATTTGGGTGGTACTATTGCCCAGCCCAACTCCAGGATACTGAATTGGCCTTTCAATAGGCCCAATTTAGCCCTAGTTCAGGCCCAATAGGCTCCTAATCAAGTTGGTATGGTAAGCCCCTAAACTAACTCAATTAGGCTCTAAATGACCTTAATCAAAACTTAAAAATTATAATCATGAAGCCTACATTGTCTGGCATGCCATCTATTCATCCGATACTTCATTCAAACTTTTGGCACATCGTCCTTTTCCTTCAGCGTATTGCCTGATCCATCGACATGTTGACCTTCCATAACATTCGATCTTCTTTCCATATTGTTTGATCCTTTCGACCTGATGCCCAAACTCTGACATGATGCTCTTCAGCCCAAATGTCTGATTCTCCTACTTTAATGATTTGCCTTTCCATGATCGAAGTTTCTCTTGTGTCACTTATCTCAAACGCTTATTAGTCCATAAACTCATCAATTGATTTCATTATCAAAATTCGAGATTCAACAATCTCCCTCTTTTGATGATGATAACCAATTGATGATGGAGCTTTAATTAGGCTCCCCTTGTCTATATGATATTTGAAATATAACAAACTTGAATTCAAAAAAGAATAATAACCTTTTAATGTTAGTCTTTGAATTTAAGTCAAAATAATTTTAATCATAAATCATAGTGACTTTCATTGCAAAGGTTATATGTATAATTCGAGTTTACATTGCAAATATCAAAACTTCATATGCATAGATAAAATATCATTACATACATCATATGCATAATAATATCAAAGTAATCATTACAAACATCATAATTTTAAATTATCATAAGTTAAGACATTATAATTTTTTAACGTCATCAAAGAATACATTCGACTTCTCCCCCTTTATCATCAACAAATATGAGAAATGTGAAAGTTTTTTACTTCTCTTTGAAATGTATAAGCTATTACTTCTTTCTCTCCCTTTGTCATCATCGAAAAGAAGAGAAGGATACCATGGTATCATGGTGCTACTTTTCTCCATTTACATTAATGTTCTAATAATAACATGAAAGATATACAAGTCATGATGGGGTATACAAATATGAATACATAAATAACGAGAAATCAAGATAATGATCCATTTGAATGAATCTAAAAAAAAATCATATAAGAAGAATTCATACATTTGAAGGATTCAACATGCCTAATTCTCTTCTAATTAAATCGAATTCTTTCTCATTCAATGGTTTAATAAAAATATCTGCTAATTGATGTTTTGTGTTAATGAAATATAAAGATATATCATGATGATTAATATGATCCCTAATAATGATGTCTAATATTAATGTGTTTATTCTTAGAGTGTTGAATAAGGGAGTTCTTTGTTAAACAAATTACACCAGTATTATCATATTTTATAGGGATGTTTTTCAAGTAAACTCCATAATCTTTCAAGGTATTCTTCATCTAAATTATTTGTGCATAGCATACACCTGCCACTACATATTTAGCCTCGACTATAGATAATACAATAGAATTTTGTTTCTTGGAAGACCAAGAAACAAGTGCTGACCTAGAAACTAACATGTTCCGGAGGTACTTTTTCTATCTATTTTGCATCATGTAAAGTCATTATCAATATATGCAATCAAATCAAAATTTTCAGATTTTGGATACCATAATCCTAGATTAGGAGTTCTTTTTAAGTATCTAAAAATTCTTTTAACTGCTTTATAATGAGATTGTTTAGGATTGGATTGAAATCTTGTACGAAGCCCAACACTAAATTTTATATCAAGTCTAGTTGTATTAAGATATAGTAAGCTACATATCATACCTTTATTAGTCT
Organism: Musa acuminata AAA Group; assembly: GCF_036884655.1. Taxonomy (NCBI): domain Eukaryota; kingdom Viridiplantae; phylum Streptophyta; class Magnoliopsida; order Zingiberales; family Musaceae; genus Musa; species Musa acuminata. Next base: position 35,178,327 of record NC_088334.1, read on the forward strand.
TTTGATTAAAGGATTCTCCTTTATTGTCTATATCTAATTTGATAGAAATGCTCATCGGTGTGTGAATAACCTTAGCACCATCCATGTGAAACCGTCTTAGTAAATACAAAGTATACTTAGTTTTGTTGAATCTCGGATTTTGATAATAAAATCAATTGACAAATTAATGATCTAATCCATATGTTCAGATAAGTTTTGCAGGATTAACTATAATAATGAATAAGACATAAAGCAGATGTTGGGCCAGAGTCAAAGATCAGAGGATATGTCAAAGATTCAAACGATGTGCTGAGAGTTCGTTAGGATCTCACCGAGATTTTGTCAGGAGCTTACCGAGAGTTTATCGGGAGTTTGCCAAGAATTTGTTGGGAGTTCGCCAAAAGCTTGCCGAGAGTTCACTGTAAGTTCATCAAGACTTCACCAAAAGAACAATTGACATACTAGACAAAGGTTACATAGTTAATACCTTAATTGTTATAGTTAGAACTTAGATTGAGTTAGGATTGGGAGGTATCCCACTAACTCAATTATGGGCCAATTGAGCCCAAAATAGGGCTAAGTTGGGCTGGATGGATGGCCCACTCGACCACTTGGAGCCATGCCAGGTGGTGGCATCGCCTAGGGTAGGCGGTGGAACCACTTGAGGCTCAGCCTCCTAGGTCACTACCCAAACTGAGCGATGGTACCGCTGACAGTTAATGCTACTAGGCGGTGGTACCACCAGAGCCCAATCTCCGAGGCTCTATCAGGCGGTAGTACCATCAGACTAAGCGGTGGTACTGTCTAGTGTTAGAGGGTCAAGCGGTGGTACTGCCCAATATTGGCGGTGGTATTGCCAATACCCCGAAAATCTAGAATGAGACACTTTTTAGCTCCAATTTTGAAGCCATTGGGGCTTATAAATACCCTACTCGTTTCTGTATGAGTGTGCAACTAATTGTGAACAAAATCTTGAAGTGTTGGGGTGTGAAAGTATTGTAAAAGTGCTAAGTGTCCTCCTCCTCCTTCTCTAAGTCTTGTGATCATTCAAGTGAGATGTGAGGCTTATAAGGGTTGTCTCCTAAACCCGTGAAAAGGAGATAGTATTGTAAGAGGGTGGTTGGTCTTCGTCCATTAAAAGAAGACCATTAGTGAACATTTGTGACATCAACAGAGGAGGAATCGAAAGTGGACATAGGTCACAACGACCGAACCACTATAAATCTGGTGAGTTCTTTCCTTATTGCTCACTTTCATTACTTAGTTATACTCTGCATTATACATTTACTTCAAGTCGACATCTTCTCTATACAATTTCTCCATTATGTTTTTATCAACTCAGAAATATTTCGAATCGCAATACTCATTAATTTGTAATTCTAAAAAAAATCAATTCACTCATTAAACTTATTTCAAATTCTTGGCTCATACTTTTGGCAAATGATTCATATAAAGATTCGTTTGTAGAGCTAAAAATAATATCATCAACTTAAATTTGAATAATAAAAAAATTATTTTTAAAATATTTAATAAATAATGTGGTATCGACCTTGGCTTTTAAAAAATTATTTTGAATAAGAAAAAAACTAAGCCTCTCATACCAAGCCCTAGGGGCTTGTTTCAATCTATAGAGAGCCTTAGATAACTTATAAACGTGGTTTAAAAAAAGAACATTTTCAAAATGGTTGCTCAATATAAACTTTTTTAAAAATAAAACCATTAAGAAAAGCACTTTTGATATCCATTTAAAATAACTTTAAAATTTTAATACAAGCATAGGCAAGGAGTATCCTTATGGGATTAAGTCTTATCATAGGAGTGAAGGTTTCTTTATAGTCTATACCGTCTTCTTGGTTAAAATCTTTGGCCACTAATCTAGTCTTGTTTCGAACCACGATACCTTGTTCATCTTGCTTATTCCTAAATATCTATTTAGTACCAATCATAAGATGATCACTAGGTCTAGGAACAAACATTCAAACCTTATTTCTTTCAAATTGATTTAATTCTTTGTGCATTGCAAAAACCCATGAGTCATCTTTGAGAGCATCGTTAATGCATTTAGGTTTAATTTAAGATAAAAAAAAGTAGCATTTGCATAAAATTTTTAAATAAAGAATAAGTTTGAACACAAGCCCCTCGGGTAAGGATTAGCTCATTAAGATGTGTATCTACATACTTCAATCCTTGGGTAAGGATTATTTGGAAGTAGATATATACAAGTTGCTTTGGAGAGGAGAATTCTCATGCAAATTCAAAATCATCATCAAAATTATTTTTCTTAAATTCGGGAGACTCATTAAAAATAACATTGATAGATTTCTCAATAACTAAAGTTATTTTATTAAAAACTCGATAAGCTTTAGAAATAGAGGAATATCCAAGAAAAATACTTTCATCGGATTTTAAATCAAATTTTCTTAAGGCATCCTTTTCATTTAAAATAAAATATTTATAACAAAAAACTTTAAAATATGAAATATTTGGTCTTTTATTATTTCATAATTCATAAGGAGTTTTAGATAGTAGTGATCTTATGAAAATCCTGTTTATGACATGGCATGCCATGTTAATGGCTTTAGCCTAAAAATATTTAGGTAGGTTATGTTCATCAAGTATGGTTCTTGCCATCTCCTATAAACTCCTATTTTTTCTCTAACAACTCTATTTTGTTATAGATTTCTTGGGGTAGCGAAATTATGGTCATACCCTTTTGAATCACAAAATTCTTAAAAATTATAAATTTTAAATTCACCACCATGATCACTACGAATAGAAGAAATCATAAAAACTTTTTTATTTTAAACTTATTTGTAAAACTTTATAAAATATTTAAAATAATCACTTTTATGTACCAAGAAGTATATCAAGTATATATATTATAATCATCAACAATCATAAAAGTATATTTACTATCTCTTAGATTTATGATATCAATTAGTCCAAATAAATCTATATAAATTAATTATAATGGTCTAGAGGTATCTACTTGATTTTTAGGTTTAAGTCTACTATTTATTTGTTTGCCTAGTTGGCATGCATCACAAACTTTATTTTTGACAACTTTAATTCTAGGCATTCCTCTTATAAGTTCTTTAGTTGTAATTTATGAAATCAATTTCATATTTACATGACCTAATCTCTTATGCCAAAGCTATGCATCATTATTTAATATCGAAAAATAAGTTTCATCATGAAAATCATCAAGATCAATAATATATACATTATCGCTTCTTAAGGCAATCATAGATTTATTTTTATGTGGTATCTCTATAATGTAAGTATTAAATTTAAATTTAATATTATATCTCTTATCACGCAATTGACTAATACTTAGTGAATTATGTTTTAAGCCATCTAATAACAAAATATCTTCAATCAAAAGATTTGATTTGTTATATATTTTTTCTTTGTCGATAATTTTTCCTTTGTTGTTGTCTCCAAAGGTGACATACTCTCCGCCTTAGCTAGTGAGCTATGAGAAATGTATTGGATCTCCGGTTTTGTGCCTTGAGCATCCACTATCAAGATACCATTTTTTGCTCCTAGCTTTTAATTGGAGATATACCTATAATAGGGGGGGCTTGCTTTAAGTACCCATTTAACTTTTGATCATTCATGGTCAGTGTAGGGAAATCTAGAAGTAACATCATATGCACAGCGGAAGAACATAAAACAAAAATCTCATATTTCCCAAAAGGTGTTCGTTGTCGTGCGAAGATTGATGCACAAAAACCCATGAAATTAAAAATCACGTGTGAGATAGTTGTGTTAGGAAAATCGTATATCTCTGAATTCTTACAGATCTGTGGGAGATGATGAAAGAGGTCAAGCGTCAGCCTCTCTAGTAGTGATCTACACGGTAGGGGCTACAAAGACACTCCTCGAATTGCTTCCTAAATCTCCACACCTACTAGCTGAGGAGGAGAATAAGAGATTAGAATAGGAGGTGGCAACCAAGAAGCCTAGCCTATAACCCTTTGGTTCTCTCCTATTTATAGAGGCCCCCTATCAATCTTAACCCTAATAGATCCTACCCTATTAGGTATTGGATCTCCATCCAACTACCCAAAAATCTTAGATTATTAAATCTCTATTTAATAATCTCTCATTAGCTCTTATTGGGTCTCATCTATAGGATCCAATAATTGGGGCTCTTAGATTAGGGCTCAACTTTGTTCCCATTACCTTCCGGTATACATAAGGCTCATCTTTGTTCTTAACGAATTCATAAGATTTGATCGCCTCATCAAATCTTATGTTCCAAGTTTGGGAAGTTTGCTTTAGTTCATAGATGGACCTAAGTAACCTGCACATCTTGTTTGGACTTTCTTTGGACACGAATCCCTCAAGCTGTATCATATACATCTCCTCCTCAAGGTTGCCATTAAGGAACATGATTTTTCATATTTATTTGTCAGATCTCATAATCATAGTGTGCTGCAATAGCCAATAGAATTTAGATAGATTTTAGCATGGCTATGGGTGAGAAGGTTTCATCATAGTCAACACATTGCCTTTGATGATACCTCTTAGCCACTAGCCTTGCTTTGTAGGTCTTTACCTTTCCATCTATTCCAATCTTCTTCTTGAAAATCCATTTGCAACCAATGGGTATAATACCCTCGGGTGCATCAACTAGGTTCTAAACCTTGTTGGAGTATATAGAATTTATCTTAGAATTCATGGTCTCTTATCATTTTTCGGAGTCTATACTCATAATAGCCTCCTCATAGGTTTGGATCAATATCTTTAACATCTTCTTCTTTGATATGTCTCACATATCTCTTAGGAGAATGCGGTACTCTAATGAACTTACGTAAAACTTATGTGCTAGGTACCTGAACAAACTCGGGCTATAAAATGGTGCTTGAGCTAGGTTCTCCGACCTCGCTCAACTCTATCATGCTCTCACTATCTCTGTCAAGAATGCGTTCTTTCTCAATAAGCACTACTCTCTTAGCTATAAAGACCTTATGGTCCTCGGGGTGATAGAAATAAAACCTATAAGTTTTCTTAGGGTATCTCACGAATTTGCACCACTCCATCCTAGTTTTCTTGGGGTATCTCATGAATTTATCTTTTAAAGTGGGTAAGGCAGCCCCAAATCTTAACAACCTTAAGACCGGGCTTCTTCCCCTTCCATATCTCATATGGAGTAGACACTATTGACTTAGTTGAAATTTTATTTAGAAAGTAAGCTGCAGTCTCTAGAGCGTATACCCAGAATGAGATGGGAAGGTTGGCAAAAGTCATTATGGACCGTATCATATCTAATAGTGTGTGATTCCTCCTCTTGGATACACAATGAGCTGAGGTGTATTATGAGGTGTCCATTGGGACATAATCTCATAGTCCTTGAGGAATTATGTGAACTTTATATTTATACTCAAGTACTCGCCTCCTCGATCTGATTGAAAAGTCTTGATACTATTTCCAATCTGGTTCTCCACTTCATTCTTATGCTCCCTAAATTTCTCAAAGACCTTAGACTTGTACTTCATCAAATACACATATCCATACCTTGAGAAATCATCAGTAAAAGTAATAAAGTAGTAGTGACCACCTATGACATGAGTTGGCATGAGTATACCTTAAGAAATCATCAGTAAAAGTAATGAAGTAGGAGTGATCACCTTTGACATGAGTTAACATAAGACCGCATACATAACTATGTATTGTTGGGAAATCATGGGGGGCGACATCATATGCGCAGCGGAAGAACAAGAAAACAAAAATCCCCGATTCCCAAAAAGATGTTCGTCGTCGTGCGAAGATTGGTGCGCAAAATCCGCAAAACACAAAACTGCGTATAGAGATTGTGTTACCTAGGGAGATCGTATATCCCTGTTTCCTTGTAGATCCTCAGGAGAGGGTGAAGGAGGTCAAGCGTCCTCCTCTCTAGCGGTGATCCACACAGCAGGGTTGCGACGACGCTCCTCAAAACTCCAGGCCTACTCTGAGGTGGAGAGGGAGAGGAGAATAGGAAAGGCAAGCAAAGACTCTAGCCTATGAGGCTGTGAATCCCTCCTATTTATAGAGATCCCGTGTCAAAACCCTAATGGGTCCTTTCCCTAGTGGGTATTGGATCTGCATCCAATAAGACAAGGGCTCCGTCGGATATCTCATATCCGAACCTCTACTCATCGCAATGCCTACCATATGTGTGTGACCCTCTAGGCCCAATATCGAGCTGGCCGTGAGTCATACCTGTCAGAACTCCTTCTAACTAAGTGAATTATTATCTCTGTAATAATTCACTCGACTCATCGACTACGGAAGTACTAGGCCACTACGCCGTAGTCCCCAGACGATACAGGGGAATCCAATCCATTGGACCTGTCTGTCCTCAGTTACCATGTACCTATAGTCCCTCATCCATCTAATATCCCAGAGACCGTATATCGAGCATGGTGCTGTCAGACCCATACGGTTTCTACTTGAGTCTCGCTCTAATCGGATTCTCCCGGAGAACTCTTTCTCTCTCAACCCGAATGACCCTGGCCAGGGATTTGTCTGAGCAAGAACACATGGGATATTCCTCTCATGATACCGAGAGTGGATGATCCTCTATCGACACTCAATAGCCCTCGTAAGGTCGACTACCACTCCCAATGACCAGCTGTACTAGATCTGGGAACAGCCAAACCTATAAGTCTGGTATCAAAGAGTGGAGCACTCATACAGGACATCCTTGGTGTCTCAAGTCTAAGAACCAGATACACCACTAGGACTACGGAATCGTTGTCTGACAATAAGGCATCATCAACCATCCAGCATTCCGTAAGCGGATCAATCAGTGAACTCATTCTCCAATGAGCACCTGTACTGTATCCCTAGTGTCCCTACACGAGCAGCTATGAGACCAGCTGCATCCATCATATGGACGGGTATACAGCACACCAGTCTATCCGGTTATCACGATGTCCCTCTCGAGTAACCTATGACCGGGATTATTTAGGATATGTGTTTAAAGGTGAATCGATCTCATTATCGTGATCTCATCACGATCCGATTCCCATTGCACAAATCCAAGGACATCACAATACATATGCATTTATGCAATAGTTATAAAGTGATATACGCCAAAAATATAATAAGCAAAAAAAGATTCTGTATCAAGTCACACGTGCCATCACTCACGTGATTGGCTTGCTGGGCACTTATGACTAGCAATCTCCCACTTGACCTAAAGCCAATCACCTATGTGTCTGATCCCCATCAGACCCCTGTGACGCTCAAAGACAATCTGAGACAATGGCTTTGTTAGTGGATCTGCAATGTTATCTTCGGATGGAACTCTTTCCACTGCTACATCTCCTCGGGTCACGATCTCTCTGATAAGGTGGAACCTCCTCAGAACATGCTTAGATTTCTGATGAGACCTAGGTTCCTTCGCTTGAGCAATTGCCCCGTTGTTGTCGCAATATAGGGAAATCGGCTCCTCACTATCCGGCACGACTCCCAAATCTGTGATGAACTTCTTCAACCAGACTCCCTCCTTTGCTGCATCTGATGCAGCAATGTACTCCGCCTCTGTGGTCGAGTCAGCAGTGGTATCTTGCTTGGAACTCTTCCAGCACACTGCTCCTCCATTCAAGGTGTACACATACCCTGAATTCGACTTGCTATCATCGACATCAGACTGAAAACTTGAGTCAGTGTAGCCTTCAACCTTAAGGCTATTACCTCCATATACTAGTAAAAGATCCTTAGTCCTTCTCAAGTACTTAAGGATACACTTTACTGCTTTCCAGTGCTCCAAGCCTGGATCCGCCTGATACCTGCTCGTGACACTCAGAGCATGCGCTATATCAGGCCTAGTACATAGCATGGCATACATGATAGACCCTATTGCTGAGGCATAAGGTATCATATCCATGTTCGCCCTTTCTTCTGGAGTCTTTGGGGACATACTCGTAGAAAGCGATATCCCATGTCTCATCGGTATGAGACCTCTTTTGGAATTTTCCATGCCAAACCTTTTGACAATAGTTTCTATGTACCTGGATTGGGACAAGCCAAGCATCCTTTTGGATCTATCTCTATAGATTCTAATCCCCAAGATATAAGATGCTTCTCCTAAGTCCTTCATGGAGAAGTGTCTAGATAACCAAGCCTTTATTGTGGATAGCATTCCTATGTCATTCCCAATGATGAGGATGTCATCCACATATAACACCAAAAAGCTAATAGCGCTCCCACTTACCTTTCTGTATACACAAGGCTCATCTTCGTTCTTAACGAAGTCATAAGATCTGATTGCCTCATCAAATCTTATGTTCCAACTTCGGGAAGCTTGCTTTAGTCCATAAATGGATCTAAGCAACCTACACACCTTATCTGGGCAGTTCTTGGACACGAATCCCTCAGGTTGCATCATATACACCTCCTCCTCCAGGTTCCCGTTGAGGAATGCGGTTTTCACATCCATCTGCCAGATCTCATAATCATAGTGTGCTGCAATAGCCAATAGAATTCTGATGGATTTTAGCATTCCTACGGGTGAGAAAGTTTCGTCGTAGTCAACACCTTGCCTTTGACGATACCCCTTAGCCACTAGCCTTGCTTTATAGGTCTCTACCTTTCCATCTACTCCGATCTTTTTCTTAAAGATCCACTTGCAACCGATGGGTACAATACCTTCGGGTGCATCAACTAGGTTCCAAACCTTATTGGAGTACATAGAATCCATCTCAGAATTCATGGCTTCTTTCCACTTCCCGGAGTCTATACTCATAATAGCCTCCTCGTAGGTCTGAGGATCAATATTCTCTACATCCTCTGCTCTAATATGTCCCACATATCTCTCAGGAGGATGGGATACTCTATCAGACCTGCGTAAAGTTGAAACTTGTGTATTAGATACCTGAACAGACTCGGGCTGTAGAGTGGTGCTTGAGCTTGGTTCTCCAACCTCGCTCAATTCTATCATTCTCCCACTGTCTCCGTCAAGAATGTGTTCCTTCTCAAGGAACACTGCTCTCTTAGCTACAAAGACCTTTTGGTCCTCGAGATGATAGAAGTAATACCCACAAGTTTCCTTGGGGTATCCCACAAATTTACATCGCCCTGTCCTTGATTCTAACTTATCGGGGTTGTGTCTTTTAACATGGGCAGAGCAGCCCCAAATCTTAACTACTTTAAGATCAGGCTTCTTCCCTTTCCATATCTCATATGGTGTAGACAACACCGACTTAGTTGGAACTCTGTTCAGAAGGTAAGCTGCGGTTTCTAGGGCATATCCCCAGAATGAGATGGGTAGGTCAGCGAAACTCATCATGGACCGTACCATATCTAATAATGTACGATTTCTCCTTTCAGAGACACCATTGAGCTGAGGTGTATAAGGAGGTGTCCATTGGGATAATAGCCCATGGTCCTTGAGGAAGTGAGTAAACTCTGTACTTAAGTACTCACCTCCTCGATCTGATCGAAGAGTTTTGATACTCTTTCCAATCTGGTTCTCCACCTCATTCTTATACTCTCTGAATTTCTCAAAGGCCTCGGACTTGTACTTCATTAAGTACACATATCCATACCTTGAGAAATCATCAGTAAATGTAATGAAGTAGGAGTAACCTCCAATGGCATGAGTTGACATGGGTCCACATACATCACTATGTATGAGTTCCAACAACTCAGTGGCTCTCTCTCCAGTTCCACTAAATGGAGAGTTGGTCAGTTTTCCACGAATGCAAGGCTCACAAGTTGCATATGACACATAGTCGAATGGATCTAGATATCCATCATTTAGCAACTTTTGAATCCTTCTTTCATGGATGTGACCTAGCCTACAATGCCACAGGTATGCACTGTTCAACTCATCTCGTTTCCTTTTAGACACATTTACATTCATGATATGTGGAGTAGTGTCTAACATAAATAAACCATTATGCAATGTTCCTTTCGTGATGATCTTATCATCTAATAATATTGAACAACCATTGTTCTCAAAAACAAATTTATATCCACTAACTGTTAAACATGAAATGGAGATGTAGGGCGGCGATAATGTTTTTGATAATAGAAGGAACAAAATAACATGCATCTAATGCAATAAAAGCTCCACTAGGCAGATGTAGGGCGACCTCGCCAACAGCTAATACAGCAACTTTTGCTCCATTACCCATCTTGAGGTCCATCTCGCCTCTCTCTAGTCTCCTAGGCCTTGCCAGAACCTGCAACGAATTACATATATGATAAGCACTACCGGTATCTAATACCCATGTGTTATCATAAGAGTCTGACAAATGGAGACCGATCATGAATGTACCTGAAGCTTCATCAAGCTTTTGTTTCGCCCTTTCTGCAAGGTACTCTTTGCAGTTTCTCTTCCAGTGCCCATCTTTACCACAGTGGAAGCACTGGCCTTTGTCCTTTGTTGGGTCTTTCTTAGCAACCTTTGCTTTACCTTGTTTGCCCTTGCCCTTTTCCTTCTTAAGGGACCTTTCTGCTTTCCTTTTCTTTCTGGTCTCACCAGTGTAGAGAACTGGCTTCTCTTTCTTAATAGTACTCTCTGCCTCCCTCAACATATTGAGGAGCTCTGGGAGAGTCACCTCAAGCTTGTTCATATTAAAGTTCATTATGAACTGTGAAAAGGAATCTGGTAGGGACTGAAGCACAATGTCCACACACAAGTTATCCTCTAGGACCATTCCTAGACCTGTGAGTTTCTCTATCCACTCAATCATCTTTAGGACATGATTCTGAACCGGTGTCCCCTCAGTCATCCTAGCGCGGAAAAGGCTCTTGGATATCTCATATCGTTGAGTCCTTCCCTGTTCCTCAAACAATTTACGGACATGTAGGAGAATGGATCTGGCATCCATCTTTTCATGTTGTCTCTGTAACTCTGGAGTCATAGAGCCCAACATATAGCACTGAGCAAGAGTGGAGTCATCAATGTACTTCACGTAGCGAGCGATCTCATCCTCGCTTGCCCCTTCTTCGGGCGTAGGCATCACTGTATCAAGGACGTACACGATTTTCTCCGCTGTGAGAATAATTCTCAAGTTACGGAGCCAATCCGTATAATTTGGACCAGTGAGGCGGTTGACATCAAGTATGCCACGTAAGGGATTTGAAAGCGACATTTTCTGAAAATAAAGATGTAGCAAAAATGAATAACATGCAGATTTTGCAAGAAATAAACAATCAAGATATGGACTTCTATCTTAATATGCTCCCACTATTTTACTAACGAGTCACGCGACACCCTCAGCACGTGAAACGGAAGTCTCCGGCAGACTTCTAGTGGGGATCAGGATCCAATCAGCGTCTTAGTGTAACCTCGAGGGACTCGACCAATCACACTAAGCCTAAAAGGTAGACAACTCTTGCCGATCACAACTCCTTGTGATTCCCGTCCTGTTCGGCCTCCGAATCACCATGGCCTCGAGGGACTCGACCAACCATGATGCTCGGTTAAGTCAACACCTTCGTTACAAGATGAGTCTGATTTGATGATATACCCTCGAGGGACTCGACCAAGCATATCATGCCCTCAGGTCACCGGTGACATCTCTATGTCGTAAGCAAGATAGCGAATCGCGATATAGGTGAGTCTCGAGGGACTCGACCAACTCAACCTACACCGGGATTCGGTTCCTACTCATAACGATGGAAGGCCACGTGGGTCAATCTAATTGCCTCACGTTTACCGACTTAATATTATCGAGAGATGTTTCTATGATTTGGTCTCCTATTATGACATGTCACACATGTACATATTTAATATATATCTACATCGCATGCAAATATATATACATATCTAGTATGTGTATAAGCAATCACACCAGATGATCATGGACCACAACCTAATATGATTAGGCCCGAGCCAGTAGGCCTAATCACTCACATCAAGATCTATGTGTGCAACGGTGCATCTCCATGCCTTGTGATCGTCCATCTCGTCCTCGTTGGTTCCGTCGACATCTTGATGCATCTTCATGCATCACGATCGTCCGTCTCGTGGGTCCCGCTATGGCTTCCACGCTCCCGCTGCGCCTCCTCATGTGATTACAACTTAATCATAGGCACGCAGGCCCGACAATAAACGAGAAATATAATGGAGGTTCGCAGACCTCAATAATAATAATCACAAGTACACACATCACACGGTCCATGATCATCCGTCCACTCATCATACATCACATGTATAAATAATCGTCATTATGTAGGACTACTAGATAATAAAAATAATAATCAACTAAACCTTTTAATTAATTAATATTTTCTGAAATCAGGGATATATAGGGAATTTCTCAATTCCTAAGGGTATTTTCGTAATTTGGACAAAAGACAGAAACTGGAATTTCTCAAATTCCGAGGGGCAAAACTGTCTTTTGCGCAGAAAACCCTAATACCCTTTCCCCTTTTCGCTGCTGTGCCGCCGCCGCCGCCACCCTGCTGGCGGCGGCCTGTGCGGCGAGGGCGAGGGCACTGCCCTCGCCTGCAGGTGGCACGCCCGCTGGGGTCGCTGCCGCTGCAGGTGGGCGCCCCCGCGGGCGCCGCCGCCTTCGCGGGCGGTTCTGCCCGCGAGTCAGCGCCCGCAGGTGGTGCTGTCTCGCTGGCGGCCGCCCCTGCGGGGTTTTTGCCCGTGGGAGCAGCGGCCACAGGCGCCGCTGCCCTGCGGTGCCTCAGCCCGCGCTGCTGCCCCGCGGTGCCTCTGCCCGCGGGCTCAGTGGCCGCAGGCGCTTCTACCGAGCGGGCTCCCAGCCCCGCCGGCCGCAAGCCTGCTGCAAGCAGATCGCCGGCCGGCTACTGCAGGCACAGCGCTTGCGCATGCGCCAGCGCTGTGCTGCCTGGCTGCGGCTGCGGCTGGCTGCAGGCATGCAGATCGAGGGCAGCAACTGTTGCTGCCCTTTCTTGCTTTTGCGTCAACGATTTTGACGTCAATATTCTTCCTAAACACAACACACGCAGTTCAAAAACCAATCATTCGCACGAACAACCTGGCTCTGATACCACTGTTGGGAAATCATGGGGGGCGACATCATATGCGCAGCGGAAGAACAAGAAAACAAAAATCCCCGATTCCCAAAAAGATGTTCGTCGTCGTGCGAAGATTGGTGCGCAAAATCCGCAAAACACAAAACTGCGTATAGAGATTGTGTTACCTAGGGAGATCGTATATCCCTGTTTCCTTGCAGATCCTCAGGAGAGGGTGAAGGAGGTCAAGCGTCCTCCTCTCTAGCGGTGATCCACACAGCAGGGTTGCGACGACGCTCCTCAAAACTCCAGGCCTACTCTGAGGTGGAGAGGGAGAGGAGAATAGGAAAGGCAAGCAAAGACTCTAGCCTATGAGGCTGTGAATCCCTCCTATTTATAGAGATCCCGTGTCAAAACCCTAATGGGTCCTTTCCCTAGTGGGTATTGGATCTGCATCCAATAAGACAAGGGCTCCGTCGGATATCTCATATCCGAACCTCTACTCATCGCAATGCCTACCATATGTGTGTGACCCTCTAGGCCCAATATCGAGCTGGCCGTGAGTCATACCTGTCAGAACTCCTTCTAACTAAGTGAATTATTATCTCTGTAATAATTCACTCGACTCATCGACTACGGAAGTACTAGGCCACTACGCCGTAGTCCCCAGACGATACAGGGGAATCCAATCCATTGGACCTGTCTGTCCTCAGTTACCATGTACCTATAGTCCCTCATCCATCTAATATCCCAGAGACCGTATATCGAGCATGGTGCTGTCAGACCCATACGGTTTCTACTTGAGTCTCGCTCTAATCGGATTCTCCCGGAGAACTCTTTCTCTCTCAACCTGAATGACCCTGGCCAGGGATTTGTCTGAGCAAGAACACATGGGATATTCCTCTCATGATACCGAGAGTGGATGATCCTCTATCGACACTCAATAGCCCTCGTAAGGTCGACTACCACTCCCAATGACCAGCTGTACTAGATCTGGGAACAGCCAAACCTATAAGTCTGGTATCAAAGAGTGGAGCACTCATACAGGACATCCTTGGTGTCTCAAGTCTAAGAACCAGATACACCACTAGGACTACGGAATCATTGTCTGACAATAAGGCATCATCAACCATCCAGCATTCCGTAAGCGGATCAATCAGTGAACTCATTCTCCAATGAGCACCTGTACTGTATCCCTAGTGTCCCTACACGAGCAGCTATGAGACCAGCTGCATCCATCATATGGACGGGTATACAGCACACCAGTCTATCCGGTTATCACGATGTCCCTCTCGAGTAACCTATGACCGGGATTATTTAGGATATGTGTTTAAAGGTGAATCGATCTCATTATCGTGATCTCATCACGATCCGATTCCCATTGCACAAATCCAAGGACATCACAATACATATGCATTTATGCAATAGTTATAAAGTGATATACGCCAAAAATATAATAAGCAAAAAAAGATTCTGTATCAAGTCACACGTGCTATCACTCACGTGATTGGCTTGTTGGGCACTTATGACTAGCATGTATGAGTTCCAATAATTCAGTGGCTCTCTCTAATTCCACTAAATGGAGAGTTAGTTAGTTTTCCATGAAGGTAAGGCTCGCAAGTTACATATAACTCATTGTCAAATAGATCTAGTTATTCATCCTTTAGCAGCTTTTGAATCATTTCTTCATGGATATGACTTAGCCTACAATATCACAAGTATGCACTATTCACCTAATCTCACTTTCTCTTGGACGTACTCACATCCATGATAACACCTGAAGCTTCTCCAAGCTTCCGTTTTACCCTTTTTGCAAGATACTCTTTGTATTTCCTCTTCTACTGCTAATCTTTGCCATAATAGAAATACTGACCTTTGTCTTTTATCAAGTCTTTTTTAGCAACCTTTGCTTTAGTCAGTCTGCTCTTGCCATTGCCCTTCTTAAGGGACTTTTCTACCTTTCTTTTCGTTTTAGTCTCACCAACAAAGAGAACTAGCTTCTCTTTCTTTATAGTGCTCTTTGCTTCCCTTAATATATTGAGAAGCTTAGGGAGAGTCACCTTAATATTGTTCATATGAAAATTCATTATGAATTGAGAAAAGAAATCTGGTAGGGACTGAAGTACAAGATTCACACACAGGTCATCCTCTAGGACCATTCCTAGATCTATGAGTTTCTCTATCCACTCAATCATCTTTAGGACATGGTTCTGAACCGGTGTCCCCTCAGTTATTTTGGCACGAAAGAGACTCTTGGATATCTCATATCATTGAGTTCTTCCCTATTCCTTAAACAATTTACGGAGATGCAAGAGAATGGATCTAGCATCCATTTTTCTATGCTGTCTCTATAACTCAGGAGTTATAGAGCCTAACATGTAATACTAAATAAGGGTGGAATCATCTATATACTTCACATAGCGAGTTATCTCATCTTTGCTTGTATTAGAACCCTTGCTGATTCTAAACTTGGGGTTGATCTCTTTAGGGGATCGGCCTCCTTGGAACTCTATAGGGGTTCCTCCCTCCAAGTTGCTACTCAAAGGTTGTAGAAAAGATTCATCTATTGCTTATGAAAAGAGGAGGAATACATGACTATTTATAGTGCTTCTAAACCCTAACTCCTAATAGGACTCCTACTCAAGACTTCTACTTCTAACCAACTCCTAATAGGACTCCTACTCAAGACTCCTATTCCTTTACAAGTCCTTATTCTTCTCTAAGAAATAACCTCCTAACCCTAGCCGGCCTCTTCACCTCTTTAATAGGGGTTGACTTAGGTAGGTTTTACATGAATGTCCCTCTCAATTAGGACTCTCCAAGCTAGAGTCCTAACAGACCCGCCTTCTTTAAATCAACCTTGTCCTCGAGGCTGATGATTCATGAATTCTGGGAATTTGATCTTCAAGTCGTCATAGTTCTCCCAAGTGGCATCTTCTATTGGTAAGTTCGCCCACTATATTAGCACTTCATTAGTGGGTCATCGTCGTTGAGTCACGATCCGTCGATCAATAATAGCACTTGGCTGGGTCTGGAGTTCTCCTTGGGTAGTCTTATTTGGTGGATGGCTTTGGGATGTCTCCAAGCACCTATTTACAATTTTCGTCTGGCCATCGGTTTGTGGGTGATATGCCATACTCCTTTTCAATTTAATACCCTGCATATAGAATAACTTTGTCCAAAATCTGCTTATGAAGATGCAAGTAGAATTTGTCACAAGCATAATGCATCCCTTATAGTGTAATTCTTTTGAATCCCAATTGTAATGAGCCACAGAGCTTGGTGCTTCCTCCAATTTTTTTATGATATTACTGGTCTCCGAATCTTCTTATCATTCCATCTTAATATCCTTAAGGAAGTCACTAGTCGAAAGTGAAATGGCAAAAAATTCAGCTTGCTTAGGTAGTCGTAAAAGCGCATCTGCAACAATATTCTCTTTCCCCTTTTTGTAAATTATTTCATAATCATATCCAAGAACCTTTGTTACCCATTTTTGTTGCTCGGGGGAAGATATCTTCTGCTCTAAGAGATATTTTAGGCTTTTATGGTCGGTCTTGATTTGAAAGCATCGCCTGATCAAGTACGATCTCCACCTCGTTGTTGCGTGCACAATGGCGAGCATCTCCTTATCATATGTTAACATGTTTTGATAGGGGGGAGACAATGCCTTGCTAATGTATGTGAGTGGTCGACCATCTTACATGAGAATGTCTCCCATTCTGTCTCCAGATGCATCGACCTCAATGATGAAGGGTCGGTTGAAATCTGGTAGTGCTAGTATCGGCGTCGTCGTTATTGTTGCCATAAGTTTGTCGAAGGCAGTAGAGGCTCTGTCCGACCATTGGAAGACATCTTTTTCCAGTAAGGAAGTAAGTGGTGCACTGATCTTTCCATAGTTTTTCACGAACTTATGGTAGTAGCTTGTTGAACCCAGAAAGCCATGTAGCAATTTTATGTTCCTCGGGGTAGGCCAGTTTGCATTGCTTCAATTTTGAAGGGGTCCACCGTCACACCTGTTGAATATCGGATTTTGATGATGAAACTAATTGATTGTGTTTAGATGTTTAATTGCATTTTGAGTGATGCAGGTCTACTCGATCAGGATTAGATAGCTAACGCAGGAGGAATTGACGTTACGTCGGAGGAGATCACGTTAGGATATTGGATGGCAAAAGGCTTCGGATGTCGGGCATCGGGCCAAGAGCGGAATTGCGCCAAGAATATCGGGGTTGCGGAGGTCAATCGCCGATTGGGCAACAAGACGCAAGAGAGGACGATGCACTGAAGAATCGGACGAAGCGCCAACCAATGACGTGCCGGGCAATAGAATGTCAATTCGCGTTGTAATAATTATCTAAATCGGAGTTGAGTTTTGGCTTGTGTGTGCAGGATTAACTATGATAATGATGAAGACATAAAGAGAAACAAAGTGTTGGAGTCAAGCGCGAAGGATTTGTTGCGAGTTCGAGAGTTCGACGGAAGTCCGAAGGTTCGTCGGGAATATTGCCGGAACTAGCCGAGAATGAGTAGGGAGCTTGCCAAAGGGTTTTTCGGAAGCTCGCCGGAAGGTTCGTTGGAAGTTCGCGGAGCTCACCGAGAAAGATCAGAGCTTGCCGAAGAAGCTCGTTGGAACTCGCTAAGATCAAATCATGAAGTCTAGGAGCTTGCCGGGAGTCCGCAGAATGGTTTCCGAGAGTTCGTCGGAAGACCGCCGAAAGTTTGCCGGAAGCTCGCCGGAAAAAGTCTTGACTTGTGGACTTTGCAATAGCTTAGGAAATGTCTTTAAATTCATAGTTAGTACATTAATTAGGGTTAGGATTAGGTGTTAATCCTATAAACCAAGTAGGGGCCAATTGGGCCCGAGTTCGGACTGGTTTGGGCCATGTTTGGAGCCCAACCAGTGAGTTGAAATAGTGTAGGCAGTGGCACCGCCCAGCACCCGAGAGCTAGGCAGTGGCACCGCTTGGCTGGGCGGTGGCACCGCCAGTACACTGTCAGTGTCAGACACTGACAGGCGGTGGCACCGCCAGCATCGGGAACTAAAGAGAATTCAAATTTTGGAGACCAAATTTAAATTCTCTTGAGGCCTATAAATACCCCTCAATTCTCAGCTGAGATTACAACTTTTTGAGAAGCAATAGATTGAGAAAAAGGTCTTAGAAAAGTCTTAGCAAGTCTTGTTTTCAATATGTTAGAGTGTTCACCTCCTTCTTTCTTGCTAAAAATTTGTAAGAGTGTGAACCGCTTGTAAAAGGTTGTAAGAGGGGTATTTGTCCTTCCCCTTCAAGAGATTTGCTAGTGGAAGGTGGGAGCCTCATCGAAGAGGGCCTCGCAAGTGGATGTAGGTCATTTGACCGAACCACTTTAAAATTAGCGTGATCTCTGGTTTGCATTTTCTTATTGCTATTTACATTACTACAAACCTTCTTACGTGCTTTATTTCCTCATTACCTTTGCTGTACACCTTTACGAACACGCGTTCAAGTTAAGCTTTTCAAGTTCGATATTTATCGTATGAAAGATTTGTCGAAACCAACGTTTTAATCTGCTGCACTAATTCACCCCCCCCCTCTTAGTGTCGCTCTGATCCTAACAATTGGTATCAGAGCCCGGTATTTCTTATTTCGGATTTACACCCGAGAGAAATAGTTCTTCATGGCTTTCAAGAGGGCTTATCGGTTGTTCGTCCACCGTTGTTTAACAGATTGGACTACATTTATTGGAAAACTCGAATGAGAGTTTTTTTTATTTCTATAAATTTGGATTTATGAAATATTATTGAAAACGATTTTCAACTTCCCTCTAAACCGATGAACGAATGGTCGGATTTGGAGAAGAAGTATTTTTCTTTAAACGCAAAGGCTATGAATGCCTTATTTTGTGCTTTAGACAAAAATGAGTTCAATCGGATTTCTACGTGCGAAACGACTTTTGATATTTGGCAAACACTTGAAATCACGCATGAGGGAACTAGTAGAGTCAAAGACTCCAAAGTTAACATTTTATTGCATGATTTTGAGCTTTTTCGAATGCAACCAAGCGAGACTATAGGCGACATGTACACCCGTTTCACGAATGTCGTCAATAATCTAAGAGTTCTTGGTAAATATTTTTCGAATTTTGATCTCGTAAGCAAGATCTTAAGATCTCTTCCAAAAAGGTGGGATCCTAAAATAACCGCAATACAAGAAACAAAAGATTTAAATATTTTTCTATTTGAAGAACTAATTGGTTCATTGATGACATATGAAATGGTGCACAATGCACATGATGAACATGATGAACAAAATCACCTTCCAAAGAACAGGAAGGATTTGGAACTCCGGACAAATAAATACCACTTGAGCAATGACTCAAGTGATGAGGACAATGATGAACTTGAACTTCGAACTCTAAATCATAATAAGTTCATTAAACAAAAATCTAAAATAAACAATGAACTTGAATGGAGGAAGAGGCCAAAGAAGAGGAAGGCAACCAAGGATGAATCAAAAACTTCCAAAGGTGAAACGACGAATTGGGCTTTGACGAGCTTTGACTACAAGGTAAGTAACTCAACTCTCTTGAATTATTTTGAAATTACTTGAAGTCTTTCAAGAGTGCTTAATTTAGAATAGGAAATAAAAAATTATTTTTCAAAAATTATATCATGTTTTTATTGAATCTCGTATTTTGATGATGAAACTACTTGATATATGTTTATGATTTAATCTGCGTTTTGAGTGACGCAGGATGCTTCGATCAGAATGAGACAATTAAAGCAGGAAAATCATGTTGTGCTGGAGGAACATGTCAGAAGATTGGACGCCGGGTCGGTGGATCGGTCGACGTATCGACAGAAGGCTTCGGGCCGTGGACTCGGGCATCGGGCCAAGAAGAGCAGGTATTGTGCCAAGGATATCAGAGTTGTGGAGTCAACTGGTCGATTGGGCAATATGCTGCAGGAGAGGATGATGCGCCGAAGAATCAGACGAAGCGTCGAGGGACCAATGACATGCCGGACAACTTGGTTAATTGCTTAGGATTAATTGTCTCGATCGAAGTTTTGTTTTAAGTGTGCAGGATTAACTACGATGAAAGTAAGACATGCAGCAGGAGTTGCACTGGAGTCAAGACAATGATCACATTGGGAGTTCGAGAGTTCGACGGAAGTTCGGACAGTCATCGGAAGTTCTGCGAGAACAAATCCGAGAAGTCCATAAGCTTGCCACAGAAGCTCGTCGGAACTCGCCAAGTAAATCGTCGCAAGTCCAGGAGTTTGCCGGAAGTCCACAGGAGCATCACCGAGGGTTCATCGGATGATCGACGGAAGTTCGCCGGAAGCTCGCCGGAAGAAGTGATTGACGCACCGAAGCAAGTTGCAGTAAATGTCTTAGGAAAAATCATAGTTAGCACATTGATTAAGTTGGAAATGGGAGGTGATCCCATTAACTTAATCTTGGGATAATTGGGCCCCTGAAAAACCCAAATTGGGCCGAATGGATCAACCCATTCGGACCCTGATTTCTGCCAAGCGGTTGAACCGCCCAAGGCAGGAGGTTGCACCGCCTGGGCTCTGTCTCCAAGCGAGACTGGGAGGTGCAACCGCTCCAGCCAGGCGGTGGCACCGCCTGGGGCTCAGTCTCCGAGCGAGACTGGGCGGTGCAACCTCCCCTGACAAGAGGTGCAACCTCCCCTGACAGGAGGGCTCAGTCTCCGAGCACTGGCTGAGTGGTGCAACCGCCTCAGTCAGGAGGTTGCACCACCTGAGCTCAGTCTTCGAGCTCTGGCAGGAGGTGCAACCGCCCCTGACAGGAGGTAGCACCGCCCAGAGGCTCAGTCTTCGAGCTCTGCCAGGCGGTGCAACCGCTCTAGTCAGGAGGTGCAACCGCCTGATCCCGGAATTCTGGGAATTGATAATTTTAAGCTCCAAATTTGAACTAGGTTGGGGCCTATAAATACCCCACCCATTCAGCACTAAAAAGATATAAACTTACACCGAAATCTTGATCCTTTTCTGTGATTCTTAGAGCTCAAAATTGTTGTAAAGGCCAAAAGTTCTTCTCCCTCTATTCTTCCAAATTCTGAGTTATAAAGAGAGGAGAGAAAATTCTGTAAGGGTTATCTCCTAAGCCTGTCAAAAGGAGTGAAACTATAAAAGGGTGGTTGGTCTTCGCCTATTGAAGGAAGGCCTCTAGTTGACGTCGGTGACCTCGTCGGTGGAGGAAGCCAAAAGTGGAGTAGGTCAAGATTGACCGAACCACTCTAAATCTCAGTTTGCATTTAGTTTGAGCATCTTATCTTTACTGCAAACCTCCTCAATAGCTTACTGCCTTTTGTGTTTTTACGAACGTGTTTCAAAGTTCAGTGCTTTCCGAATCGAGGTTTAAGACGTAAATCAGTTTTATCGTATGAACTTCGTATTTCAGTTTGCGCTTACATTCTGATTTCCATTATAACTGCAAACTGACTTTATATCTTTACTTTAACTGCATCTCGCCTTATCTCAAGTTAAAGTGGTTTACGAATCAGATTTTATACCGAAATCACTTTTATCGTACAAACGTCGTATTTTAGTTTGCGCTTATATTCTAATTTCGATCATAACTGTGAACTGCATTCATATCTTTGCTGCATCTCTCCTAGTCAAAAGTTGAAGTGATTTACGAATTGGCTTTCTTACCAAAATCACTTCTATCGAACGAAAGCTGTTTTCGATTTTAATCGCAGAAGGTTTTCCGCTGCACTAATTCACCCCCCCCTCCCTCTTAGTACTCTTGATCCTAACAGTTTTTCTTTTTAGCATCTTTGAAAAATTAAAAATTTGATCATGAAAATTATATTGCTAAGGTTTCATGCATGTTATGTTTTGAAATATTGAATGATATATGCAACATTAGGGATGATAATTATACGATATGTGATAGTGCTTAGGATTAATCCATGCATGTGTATCTTGGTGATTTTACACTATTACATGCCTTAATAACATGTTAGAAATTATGTGTTTTGGATACAAAAATATCCATGATCATGAGCATTTTTAACTTCATGATTGAATTTGAAAATCTATAGCAAAACCATGTCTGAATGCATGAAAGTGTTAAATTTTATTTTTGAATTTTCTTAATCCTAACAATTCATTTTTGATAATCTATTGATCTTGATGGTTTTATGATGAAATTCATTTTTCGATCCTAAACGTTGATGCATGTTTTTATTTAACATAAATGAAAAAGCATGCTAACATGAAATCAATCACTTAAAATGAAATACTTAAAAAAGAAAAAATATATTATTAATAAAATCATGAATCTACTTATGTTACGAATTTTGTGAACCATAAAAATGATTTTTGGTGATTTGAATTTGAATGAGTTTTATCCAAAATCATGATCTTCATTCTGTGATATTTACAAATTAAGATTTATTATGAATCAAGATTTTTTCATTAATCGATCTCCTAAGATTTTCTTTTGATTAATTATGAGTAGGTTTTTCAAAAAGAAATCATGTCTTTTGGTATTTACATGTTCTAATATTTCATGATATGATTTTTATGCAATTCCTTGTATTCATGAAATATTTATCGCATCACCAAATTACTTTCTTCTTGATATTCCTTATGTGGTGATATAAAATTATGCATGAAATACTCTTGATATTATTTTGATGCATACAAATGAAAAGTTATGATTATGAATGGTAGGATGAAATTTGACAAGTTAATACCATCATGATTTAAAACATTTATGATTTGAAATTATACATGTAATTACTTTTTATTGTGATGATATATGCATATAATGTGTATCATGAATACTTTATTATCATACATGAAAATAGTGATAAATATTTTGAAAATAAATGTTTGTATCATGTTAGATGATTTTACATTTTGTGCATGATGAGTTATGGTGATGATTGAAACAATGATTGAAATAATATGCTTGATGATTTATTTTATGAAATTTACCTTTTCATCTTAAAGGTTGACATTTGTTTTATTAAAAGTAAAAGTATGTTTATAAGAAGCAAATCACATGAATAGAAATTTATAAAAACGAAATGTGATCCTCTATCTTATAGACTTTTCAATAAATCTATACTTATCATATATGAATTTATTGAATGTGACTTTGAGGATGATTTTGGATTTTACAAATGCTTGATTTATACTTATGACACGAGACACATTTTAAATATGAATCATGTTCAATGCTTCAGTTATGTTATATCTCCCTTAATTCATTTTGTTCTCCTAAATTTATTTACCAAAGAGGAGAATCTTCCGAATGAATGAAATGATACAAATGAATCACTTATCGATATATCTTTTTGTAATATCCTTTTAATGTGATGTTGATAATTTGAGATGCTTATTGGAATTCATGACATGAGATAATTGAATCCTTGACTTACTCTTTATATGGCTTGAAAATAGATGTTTAAAATCTTGCTTGATGAGTTGTTTTATAAGATTTTGCCTTTACGTCTTGAACTTTCATGCTTATCTTGATTTGGCATATAAAGACTAAGACATGCTTAGATGAAGAAGAATCGCTTAAAAAATGCTTTTCCTATCTGATCAAGATTAATGATTTCATGATATTTTGTGAATCTCGAAATTGATTTTGATGACTTGATTATGAGTTTCAAGTTAACGATTTGATTTGAATGAATTTTATCTAAATCATAATCTTGATCTTGCAAAACTAGAATCACAAATAATATCTTTTGGTATTCATGAATTGATACTCACAATATGAAAATATTGATATTCATGACTTGAATTTGATTGAAACATTACATACTTAAATTAATCATTCTCCTATGTTTCAAAAATTCTTTAAATGCCTTATGTGATGATTGAAAATTAATTTGCTTTATGATGAATCACGAATCATGACTTGATCTATGATATTGATATATTTTAATCATGATCCTTGGTTGTATAATTCTTTTGCTCTATTAAAAAGATTTGTCGAATGAATCATGTCCTTCTTGAATTTTCTTGATATCATGTCCTTAAAAAGATTAAAATTTTTTAGCCATTGATTTCTCCCTTCTTTTTTATAATGATAAAGGAGGAGTTAGTTTACTAGCCTGCATATTTCAAAGGAAGAAAAATTTGCTAGCTCGATCATTTCATTGAAAGAACTTACTATCATGAACACTACCAATGAATTGCAAATCCTGCAATCTAAAGAGAAGCAAAGAATTGCTATCTCGAAAGAAACAAAAAATGCAAAACTTAGAAAACTTGCAATATAATTGCTCTTACCATGCTTTGTATCAAAAATAGGTTGATATCCTTAAAAGCATCGTATTAAATTTTTTAGTGTATTGCAATGTATCACATGTATCGCAAATTGAAAATTTTGAGACTATTATCATATCATGTTTAACAATTGATATCTTTCATTGATATGATAAATTATCATCTCATGATGTGTCGCATAATGATATCATGATTTGTGATTGTATCATGTGATCCTTGGTGAATTTTCACATTGATATCCTTCATGAAATTATTTCTTTGCATTATTGTCTTGTATGCATCATGTGATGATTGAAATATTGATTGATGCAAAGTTGATGTAAAAGTCTAAATCATTGGTTCCTCTCCTTCTTTTTAACATTGATAAAGGGGGAGAAAGTTATTGCTAGCTTGCACACTTGAATGAAGAATTTGCTAGCTCGATCATTGTAATGAAGAAATTTGCTACAAACATCACAAATATTGTTTCTTGCAAAGAAAAGCAAAGTGCAATCTTGCACAAAAATTCAAGTGTTGAATTGCCATGATTGAACTTAAGAATCTTGCTATGCTTTTGTGCTTATATGTTGTGATGAAAATCTAGCTTCATATTACAAAAACTTGAATATCTTTTAAAATAGCTAGAGCCACTTCTCCTTTTTGTTGATGACATAGGGGGAGAAGTATATTGATGACTTCATGTATTGAATTGAATATTATATATATATTTGCATGATGGTTTAAATGTTTTTCATAACATGTGATGAATGTTACTTGGATTTGGGATAATCCAAGTGTTCTATCAATGGCATATTGATAGGGGGAGTTTGGTTAAACTCCGGGGAGTTAAGGTTAACTCCGTTAGTCATCAATTAGTTGTCATCATCAAAGAGGGGGAGATTATTGAATCTCAAATTTTGATGATGAAACTAATTGATTGTGTTTAGATATTTAACTGCATTTTGAGTGATGCAGGTCTACTCGATCAGGATTAGACAGCTAACGCAGGAGGAATTGACGTTGCGCCAGAGGAGATCACGTTAGGATATTGGATGGCAGAAGGCTTCGAACGTCGGGCATCGGGCCAAGAGCGAAATTGCACCAAGAATATCAGGGTTGCGGAGGTCAACCTCCAATTGGACAACAAGCCGCAAGAGAGGATGATGCGCTGAAGAATCGGACGAAGCGCCAACCAATGACGTGCCAGGCAACAGAATGTCAATTCGCGTTGTAATAATTGTCTAAATCGAAGTTGAGTTTTGGCTTGTGTGTGTAGGATTAACTGTTATAACGACGAAGACATAAAGTGAAACAAAGTATCGGAGTCAAGTGCGAAGGATTTGTTGCGAGTTCGAGAGTTCGACGGAAGTCCGAAGATTCATCGGGAATGTTGCCGGAACTAGCCGAGAATGAGTAGGGAGCTTGTCAAAGGGTTTTTCGGAAGCTCGCCGGAAGGTTCGTTGGAAGTTCGCGGAGCTCGCCGAGAAAGATCGGAGCTTGCCGAAGAAGCTCGTTGGAACTCGCCAAGATCAAATTGTGAAATCTAGGAGCTTGCCGGGAGTTCGCAGAATGGTTTCCGAGAGTTCGTCGGAAGACCGCCGGAAGTTCGCCGGAAGCTCGCCGAAAAAAGTCTTGACTTGCAGACTTTGCAATAGCTTAGGAAATATCTTTAAATTTGTAGTTAGCATGTTAATTAGGGTTAGGATTAGGTGTTAATCCTATAAACCAAGTAGGGGCCAATTGGGCCCGAGTTCGGACTGGTTTGGGCCAAGTTTGGAGCCCAACCAGTGAGCTGAAATAGTGTAGGCGATAGCACCGCCAGACTGGGCGGTGGCACCGCCCAACACCCGAGAGCCAGGCAGTGGCACCGCTTGGCTGGGCGGTGGCACCGCCAGTACACTGTCAGTGTCAAACACTGACAGGCGGTGGCACCGCCACTGAAAGGCGGTGGCACCGCCAACATCGGGAACCAAAGAGAATTCAAATTTTGGAGCCCAAATTTGAATTCTCTTGAGGCCTATAAATACCCCTCAGTTCTCAGCTGAGATTATAACTTTTTGAGAAGCAATATATTGAGAAAAAGGTCTTAGAAAAGTCTTAGCAAGTCTTGTTTTCAATTTGTTAGAGTGTTCACCTCCTTCTTTCTTGCTGAAAATTTGTAAGAGTGTGAACCGCTTGTAAAAGGTTGTAAGAGGGGTATTTGTCCTTCCCCTTCAAGAGATTTGCTAGTGGAAGGTGGGAGCCTCATCGGAGAGGGCCTCGCAAGTGGATGTAGGTCATTTGACCGAGCCACTTTAAAATTGGCGTGATTTCTGGTTTACATTTTCTTATTGCTATTTACATTTCTACAAACCTTCTTACGTGCTTTATTTCCTCATTACATTTGCTGCACACCTTTACGAACATGCATTCAAGTTAAGCCTTTCAAGTTCGATTTTTATCGTATGAAAGATTTGTCGAAACCAACGTTTTAATCCGCTGCACTAATTCACCCCCCCCCTCTTAGTGCCGCTCCGATCCTAACAACACCTTTCTCTGATATGATATGCCTAAGATATTTCACCTTTTGTTGAAGAAAGTAAAAATTCGTAGTGGTCGTTGTGTGTTCGAAAGGCGATTTTCGGTATGACTTCTTCATACACTCGTATTTGATAATACCCGGATCGAAGGTCCAGCTTTGTGAAGATTTGTGCTCCCTTTCATCTAGCAATTCATCTACTACTAGAATAGGGTATTTATCCTTGATGGTTATGCCATTGAGAGCTTGGTAATCAATGCATATTCGCTATGTTCCGTCCTTCTTGTGTACAAGTAGCACCGGTGAAGAGTAGAGGTTGCAACTTGGCTGAATAACTCCTGTTTCGAGCATCTCTTTTACAATCCTTTTTATTTCATCCTTCTGGAGATGTAGATACTAATATGACCGAGTATTTGCTGGAGGTTTGCCTGAAAGAATCATTATATAATGATCATGCCAACGGGTAAGAGGTAAGTTGTGCGGTTCGTCAAATATATCTGAAAATTTAGCAAGCAAAGGAAGTAGGTTTAGATCTTCAAATTCTATTGGCTCTCCCTTAGTTTGCTGCTCAAGTTGCACTAAAAAGCCGTTGCATGCTTTATGCAAAACATTCTCCATTTGTTGTGTGCAAATCGTTGTTACGTCGCCCCCACGTTTCCCATTCAGTATCACCTATTACGCCCCCCCCGAATTATCACATTTAGGAGGTGTGACCCTGTCTAAAATCAATAATAATATAATTCATCATCAATTCAATCTAGGATCCAATCTAACAATTTGAGGATACTAAGAATCATTCAAAATCAATATTCACAATTCATAAACCTATACGTTACATAAATCATAATCCACTTCACTCAAAGATTCACAAAATCTAAAGGCAACTCAACTAAACATCAACCACAACACAAATCCATAATCATAGAAATATATACAATCACAAAAAAAAATAATTATTCACCATGAGTTCTTATCCTTATACAACTTAAACTTATCATTCCAGACACATGAGCGATCCTTTAAACTTTTACAACACATAAGTATCAACAGATTTCTTAACATTACATCAGAAGTAAAGTATACTATACAATAAAAACCTATCATCCAACAAAGATTAGCTCAAAAATCTTCTAGCCTTTCACTGCTTTAACCCAATTCTAGCTTTTCAGTGCGTGACAAGCTACCCTGAAAAATTTATATAGCAACGGGGTGAGCATAAAAAGCTCAACAAGCGTCTAGCATATCCATGGCGATAGGAGAAGTTCAAGCAGGCTTAGTATCAAGATACAAAAGTAGAAATACAAGTGTTCATTTGAAATCATCTCATTTGATATAAAATCACAAAGGTTTACCTCATTCAAAAACAAGCATTAGACATAAAAATAGGAGAAGGGAAATTGGAGCATTTCATTGGCAAAAGAAATATTTAGGCATGTATCAAATGACACATGAAGCATTTAGGCGCATATCAAAGGCGTAAGAGTGTTTGGGGGCATGATAATGACAAACGAAAAACTTCAAAGTATAACAAGTGAACCAAATAATAAACACAAGCATGTGTGACATTTTTGATGTAGCATGCATTCAATTTTTATCCAAAGCATAATATGAACTCATAAACAAAGCTTTGGATATCATATCAATAAACATAGAGGGTGCTGTGGGACCACATACATAATGTGATTCATCCATTTCTAGATGACCACCAAGCATAAGTCTCCCACGTTTGGGAGCTCCATCCACCCACGTCTGAGTGAAGTCAATGGGGCCGGCAGAGCAATCGCGGGCTCTAAGCATAATTCCCTTTACCATTTCTGGCAAATGTTCACAATATCCCACAAGACACCAGAGTACAAAAGGATAGTATGAACAATAACATTGACACATATCAGAAACACATGCGGAACAACGAAGATATGCATGTGCCTTTATCAAACAAGGTAATGCAAACAAAGCATTACATAATAAATTTCAGATATATAACAACTTCAGGATGAACAATACAAGAATTTCAAAGGACTAGTATAATGCTCAATTGAAGAAGAATTTAGCAGAAATCAAATTTCCAATAGGATGAAAATTGAATAGGTAAAACCCAACAAAGTTTTCAATTCTGATAGAATTTGAATGATACATTTCCTGAATTGTTTGAGTGACCAAGCATGCTCCAAATCACTAAAAATAGATGTCATTGGAAATATGTATCAATCTATTTTCGGATGAACTCAGATTTATAATTTTTTGAGTTCTTAACAGGAAGTTACAATAAATAGAGTAAAGGAATGTCAGAATTGATCATCCCTATTTTGCCGACTTGATAGAATCAATTTAAACAGATGTTTCAGTAGGAAAACATACTTCAAAATTTCTAAATTTATGTCAAAAGAAAGATATGTGAATCTAGTTTCTAAAGAACTAAGTTTTGCATAATTCAGAATTTTCACTAGAGAGTTATTAGCAATTTAGTAATAGAAGGTCAGAATTGATCTCTGTTTTACAGAATTGATAGAGTCAATTTAAACATATGTTTCAGAAGGCAAACGTACTTCAAAATTACTAAATTATATTTTAAAAGAAAGATATGGGAATCTAGTTTCAAAATAAACAAGTTTTATATAATTCAGAATTTTCACTAGAGAGTTATGAGCAATTTAGTAATAGAAGGTCAGAAATTTCAGTCCCTATTTTACAGAATTTGTAGGGTTAATTGAAACAGTAGTCTTAGTTGGTATTTAAACTCCAAATCATTCAATCTTAGTGTCAAAATAAAGATATTTGAGTCTATTTTCAAATAGATTAGGCCTTGCTTAAATCAGAGTTTAGTGCTAAAAGTTAGATCCAAAACAATGTATAGAAGTCAAATTACCGAAAAATTCAGATTTATAGCTTTGTATCAAAAGGAAAGAAGGGTTTGGTACTAAGCTGAAATATTTTGAATTATGAAGTATTAAAAGGAAAACAGAGATTAGGAATTCTGTAGGAAGAGGTTAGAACACTTGCCTTAGATGAGTTTGATTCCCAAATATAGGGAGTTGATGCAAAACCTCAAACAAAGTTTCCACTTCTTCTTCTTCTCCTTCTTCTTCTTCTTCTTCTTCTTCTTCTCTTCTTCTCTTCTTCTTCTTCTCCTCAAACTAACGTTGGCTGCAAAGTTTCTTTTTAATGGTGCTTTAAATTATTTAGGTTTGGCTCATGCTAAAATAATGAGGTGGCAAGCATGCATGGGGGTTTAGGTGTCAACTTTAGAATAAATACAAGTGACTCATCCTTGTTAATGACACATGTCCTCCATTTTATTTTATTTTATTTTTATTTACTCAATTCTGAATATTCTATAAATCATATCAAAAGTTTATTATTTACTATTAGGTCTTTAGCCATAAAATTTAATATAATATTATTTTAAAAAAATTATTTAAATAATCCTCATATTTACAAACAAGCATTTACGAATTTTTTTTTTTTTTAAATGGGGGATGTTACACTCTCCCCTCCTTAAAATAAAATTTAGTCCTCTAAATTTGTCATACCTCTTTCGGTGAAAAGATGAGGATAAACCAGATTTGTAGTCAAGGAATCCCCAACAGTAGTAGTTACGTGTAGCAAATAATCTAGTGGTTTATGTTGAATGCCCATGTGACAAGCAAAATATTGTGAAACAAAAGACAAGTTGGAGCCAGGATCAAACAAAACTTTTGTATTTCTATTAGAAACATGTAGAATACCTTTAATCACTGATTTAGAGGCTCTAGAATCTTGTTTTGTGATAGCATATACTCTAGCATGGGCTGTCGACTTAGGGAGTAGTGGCTCTTTCTTCTTGTTTAGTGGGCAGTCTCTGACTTTATGATCTAACTTTCCACAGGCAAAACAGGCTCCAGTCACCCGAAAACACTCACTTGTTTTATGATTACGTCCATATTTTGTACACGATAGTGTTCTTTGCGATGGAGTTCCTTTCTTAAATCTAGGTACCTTTACCTTCTCGTTACTTCTTTCTGCTTCATTTCCTCTCTTACTTTTACCAACAAACTTATCCTTGCTATTCTTGTCCCTGATTTCTTGGATCTCCTCCATGTCATTTTTAAGTATGAAATTTCTTTCTACTACATCAGTGTATACTTGTAGTTTTAAAATCGATATTCGACTTCTTAATGTCGGCCTTAATCCTCTTTCAAATCTTCTTGCTTTCCTATATTCATCATAAATCATATGTGTGGCAAATCTAGAGAGCTCGGTGAATTTAGACTCATATTTGGCTATTGTCAAATTTCCCTGGATGAGATTCAGGAACTCCAATTCTTTCTGCTCTCTGATACAATCTGGAAAATATTTATCATTGAACTTTTCTGTAAATACCTTCCAAGTGATTGGCTCCTGTCGAGCTTCAGAAATCCTCTTCATGGTTCACCACCAATGCTCAGCCTCTCCTTCTAGCATGAAGGTAGCAAGAGAAACCTTTATATCATCTGGGCAATTTAAAACATCAAATATTTTCTCCATCCACATCATCCATTGTTCTGCTACCATTGGATCAGGCTCACCACTAAAACTGGGAGGACTAAGCTTCTTAAACTGTTCAATTCCCAACCGAGTCTGGTTTGAATTCCCAACTTCATCATTTCTTCCTTGTCGGACTTGTTGTTGCATTACTTATGTCATCGCCTCTAGAGTTTTCATAATTCCACTCAATTGATTAGAAGTAGATAACAAGAGAACCAGATGACCTCATCATCCTTGCTTCCTAAAAATAATAAAAGAAAACTTTTGATCAGTCTCTAAATAGAAATCACTAAACCTCAAAATTTATTACACATCTAGCATATCAAAATTCTTAAAAATCCTCAAATCATACTCTGATACCAACCTGTCACGCCCCCCCCCGAATTATCACATTTAGGAGGTGTGACCCTGTCTAAAATCAATAATATTATAATTCATCATCAATTCAATCCAGGATCCAATCTAACAATTTGAGGATACTAAGAATCATTCAAAATCAATATTCACAATTCATAAACCTATACGTTACATAAATCATAATCCACTTCACTCAAAGATTCACAAAATCTAAAGGCAACTCAACTAAACATCAACCACAACACAAATCCATAATCATAGAAATATATACAATCACAAAAAAAAATAATTATTCACCGTGAGTTCTTATCCTTATACAACTTAAACTTATCATTCCATACACATGAGCAGTCCTTTAAACTTTTACAACATATAAGTATCAACAGATTTCTTAACATTACATCAGAAGTAAAGTATACTATACAACAAAAACCTATCATCCAACAAAGATTAGCTCAAAAATCTTCTAGCCTTTCACTGCTTTAACCCAATTCTAGCTTTTCAGTGCGTGACAAGCTACCCTGAAAAATTTATATAGCAACGGGGTGAGCATAAAAAGCTCAACAAGCGTCTAACATATCCATGGCGATAGGAGAAGTTCAAGCAGGCTTAGTATCAAGATACAAAAGTAGAAATACAAGTGTTCATTTGAAATCATCTCATTTGATATAAAATCACAAAGGTTTACCTCATTCAAAAACAAGCATTAGACATAAGAATAGGAGAAGGGAAATTGGAGCATTTCATTGGCAAAAGAAATATTTAGGCATGTATCAAATGGCACATGAAGCATTTAGGCGCATATCAAAGGCGTAAGAGTGTTTGGGGGCATGATAATGACAAACGAAACACTTCAAAGTATAACAAGTGAACCGAATAATAAACACAAGCTTGTATTACATTTTTGATGTAGCATGCATTCAATTTTTATCCAAAGCATAATATGAACTCATAAACAAAGCTTTGGATATCATATCAATAAACATAGAGGGTGTTGTGGGACCACATACATAATGTGATTCATCCATTTCTGGATGACCACCAAGCATAAGTCTCCCACGTCTGGGAGCTCCATCCACCCACGTCTGAGTGAAGTCAATGGGGCCGGCAGAGCAATCGCGGGCTCTAAGCATAACTCCCTTTACCATTTCTGGCAAAGGTTCACAATATCCCACAAGACACCAAAGTACAAAAGGATAGTATGAACAATAACATTGACACATATCAGAAGCACATGCGGAACAACGAAGATATGCATGTGCCTTTATCAAACAAGGTAATGCAAACAAAGCATTACATAATAAATTTCAGATATATAACAACTTCAGGATAAACAATACAAGAATTTTAAAGGACTAGTATAATGCTCAATTGAAGAAGAATTTAGCAGAAATCAACTTTCCAATAGGATGAAAATTGAATAGGTAAAACCCAACAAAGTTTTCAATTCTGATAGAATTTGAATAGTACATTTCCTGAATTGTTTGAGTGACCAAGCATGCTCTAAACCGCTTAAAATAGATGTCATTGGAAAGCTGTATCAATCTATTTTCGGATGAACTCAGATTTATAATTTTTTGAGTTCTTAACACGAAGTTACAATAAATAGAGTAAAGGAAGGTCAGAATTGATCATCCCTGTTTTGCAGACTTGATAGAATCAATTTAAACAGATGTTTCAAAAGGAAAGCATACTTCAAAATTTCTAAATTTATGTCAAAAGAAATATATGAGAATCTAGTTTTTAAAGAACTAAGTTTTGTATAATTCAGAATTTTCACTAGTGAGTTATTAGCAATTTAGTAATAGAAGGTCAGAATTGATCATCTCTGTTTTACAGAATTGATAGAGTCAATTTAAACAGATTTTTTAGAAGGCAAATGTACTTCAAAATTACTAAATTATATGTCAAAAGAAAGATATGGGAATCTAGTTTCAAAATAACCAAGTATTATATAATTAGAATTTTCACTAGAGAGTTATGAGCAATTTAGTTACAGAAGGTCAGAAATTTCAGTCCCTATTTTGCAGAATTTGTAAGGTTAATTGAAACAGAAGTCTTAGTAGGCATTTGAACTCTAAATCATTCAATCTCAGTGTCAAAATAAATATATTTGAGTCTACTTTCAAATGGATTAGGCTTTGCCTAAATCAGAGTTTAGTGCTAAAAGTTAGATCCAAAACAATGTATAGAAGTCAAATTACCGAAAAATTCAGATTCATGGCTTTGTATCAAAAGGAAAGAAGGGTTTGGTACTAAGCTGAAATCTTTTGAATTATGAAGTATTAAAAGGAAAACAGAGATTAGGAATTCTGTAGGAAGAGGTTAGAACACTTGCCTTAGATGAGTTTGATTCCCAAATATAGGGAGTTGATGCAAAACCTCAAACAAAGTTTCCACTTCTTCTTCTTCTCCTTCTTCTTCTTCTTCTTCTTCTTCTTTTTCTTCTCTTCTTCTCTTCTTCTTCTTCTCCTCAAACTAACGTTGGCTGCAAAGTTTCTTTTTAATGGTGCTTTAAATTACTTAGGTTTGGCTCATGCTAAAATAGTGAGGTGGCAAGCATGCATGGGGGTTTAGGTGTCAACTTTAGAATAAATACAAGTGACTCATCCTTGTTAATGACACATGTCCTCCATTTTATTTTATTTTATTTTTATTTACACAATTCTGAATATTCTATAAATCAAATCAAAATTTTATTATTTACTCTTAGGTCCTTAGCCATAAAATTTAATATAATTTTATTTTAAAAAAATTATTTAAATAATTCTCATATTTACAAACAAGCATTTACTAATTTTTTTTTTTTTTAAATGGGGGATGTTACACTCTCCCCTCCTTAAAATAAAATTTAGTCCTCTAAATTTGTCATACCTCTTTCGGCGAAAAGATGAGGATAAACTAGATTTGTAGTCAAGGAATCCCCAACAGTAGTAGTTACGTGTAGCAAATAATCCAGTGGTTTAGGTTGAATGCCCAAGTGACAAGCAAAATATTGTGAAACAAAAGACAAGTTGGAGCCAGGATTAAACAAAACTTTTGCATTTCTATTAGAAACATGTAGAATACCTTTAACCACTGATTTAGAGTCTCTAGAATCTTATTTTGTGATAGCATATACTCTAGCATGGGCTGTCGACTTAGGAAGTAGTGGCTCTTTCTTCTTGTTTAGTGGGAGTCTCTGACTTTATGATCTAACTTTCCACAGGCAAAACAAGCTCCAGTCACCCGAAAACACTCACTTGTTTCATAATTAAGTCCATATTTTGTACACGATAGAGTTCTTTGCGATGGAGTTCCTTTCTCAAATCTATGTACCTTTACCTTCTCGTTACTTCTTTCTGCTTCATTTCCTCTCTTACTTTTACCAACAAACTTATCCTTGCTATTCTTGTCCCTGATTTCTTGGATCTCCTCCAAGTCTTTTTTAAGTATGAAATCTCTTTCTACTATATCAGTGTATACTTGTAGTTTTAAAACTAATATTTGGCTCCTTATTGTCGGCCTTAATCCTCTTTCAAATCTTCTTGCTTTCTTATATTCATCATAAATCATATGTGTGGCAAATCTAGAGAGCTCGGTGAATTTAGACTCATATTTGGCTACTGTCAAATTTACCTAGATGAGATTCAGGAACTCCAATTCTTTCTGCTCTCTGATACAATCTGGAAAATATTTATCATTGAACTTTTCTGTAAATACCTTCCAAGTGATTGGCTCCTGTCGAGCTTCAGAAATCCTCTTCATGGTTCACCACCAATGCTCAGCCTCTCCTTCTAGCATGAAGGTAGCAAGAGAAACCTTTATATCATCTGGGCAATTTAAAACATCAAATATTTTCTCCATCCACATCATCCATTGTTCTGCTACCATTGGATCAGGCTCACCACTAAAACTGGGAGGACTAAGCTTCTTAAACTATTCAATTCCCAACCGAGTCTGGTTTGAATTCCCAACTTCATCATTTCTTCCTTGTCGGACTTGTTGTTGCATTACTTATGTCATCGCCTCTAGAGTTTTCATAATTCCACTCAATTGATTAGAAGTAGATAACAGGAGAACCAGATGACCTCGTCATCCTTGCTTCCTAAAAATAATAAAAGAAAACTTTTGATCAGTCTCTAAATAGAAATCACTAAACCTCAAAATTTATTACACATCTAGCATATCAAATTTCTTAGAAATCCTCAAATCATGCTCTGATACCAACCTGTCACGCCCCCCCCGAATTATCACATTTAAGAGGTGTGACCCTGTCTAAAATCAATAATATTATAATTCATCATCAATTCAATCCAGGATACAATCTAACAATTTGAGGATACTAAGAATCATTCAAAATCAATATTCACAATTCATAAACCTATACGTTACATAAATCATAATCCACTTCACTCAAAGATTCACAAAATCTAAAGGCAACTCAACTAAACATCAACCACAACACAAATCCATAATCATAGAAATATATACAATCACAAAAAAAAATAATTATTCACCATGAGTTCTTATCCTTATACAACTTAAACTTATCATTCCATACACATGAGCGGTCCTTTAAACTTTTACAACACATAAGTATCAACAGATTTCTTAACATTACATCAGAAGTAAAGTATACTATACAACAAAAACCTATCATCCAACAAAGATTAGCTCAAAAATCTTCTAGCCTTTCACTACTTTAACCCAATTCTAGCTTTTCAGTGCATGACAAGCTATCCTGAAAAATTTATATAGCAACGGGGTGAGCATAAAGAGCTCAGCAAGCGTCTAACATATCCATGGCGATAGGAGAAGGAGAAGTTCAAGCAGGCTTAGTATCAAGATACAAAAGTAGAAATACAAGTGTTCATTTGAAATCATCTCATTTGATATAAAATCACAAAGGTTTACCTCATTCAAAAACAAGCATTAGACATAAGAATAGGAGAAGGGAAATTGGAGCATTTCATTGGCAAAAGAAATAATTAGGCATGTATCAAATGGCACATGAAGCATTTAGGCGCATATCAAAGGCGTAAGAGTGTTTGGGTTTATGATAATGACAAACGAAACACTTCAAAGTATAACAAGTGAACCGAATAATAAACACAAGCTTGTATTACATTTTTGATGTAGCATGCATTCAATTTTTATCCAAAGCATAATATGAACTCATAAACAAAGCTTTGGATATCATATCAATAAATATAGAGGGTGTTGTGGGACCACATACATAATGTGATTCATCCATTTCTGGATGACCACCAAGCATAAGTCTCCCACGTCTGGGAGCTCCATCCACCCACGTCTGAGTGAAGTCAATAGGGCCGGCAGAGCAATCGCAGGCTCTAAGCATAACTCCCTTTACCATTTCTGGCAAAGGTTCACAATATCCCACAAGACACCAAAGTACAAAAGGATAGTATGAACAATAACATTGACACATATCAGAAGCACATGCGGAACAACGAAGATATGCATGTGCCTTTATCAAACAAGGTAATGCAAACAAAGCATTACATAATAAATTTCAGATATATAACAACTTTAGGATGAACAATACAAGAATTTCAAAGGACTAGTATAATGCTCAATTGAAGAAGAATTTAGCAGAAATCAACTTTCCAATAGGATGAAAATTGAATAGGTTAAACCCAACAAAGTTTTCAATTCTGATAGAATTTGAATAGTACATTTCCTGAATTGTTTGAGTGACCAAGCATGCTCTAAACCACTAAAAATAGATGTCATTGGAAAGCTGTATCAATCTATTTTCGGATGAACTTAGATTTATAATTTTTTGAGTTCTTAACAGGAAGTTACAATAAATAGAGTAAAGGAAGGTCAGAATTGATCATCCCTGTTTTGCAGACTTGATAGAATCAATTTAAACAGATGTTTCAAAAGGAAAACATACTTCAAAATTTCTAAATTTATGTCAAAAGAAAGATATGTGAATCTAGTTTCTAAAGAACTAAGTTTTGCATAATTCAGAATTTTCACTAGTGAGTTATTAGCAATTTAGTAATAGAAGATCAGAATTGATCATCTCTGTTTTACAGAATTGATAGAGTCAATTTAAACAGATTTTTCAGAAGGCAAATGTACTTCAAAATTACTAAATTATATGTCAAAAGAAAGATATGGGAATCTAGTTTCAAAATAACCAAGTATTAAATAATTAGAATTTTCACTAGAGAGTTATGAGCAATTTAGTTACAGAAGGCTAGAAATTTCAGTCCCTATTTTGCAGAATTTGTAAGGTTAATTGAAACAGATGTCTTAGTAGGCATTTGAACTCTAAATCATTCAATCTCAGTGTCAAAATAAAGATATTTGAGTCTACTTTCAAATGGATTAGGCTTTGCCTAAATCAGAGTTTAGTGCTAAAAGTTAGATCCAAAACAATGTATAGAAGTCAAATTACCGAAAAATTCAGATTCATGGCTTTGTATCAAAAGGAAAGAAGGGTTTGGTACTAAGCTGAAATCTTTTGAATTATGAAGTATTAAAAGGAAAACAGAGATTAGGAATTCTGTAGGAAGAGGTTAGAACACTTGCCTTAGATGAGTTTGATTCCCAAATATAGGGAGTTGATGCAAAACCTCAAACAAAGTTTCGACTTCTTCTTCTTCTCCTTCTTCTTCTTCTTCTTCTTCTTCTTCTTCTTCTCTTCTTCTTCTTCTCCTCAAACTAACGTTGGCTGCAAAGTTTCTTTTTAATGGTGCTTTAAATTACTTAGGTTTGGATCATGCTAAAATAGTGAGGTGGCAAGCATGCATGGGGGTTTAGGTGTCAACTTTAGAATAAATACAAGTGACTCATCCTTGTTAATGACACATGTCCTCCTTTTTATTTTATTTTATTTTTATTTACACAATTTTGAATATTCTATAAATCAAATCAAAATTTTATTATTTACTCTTAGGTCCTTAGCCATAAAATTTATTATAATTTTATTTTAAAAAAATTATTTAAATAATTCTCATATTTACAAACAAGCATTTACTAATTTTTTTTTTTTTTAAATGGGGGATGTTACACTCTCCCCTCCTTAAAATAAAATTTAGTCCTCTAAATTTGTCATACCTCTTTCGGCGAAAAGATGAGGATAAACCAGATTTGTAGTCAAGGAATCCCCAACAGTAGTAGTTACGTGTAGCAAATAATCTAGTGGTTTAGGTTGAATGCCCAAGTGACAAGCAAAATATTGTGAAACAAAAGACAAGTTGGAGCCAGGATCAAACAAAACTTTTGCATTTCTATTAGAAACATGTAGAATACCTTTAACCACTGATTTAGAGTCTCTAGAATCTTGTTTTGTGATAGCATATACTCTAGCATGGGCTGTCGACTTAGGGAGTAGTGGCTCTTTCTTCTTGTTTAGTGGGGAGTCTCTGACTTTATGATCTAACTTTCCACAGGCAAAACAAGCTCCAATCACCCGAAAACACTCACTTGTTTCATAATTAAGTCCATATTTTGTACACGATAGAGTTCTTTGCGATGGAGTTCCTTTCTCAAATCTATGTACCTTTACCTTCTCGTTACTTCTTTCTGCTTCATTTCCTCTCTTACTTTTACCAACAAACTTATCCTTGCTATTCTTGTCCCTGATTTCTTGGATCTCCTCCAAGTCTTTTTTAAGTATGAAATCTCTTTCTACTACATCAGTGTATACTTGTAGTTTTAAAACTAATATTTGGCTCCTTATTGTCGGCCTTAATCCTCTTTCAAATCTTCTTGCTTTCTTATATTCATCATAAATCATATGTGTGGCAAATCTAGAGAGCTCGGTGAATTTAGACTCATATTTGGCTACTGTCAAATTTACCTGGATGAGATTCAGGAACTCCAATTCTTTCTGCTCTCTGATACAATCTGGAAAATATTTATCATTGAACTTTTCTGTAAATACCTTCCAAGTGATTGGCTCCTGTCGAGCTTCAGAAATCCTCTTCATGGTTCACCACCAATGCTCAGCCTCTCCTTCTAGCATGAAGGTAGCAAGAGAAACCTTTATATCATCTGGGCAATTTAAAACATCAAATATTTTCTCCATCCACATCATCCATTGTTCTGCTACCATTGGATCAGGCTCACCACTAAAACTGGGAGGACTAAGCTTCTTAAACTATTCAATTCCCAACCGAGTCTGGTTTGAATTCCCAACTTCATTATTTCTTCCTTGTCGGACTTGTTGTTGCATTACTTATGTCATCGCCTCTAGAGTTTTCATAATTCCACTCAATTGATTAGAAGTAGATAACAGGAGAACCAGATGACCTCGTCATCCTTGCTTCCTAAAAATAATAAAAGAAAACTTTTGATCAGTCTCTAAATAGAAATCACTAAACCTCAAAATTTATTACACATCTAGCATATCAAATTTCTTAGAAATCCTCAAATCATGCTCTGATACCAACCTGTCACGCCCCCTCCGAATTATCACATTTAAGAGGTGTGACCCTGTCTAAAATCAATAATATTATAATTCATCATCAATTCAATCCAGGATACAATCTAACAATTTGAGGATACTAAGAATCATTCAAAATCAATATTCACAATTCATAAACCTATACGTTACATAAATCATAATCCACTTCACTCAAAGATTCACAAAATCTAAAGGCAACTCAACTAAACATCAACCACAACACAAATCCATAATCATAGAAATACATACAATCACAAAAAAAAATAATTATTCCCCATGAGTTCTTATCCTTATACAACTTAAACTTATCATTCCATACACATGAGCGGTCCTTTAAACTTTTACAACACATAAGTATCAACAGATTTCTTAACATTACATCAGAAGTAAAGTATACTATACAACAAAAACCTATCATCCAACAAAGATTTGCTCAAAAATCTTCTAGCCTTTCACTACTTTAACCCAATTCTAGCTTTTCAGTGCATGACAAGCTACCCTGAAAAATTTATATAGCAACGGGGTGAGCATAAAGAGCTCAGCAAGCGTCTAACATATCCATGGCGATAGGAGAAGGAGAAGTTCAAGCAGGCTTAGTATCAAGATACAAAAGTAGAAATACAAGTGTTCATTTGAAATCATCTCATTTGATATAAAATCACAAAGGTTTACCTCATTCAAAAACAAGCATTAGACATAAGAATAGGAGAAGGGAAATTGGAGCATTTCATTGGCAAAAGAAATATTTAGGCATGTATCAAATGGCACATGAAGCATTTAGGCGCATATCAAAGGCGTAAGAGTGTTTGGGTTTATGATAATGACAAACGAAACACTTCAAAGTATAACAAGTGAACCGAATAATAAACACAAGCTTATATTACATTTTTGATGTAGCATGCATTCAATTTTTATCCAAAGCATAATATGAACTCATAAACAAAGCTTTGGATATCATATCAATAAACATAGAGGGTTTTGTGGGACCACATACATAATGTGATTCATCCATTTCTGGATGACCACCAAGCATAAGTCTCCCACGTCTGGGAGCTCCATCCACCCACGTCTGAGTGAAGTCAATAGGGCCGGCAGAGCAATCGCGGGCTCTAAGCATAACTCCCTTTACCATTTCTGGCAAAGGTTCACAATATCCCACAAGACACCAAAGTACAAAAGGATAGTATGAACAATAACATTGACACATATCAGAAGCACATGCGGAACAACGAAGATATGCATGTGCCTTTATCAAACAAGGTAATGCAAACAAAGCATTACATAATAAATTTCAGATATATAACAACTTCAGGATGAACAACACAAGAATTTCAAAGGACTAGTATAATGCTCAATTGAAGAAGAATTTAGCAGAAATCAACTTTCCAATAGGATGAAAATTGAATAGGTTAAACCCAACAAAGTTTTCAATTCTGATAGAATTTGAATAGTACATTTCCTGAATTGTTTGAGTGACCAAGCATGCTCTAAACCACTAAAAATAGATGTCATTGGAAAGCTGTATCAATCTATTTTTGGATGAACTTAGATTTATAATTTTTTGAGTTCTTAACAGGAAGTTACAATAAATAGAGTAAAGGAAGGTCAGAATTGATCATCCCTGTTTTACAGACTTGATAGAATCAATTTAAACAGATGTTTCAAAAGGAAAACATACTTCAAAATTTCTAAATTTATGTCAAAAGAAAGATATGCGAATCTAGTTTCTAAAGAACTATGTTTTGCATAATTCAGAATTTTCACTAGTGAGTTATTAGCAATTTAGTAATAGAAGGTCAGAATTGATCATCTCTGTTTTACAGAATTGATAGAGTCAATTTAAACAAATTTTTCAGAAGGCAAATGTACTTCAAAATTACTAAATTATATGTCAAAAGAAAGATATGGGAATCTAGTTTCAAAATAACCAAGTATTATATAATTAGAATTTTCACTAGAGAGTTATGAGCAATTTAGTTACAAAAGGTCAGAAATTTCAGTCCCTATTTTGCAGAATTTGTAAGGTTAATTGAAACAGAAGTCTTAGTAGGCATTTGAACTCTAAATCATTCAATCTCAGTGTCAAAATAAAGATATTTGAGTCTAATTTCAAATGGATTAGGCTTTGCCTAAATCAGAGTTTAGTGCTAAAAGTTAGATCCAAAACAATGTATAGAAGTCAAATTACCGAAAAATTCAGATTCATGGCTTTGTATCAAAAGGAAAGAAGGGTTTGGTACTAAGCTGAAATCTTTTGAATTATGAAGTATTAAAAGGAAAACAGAGATTAGGAATTCTGTAGGAAGAGGTTAGAACACTTGCCTTAGATGAGTTTGATTCCCAAATATAGGGAGTTGATGCAAAACCTCAAACAAAGTTTCCACTTCTTCTTCTTCTCCTTCTTCTTCTTCTTCTTCTTCTTCTTTTTCTTCTCTTCTTCTCTTCTTCTTCTTCTCCTCAAACTAACGTTGGCTGCAAAGTTTCTTTTTAATGGTGCTTTAAATTACTTAGGTTTGGCTCATGCTAAAATAGTGAGGTGGCAAGCATGCATGGGGGTTTAGGTGTCAACTTTAGAATAAATACAAGTGACTCATCCTTGTTAATGACACATGTCCTCTATTTTATTTTATTTTATTTTTATTTACTCAATTCTGAATATTCTATAAATCATATCAAAATTTTATTATTTACTCTTAGGTCCTTAGCCATAAAATTTAATATAATATTATTTTAAAAAAATTATTTAAATAATCCTCATATTTACAAACAAGCATTTACTAATTTTTTTTTTTTTTAAATGGGGGATGTTACACTCTCCTCTCCTTAAAATAAAATTTAGTCCTCTAAATTTGTCATACCTCTTTCGGCGAAAAGATGAGGATAAACCAGATTTGTAGTCAAGAAATCCCCAACAGTAGTAGTTACGTGTAGCAAATAATCCAGTGGTTTAGGTTGAATGCCCAAGTGACAAGCAAAATATTGTGAAACAAAAGACGAGTTGGAGCCAGGATCAAACAAAACTTTTGCATTTCTATTAGAAACATGTAGAATACCTTTAACCACTGATTTAGAGTCTCTAGAATCTTGTTTTGTGATAGCATATACTCTAGCATGGGCTGTCGACTTAGGGAGTAGTGGCTCTTTCTTCTTGTTTAGTGGGGAGTCTCTGACTTTATGATCTAACTTTCCACAGGCAAAACAAGCTCCAGTCACCCGAAAACACTCACTTGTTTCATGATTACGTCCATATTTTGTACACGATAGAGTTCTTTGCGATGGAGTTCCTTTCTCAAATCTATGTACCTTTACCTTCTCGTTACTTCTTTCTGCTTCATTTTCTCTCTTACTTTTACCAACAAACTTATCCTTGCTATTCTTGTCCCTGATTTCTTGGATCTCCTCCAAGTCTTTTTTAAGTATGAAATCTCTTTCTACTACATCAGTGTATACTTGTAGTTTTAAAACTGATATTCGGCTCCTTATTGCCGGCCTTAATCCTCTTTCAAATCTTCTTGCTTTCCTATATTCATCATAAATCATATGTGTGGCAAATCTAGAGAGCTCGGTGAATTTAGACTCATATTTGGCTACTATCAAATTTACCTGAATGAGATTCAGGAACTCCAATTCTTTCTGCTCTCTGATACAATCTGGAAAATATTTATCATTGAACTTTTCTGTAAATACCTTCCAAGTGATTGGCTCCTGTCGAGCTTCAGAAATCCTCTTCATGGTTCACCACCAATGCTCAGACTCTCCTTCTAGCATGAAGGTAGCAAGAGAAACCTTTATATCATCTAGGCAATTTAAAACATCAAATATTTTCTCCATCCACATCATCCATTGTTCTGCTACCATTGGATCAGGCTCACCACTAAAACTGGGAGGACTAAACTTCTTAAACTATTCAATTCCCAACCGAGTCTGGTTTGAATTCCCAACTTCATCATTTCTTCCTTGTCGGACTTGTTGTTGCATTACTTATGTCATCGCCTCTAGAGTTTTCATAATTCCACTCAATTGATTAGAAGTAGATAACAGGAGAACCAGATGACCTCGTCATCCTTGCTTCCTAAAAATAATAAAAG
This sequence comes from Musa acuminata AAA Group, assembly GCF_036884655.1. Taxonomy (NCBI): domain Eukaryota; kingdom Viridiplantae; phylum Streptophyta; class Magnoliopsida; order Zingiberales; family Musaceae; genus Musa; species Musa acuminata. Next base: position 35,222,369 of record NC_088334.1, read on the forward strand.
AAAACTTTTGATCAGTCTCTAAATAGAAATCACTAAACCTCAAAATTTATTACACATCTAGCATTTCAAATTTCTTAGAAATCCTCAAATCATGCTCTGATACCAACCTGTCACGCCCCCCCCGAATTATCACATTTAAGAGGTGTGACCCTGTCTAAAATCAATAATATTATAATTCATCATCAATTCAATCCAGGATACAATCTAACAATTTGAGGATACTAAGAATCATTCAAAATCAATATTCACAATTCATAAACCTATACGTTACATAAATCATAATCCACTTCACTCAAAGATTCACAAAATCTAAAGGCAACTCAACTAAACATCAACCACAACACAAATCCATAATCATAGAAATATATACAATCACAAAAAAAAATAATTATTCACCATGAGTTCTTATCCTTATACAACTTAAACTTATCATTCCATACACATGAGCGGTCCATTAAACTTTTACAACACATAAGTATCAACAGATTTCTTAACATTACATCAGAAGTAAAGTATACTATACAACAAAAACCTATCATCCAACAAAGATTAGCTCAAAAATCTTCTAGCCTTTCGCTACTTTAACCCAATTCTAGCTTTTCAGTGCATGACAAGCTACCCTGAAAAATTTATATAGCAACGGGGTGAGCATAAAGAGCTCAGCAAGCGTCTAACATATCCATGGCGATAGGAGAAGAAGAAGTTCAAGCAGGCTTAGTATCAAGATACAAAAGTAGAAATACAAGTGTTCATTTGAAATCATCTCATTTGATATAAAATCACAAAGGTTTACCTCATTCAAAAACAAGCATTAGACATAACAATAGGAGAAGGGAAATTGGAGCATTTCATTGGCAAAAGAAATATTTAGGCATGTATCAAATGGCACATGAAGCATTTAGGCGCATATCAAAGGCGTAAGAGTGTTTGGGGTTATGATAATGACAAACGAAACACTTCAAAGTATAACAAGTGAACCGAATAATAAACACAAGCTTGTATGACATTTTTGATGTAGCATGCATTCAATTTTTATCCAAAGCATAATATGAACTCATAAACAAAGCTTTGGATATCATATCAATAAACATAGAGGGTGCTGTGGGACCACATACATAATGTGATTCATCCATTTCTGGATAACCACCAAGCATAAGTCTCTCATGTCTGGGAGCTCCATCCACCCACGTCTGAGTGAAGTCAATGGGGCCGGCAGAGCAATTGCGGGCTCTAAGCATAACTCCCTTTACCATTTCTGGCAAAGGTTCATAATATCCCACAAGACACCAGAGTATAAAAGGATAGTATGAACAATAACATTGACACATATCAGAAGCACATGCGGAACAACGAAGATATGCATGTGCCTTTATCAAACAAGGTAATGCAAACAAAGCATTACATAATAAATTTCAGATATATAACAACTTCAGGATGAACAATACAAGAATTTCAAAGGACTAGTATAATGCTGAATTGAAGAAGAATTTAGCAGAAATCAAATTTCCAATAGGATGAAAATTGAATAGGTAAAACCCAACAAAGTTTTCAATTCTGATAGAATTTGAATAGTACATTTCCTGAATTGTTTGAGTGACCAAGCATGCTCTAAACCACTAAAAATAGATGTCATTGGAAAGCTGTATCAATCTATTTTCGGATGAACTCAGATTTATAATTTTTTGAGTTCTTAACAGGAAGTTACAATAAATAGAGTAAAGGAAGGTCAGAATTGATCATCCCTGTTTTGCAGACTTGATAGAATCAATTTAAACAGATGTTTCAAAAGGAAAACATACTTCAAAATTTCTAAATTTATGTCAAAAGAAATATATGAGAATCTAGTTTCTAAAGAACTAAGTTTTGCATAATTCAGAATTTTCGCTAGTGAGTTATTAGCAATTTAGTAATAGAAGGTCAGAATTGATCATCTCTGTTTTACAGAATTGATAGAGTCAATTTAAACAGATGTTTCAGAAGGCAAATGTACTTCAAAATTACTAAATTATATGTCAAAAGAAAGATATGGGAATCTAGTTTCAAAATAACCAAGTTTTATATAATTAGAATTTTCACTAGAGAGTTATGAGCAATTTAGTAACAGAAGGTCAGAAATTTCAGTCCCTATTTTGTAGAATTTGTAGGGTTAATTGAAACAAAAGTCTTAGTAGGCATTTAAACTCCAAATCATTCAATCTCAGTTTCAAAATAAATATATTTGAGTCTACTTTCAAATGGATTAGGCTTTGCCTAATTCGGAGTTTAGTGCTAAAAGTTAGATCCAAAACAATGTATAGAAGTCAAATTACCAAAAAATTCAGATTCATGGCTTTGTATCAAAAGGAGAGAAGGGTTTGGTACTAAGCTGAAATCTTTTGAATTATGAAGTATTAAAAGGAAAACAGAGATTAGGAATTCTGTAGGAAGAGGTTAGAACACTTGCCTTAGATGAGTTTGATTCCCAAATATAGGGAGTTGATGCAAAACCTCAAACAAAGTTTCCACTTCTTCTTCTTCTCCTTCTTCTTCTTCTTCTTCTTCTCTTCTTCTCTTCTTCTCTTCTTCTTCTTCTCCTCAAACTAATGTTGGTTGCAAAGTTTCTTTTTAATGGTGCTTTAAATTACTTAGGTTTGGCTCATGCTAAAATAGTGAGGTGGCAAGCATGCATGGGGGTTTAGGTGTCAACTTTAGAATAAATACAAGTGACTCATCCTTGTTAATGACACATGTCCTCAATTTTATTTTATTTTATTTTTATTTACTCAATTCTGAATATTCTATAAATCATATCAAAATTTTATTATTTACTCTTAGGTCCTTAGCCATAAAATTTAATATAATATTATTTTAAAAAAATTATTTAAATAATCCTCATATTTACAAACAAGCATTTACTAATTTTTTTTTTTTAAATGGTGGATGTTACAGTTACAGCAAGTATATGCTGTCTTGTAAGAGTAGAATTGTCGTCGAAGAAATAATAGTTTCTCGACGTAATTTTCACCAAAAACTTAAGAGAATTGAGAAGGGAATTAATAGCAAAATCATAGTTTATATGACAGCAAGGATATCTAATTTAATTAAGAAAATTTTGACAGTATAACAGCAAGGAAATTAGTGCAAGTTGCGATTGTAGAATTCTCGTCGAAAAATTTCAACGGTTTACGATGAAAATTTGCAGGAACACAAAATCGTTTTTAGAGATGAATTCCATAATAGATCAATCTTAGATGGAAGCCAAGATGATCTATGAAGTGTATAAAAAATTTCATTCAAAAAAGATTGCAAATAGATGGGTTAAGGCAACAATATGCGGCTGAAATTTTCTGCAGCACAGATTTTTAAGTATAGCAGATTGGACGTAAAATATCAATGGTTTATATTGAGAATTTTTTAACAAAACTAAAGGAAATCTACTGTTAGGAAATGTCAAATATGTCATAAAAATTTCGTAGAGATTTAGATAGAAAAAACATAGTAGCATGATCAAATAGACGGTGATATACGGTTGGAATTCTGCAATATATCTTTTGTCGTAGAGATGAAAACTTTATGACGAAAAGTTTATGCAGCAATATAGGAATAATTTTTTTTGAGATTTTTAAATAAGGATAACTAAATTACAGCAGTAGTAAGGTAGAAAACTAGAACATGTTGCAATTCACGGGGAGATCAAAGGATGATCCGTGGTGGTGGAGATGACGGCGGAATTTGGCGACGATCTTTCAAGCAATTGTGGGAATTGCTTTGGGCAGTTGTGAAGGGTTGATGGATGGCTGTGGAAGGGCAGCGAGATACACTGCTCTGATACCAAGTGTTAGAACCCTTGCAGATTCTAAACTTGGGGTTGATCTCTTTAGGGGATCAATCTCCTTGGAACTCTATAGGGGTTCCTCCCTCCAAGTTGCTACTCAAAGGCTGCAGAAAAGATTCATCTATTGCTTATTAAAAGAGGAGGAATACATGACTATTTATAGGGCTTCTAAACCCTAACTCCTAATAGGACTCCTACTCAAGACTCTTACTTCTAACCAACTCCTAATATAACTCCTACTCAAGACTCCTATTCCTTTACAACTCCTTATTCTTTTCTAAGAAATAACCTCCTAACCCTAGCCGGCCTCTTCACCTCTTTAATAGGGGTCAGCTTATATAGGTTTTACATGAATGTCCCTCTTAATTAGGACTCTCCAAGCTAGAGTCCTAACAGCTTGCCACTTCCTCGAGCATAGGCATCACTATAGCAAGAACGTACGTGATTTTTTTTACCGTAAGAACAATTCTCAGGTTATGGAGCTAATCCGTATTATTTGTACTAGTGAGACAGTTGACATCAAATATGCCACATAAGCAATTTAAAAGTGACATTTTCTAACAAATAGGAGATATAACATAAATAATATGCAGATTTTGTAGAAAAATAAATAATCAAGATATGGACTTATATCTTAATCTACTCTCACTATTTTCTCATGAAACACATAACTCCCTTCAGTATGTGAATCGAAGACCCCCAGCAAATCTCTAGTGGGATCGGGATCCAATCGACGTCTTAACATAACCTCAAGGGACTCGACCAATTATGCTACACCCGTAAAGGTAAGCAACTCTTGCCAATTATAACTCATTGTGATTCTTGTCCTATTTGGCCTCCAAACCACCATAGCCTTGAGGGACTCGACCAACCATGATATCCGATTAAGTAATCACCATCATTACAAGATGAGTCTTATTTGATAATATACCCTTGAGAGACTCGACCAAACATATCATGTCCTTAGGTCACTAGTGACATCTCTATATCATAGGCAAGATATCGAATCGTGATATAGGTGAGTCTCGAGGGACTCGACTAACTCAACTGACGCTAGGAATCAGTTCCTACCTATAATAATGGAATGCCACGTGGGTCAATCTAATTGCCTCATATTTACCGACTTAATATTATCGAGAGAGGAGATTTTTATTTGGTCTCCTAATATAATATGTCACATATATACATATTTAATATATATCTATATCGTATGCAAATATATATACATATCTAGTTTGTATATAAGCTGTTAAATCTCAAATTTTAATGATGAAATCAATTGATGAAGTTATGATCTAATCTGTACTTTAAGTGACACGGGACTAACTTCGATCAAAAATGGTAAATCGATTAAAGTAGAAAAAATCAAATATTAAGCCAGAGTGAACATGTTAAAAGATTGGACGTTGGGCCGAATGATCGGTAAATGTGCTAGTAGAAGGACTTTGTGCCATAAGTTCGGGCATCGGGTCGAAGGATCAGACATTGCGCCAAGGAGATCAAAAGTTACGGGAGGTTAATATACTAATTGGGCAATATACCGAAGGAGAGGACGATGCATCAAAGAATTGGACGAAGCACCAGATGAACCAATGACATGTCGGACAACATAGAATTCTAGTCTTATGATCGGTTATGTCTTAATTGGTCATAGTTAGGTCTTAATTGAGTTAGTTTTTGGTGTAACCATGTCAACTCAATTATGGGCCTATTGGGCTTGAGTTGGGATTGTTTTGGGCCAAGTAGAAGGCCCATTCGGTGACCTAAGATTATGTGAAACCACTTATGACCTGGAAAAGTCAAGAGCACACTTTTCCAAGCTATCAAGTGGTGGTACCATCGACTAGGCGGTAGTACCACCCAGTGTCAGTGTGTTAGGCGATGGTATTGCAAGACTAGGTGGTGGTACCACCCAGTGTTAGATTGACAAGCGATGATACCACCAGTACCCCGAAAACCTAGGGATTTAAATTTTGGCTCCAATTTTTAAAGCCCTTTGGAGTCTATAAATACCCCACAAATTTTTTCTTGATAAAAACATTAAAATAGAATAAAAACTTTGTGATTCCAAAATTGTAATCTCTTAAAGTGTAGAGTCCCTCCTCCTAGAGCTTAGTGATAGTCCTAAGGGAGGTGTATGAGGGAACACTTGCAAAAGAGGGGTGTAAAGGTTTTCTCCTGAGCATGTGAAAAAGAGAAAGAGTTGAATGGTAGTTGATTTTTACCCATTAGAAAGAAGATCAATGGTGAAAGTCGATGGCCTTGAGTGAAGAGAAATTGAGAGTGGATGTAGGTCGGGACGACCGAACCAATATAAAATCTGGTTTGTATTTACTTTATGTTTTTCATTTACATTGTAAACTAATTTCTTACTCTCGCTATGCTCATTACACTTTTATATGTTTTTAAGTTAAACATCTTTCCGATACGACTTTATTAAACGAAGTTTTCGAATCGACGTAAGTTTTACAAAAGCACTAATTCACCCCCCCCCCCCCCCCCCCCTTCCCTTAGAGTCAATACGGTCATAACAATCGATATTAGAGCCAAGGTTTTTCTCATTTGGTTTAACATTCATAAGAAAAGGCTTTTACCAATAATCAAGAGGGTCTTTCTATTATTCGTCCTCCTATGTTCAATGGGACGGACTACACATATTGAAAAAATCGAATAAGAGTTTTCTTGCTTTCTATATATTTCAATTTATGGAATATTGTTGAAAGTAGTTTTCAAAAGTCTTCCAAATCAATGAATGAATGAAATGATTTGGAGAAGAAGACTTTTTCTTTGAATACTAGAGCTATGAACGCTCTATTTTATACTTTGAACAAAAATGAGTTTAATCATATTTCTTTATGCGAAACACATGAGATTTGGCATACACTAGAAGTAACTTATGAAAGTATTAATAGAGTAAAAGAATCTAAGATAAATCTTTTGATGCATGATTTTCAGTTGATTTATATGAAACCAAATGAGACCATTGGAGACATGTACACCCATTTTACGGATGTCATCAATGGTCTAAAAGCACTTGATAAAAATTTTTCTAATTTTTAACTTTTTAATAAAATATTAAGATTCCTTCCAAAAAGTTGGGATACTAAAGTAACGATAATACAAAAAATAAAGGACTTAGAAGAATTTTTCGCTCGAAGAACTTATTGGGTCTTTGATGACGTATGAAATGATATGTAATGCACATGACGAACTTGAAAACAACCTCCTAAAGAACAGGAAGGATATAAAACTTAGAATAAATAAAGACCACTCGAGCAAAAGCTCAAGTGATGATGACTTTGAACTTCTTACAATAAAATTTAAAAAGTTCATAAAATAAGAATTAAAGAATAAGAATTAACTTAAAAAGAATACAATAACTTGCTACAAATGTAAAAGGTTGGGGTACTTAAAAAATGAATGTCCCCAAATGAAGAAAAAGTTACCAAAGAAGAAAAAAACACTCAATGTGACTTCGGATGATTTGAGTGCATTCGAAGACGAGGAGTCAACTAACAAAGACGAAATTATAAATTATGTTCTAATGGTGCTCAATGACGAGGTAAGTGACTCAAACGAATCTTATTTAGCTTATGATGATTTACTTAATGCTTTTAATGATTTATATGATGAATGTAAGCTAGTTGATAAAAATATAAATTATTAAAAAAGGATCATACTTCTCTTTCTAATGAATTTAAAATTTTAAAAAATAAGTATAATAAATACTTGTTAATCCCTTGCATTAAGTGTGAAGAATTAAATTCACTTAAGAAAGAAAATGTAGTATTACAACAAACTTTAGAAAAATTTAAAATTGATAGCAAATCATTAAATATGATTCTTGCCAATCAGAGTCATGATCGTAGAAAGGAAGGAATCAACTTTGTCAGCAACTACACTCAACAAAAGCCAACTAATTTTATTAAAGGACCCACTTTACATATTACCCCTAAGGTTAAGTATAATTTTTATGGTAGATATGGTCATTTTATATATAAATGTTCATTTAAAAAATATAACTCATATAAATTGGTTTGGGTTCCTAAAAGTATCTAGAACAAACCCAACCTTCTTACAGACATCTCTAAAATCGAAAGCAAGGAGCAAACCTTAAAATATTGATAATGGATGCTCAAGACTTGTGATCAGAGATCCAACTCACTTTTCAAAGCTCACTAGCCGAAACAAAATGATTTTGATTAAAGATGCTTTATGTTTAATGAATTCTTGCTTGATGATTTAATGATGTAACGATGATTTGAAGTAATAATAATAATTTGAAATCATGCTTGATGAGTTTATATTTTGAAACTATACATGATGATTTGAAGTAATGATGATTTTTATGATTTATTACTTATTGACCTTGGTGATTTTTGTGATAAAACTTGTTTTCTAGTTTTAAACAATGATGCATGGATTTAGTATAAAAGGTAAAGGCATGCTTATATAAAATAAATCACATAAATTGAAACTAAAAAAGAAAGATATTTTTCTTGAAAATATCTCTAAAGCTTTTTGATTTTTCAATAAGTGATTGTTAGTGAAGAATCTATTTTATGAATCTCTTGAACTAAGAAAGTAATTATGATGATTTGACAAATTAAGTTCGAGTGAGATTTATCTGAATCATAAACTTGATACTTAAGTTTTTTTTATGAATTAAGATATTTGATCTCCTAAGATTTTTTTTCATTATTTACTTAAAGGGAGACTAATCAAAATGAATCATGTCTTTTGATATTCATAATCTTTCATATTAACATATTTCATATCATGATTTTTATATGACTCATTTGTATTTATGTTTGTATATCTTATGTTATGAGGAATCTATAAGTATTTATGACCTTTTTTTTTTCTTTAATGTTGAAGAATATTAACTTTTGCTAAATACCCTCACATTTTTCAGATTACTTAGATTGAGCATAAATTTCACATTTTGAGTTAAATTTGATACTTATTTTAGGTATCAAATCAAGATTGATTATTTTTTTATTTATGTAAGGTTGACATAGCCAAGTCTACCATGTCAAACATCATCATATTCATACTTGAGTACAAACGACTAATATTTTTTTCTTGAAAGAGATATTATATTTAATTTGAATAATCCATTCGCTACAAATTATTTTTAATAAAAATATCTCTCTTAGATAGTATAATTTTATTATATTCAAGTATGACTCTATAACCTAATTGAATAAGCAAGGATCCACAAATTAGGTTTCAACACAAGTCTAGCATGTGTTGTACATCATGAAGTATTAAGTCCCAGAAGTATGCTTTAGGTCAATACATTTTTTTTCTAGCACGATATCATACATCTCATTTTCTATGATTACACTTCTCCGCTTGTGATTTATAAGAAGAGAACCATATTCTATCAATACAAACATGTATATTAGCACCAGAATCTATCTACCATTCATAATTATGATAGATTAGATTTATAAAAAGAATGAAAGAGATAAACCTAAAAAAAAAGTCAGAAGTTTGCCCTTCAATCATATTGAATCATATTGACCGAAGGTGTTGATTTGATAGAGCCCTTCTTCTTGGATATAATTTTCTCAATAGAAGTAGGATGGAGCAAGATTATTATCTTGATTGAAAACATAACATAATTGATCATTGTTCTTTTTCTTATCCCTTTTAAACTTGGGTTAAATCTTAGGTTTCGATATGAATTAAGATTGAATCTAGAGTTTTGGTTTTGATTAGATTTAAATCTGGGTTTAAATACTTTATCCTTGGACTTAAAGCTCTTACCCTTCCTTACGTTCAAAATTTTGACTTTGATATGGGTTAGGCTTCCTATAAGATTGGGTCTTTTAGTTAATTAACCTTTCCTTGCATTTGATTATCCTTCACATCTCTTTAATAGTCAACTTTGATATTCTCATCTCTTGACCAAATTAGGAACAAGAGAAAGATTATTGATCAATCAAGCAAGTAATTTGATAGCTTTCACTAAAGATAGATAGTTTTACTCCTATAAATTTGGTGAATCAGATTTTGAATATAATCATTTATTAGTAAATGATCAACCATTCTAAAATTATTGGGTATCTTCAAAGACTGTCCATACTTGTTTAGCTATTTTTCACATTTCTTATATGTTTTATATAGGTCATCAGAAAATAGCTGAGGATTCCAAACCTATAGTGATGCTCTATTTCATCAGGAGATTTCTTAGTTTTAGATGAAGAAGTCTGATTTGAAGAGTCAAACTTTGAGAAAGTAAGATAAGGGAGGAATTTTTTTCAATGGTTATTCTATCTTTGAACTTTTCAGATAATGAATCCTCTATATCCATCAGAAAATATCTAAATATTTTTCAGAAGAGGACAAGATAAATGATTAAGAGATGCATCAAGAATTTAAGATTCTCGATTAGTTTCTTCATTTTTATTTATTACAAAAAAAAGTATATTTTAAAAACTTTTATATTTCACCTATAATAATTGTGTTTATAGAGTTTGTTTAAAATAAATAATTATCACAAACAAATTATGCAAGAAGGTTTCCCTCTTTAACTTAACCTGAAAATAAGCAATTTTATTTTTATTTTAATAATTATTTGGACCACAATATAAAAATTGAAAAGATGCAGATGAAACTATATAGTAGTCTTTAATAAAGCAGATGTGATTTTTGTGTAAGAAAAGGAAATAGGGGGATCTTTAAACAAGTGTAAAATCATATGTATGTTATGTTTTAGAACAAAAAACAGTATACACCAAGTTTTTGGCTGAAAACAGGAAACAACAAATATTTGTGTGACTAATTATATAAGTTTGTAACACATAAAAGACAAGACAGGAAACAATACTTTTCTTTTATTCACTCTGATTATTATTTTCATCTTTTTTTAATTCAAAAGTCCAAAGTTCCTCCTTTTTTTAAGTTAGAAAGCTGGACCTTTTTTAAAAAAATTCACAAAATACGGGCTTAATTCCAAAAAATATATATTTTAACAGACAGTTTTCAATTTAAAAAATTCGAGATTTAAATTTTTATTTTTATAATAAATTTGTAGTTTAAATTTTCTAAAAGGTTCTTTCTAATTTACAATTTAAAATTAAAATTACCTTAATATCTAAGTTAGAATGGTAAGGCTAAAGAGCAAAGATATAATTCCGAAACCAGATTAAATTTAAAAGCTCATAGTTGACTTTGCTATGATTCCTAAACCAAAATTATCAAAAATAGCAAAATTCATTATTATTGCTAAAAAAGGAATAACTTATTTTTTTTAATCTCTCTATCGATCGGATATTAATAATAAGAGAGTTAGCAGTAGAATGATAAATGAAAATAACTATTAGCAGAATATCAACAAAAGATTAAGAGTAAGAGAGTTCCTGCATACATGAGTTTGGAAGGTATAGGTAAGTAGTATTGAACAAAAATAATTTTTTTGACATATTGATCCAAGATATTTCGTTTCGAGGAGATGCCTCGAGATATAATCGAGAACCTTTTTTTATGTACACGAGCAGATGACAATAGTTCGATCAGTAGAAGAGAAACAGGAAAAAAAAATATGTGACGAAAGAAAGATTTTTTAAAAGAATAAAAGATCTCAAGTGAGAAAAATCAGAGTAGATATCTCATTGCTTTACAGGGAAATCTCATGTAAGTGAATGTTTCTGGTATATTAAAACATAAAATGATATTAAAAAATAAAAAATAAAAAAATAGAAAACAAAAGAAAAAGAGAGTAAATAAAAAATTTAGATATTTTTTATTACTCAATTCTAACAGTCTCAATTTGTTTTTCTTCTTGAACTTAACATGATTAATTCCTATACTTAACATTTGTTATTTATTGCTACCATAGTTAACAATATCAAGTTTACTAACCACCAACATCTTGGGAAAAGAAAGCCTTGTTAGATCAAAAGAATAACTTAGATAATCAATACGTCACTAATCTAAAAAAATAAAGAATATAATATTTATATAGCTCAATACTCTTTACCTATATTAACGAAGAAAAATTAGATTCTTCATCATCATCGTCATCTAAGAATAAACTTAATATTTGAACTCAAGCACTTGTTCATTATATCCATCCTCTGTTACACTAAAATTCAAAAAATATATAAGGTAATTATAGATCAACCAAACCTTAATACTAGGATTTTCTTTCCTTAATATAGAAATCTTTTTATACTTAAATTTCTTATTTAAAATGCTTATCAACTCCAATATAAACTATTTAAGGGCTATCAGGCCTTCAAAACAAAACAATGGGCAATCTTCTCCACTTATGATTAGTAGCTTTCTTAAATTTCGCTTTCCATCTTTGCATTGAGCAAATAAGCTCGCCACCACGGCATTGGGCCACTGCTTGTTCTCTATTGTGCATATCACTTTCTGCTTTGTGTTTGATGCACAGGCGTTTTCTTTGCACAAGATGATTTTGATCTACAGTGGAAAAAAATGTGGATAATGCTACATATCTTTTCTTTTCCTTTTTTTTTTTTTTTTTTTTTTGCCTCTCATTGTATAATGCAACTTATAGAATCATTCAGATTTAGCAGCCATCACATGTTCCCACGTTCTTATATATCTCAAACATCAAATGGGATTAGGTTCTCTCCTTTTTTATTTCCCCATCAATGCATTTACTTTTCCTAATCCTCAAAGTGTCCTTGATAGGACAGGCAAAAACAAAAAATTTATAGGCTTCTAGTATTTTCGTTGAGCTATTAAAAACATTGTAATCCTATCAAACTACTTTATAATAAGCATAGAAGTTAAATTTATCAAACCAAGAAAACTATCTATTTGAAATCCTAACAAAGATGATAAGTTAGTTTGTGTTATGTTTTGATTTTTTGTTTCTTAGTTATATTATTTTCGTATAAACTTATAAAGTTAATTTATTGATGGCAAAAACACTATAACTGTCATAAGAGTCAAGTTTTTCTTTAATATGTTCTTATTTTCAAACCAATAAAAATATTTATTTTAAACCTCACCGAAGACAATAAGTTAGCTTATATTATATTTTTTTATTTTTTTCTGAACAATGTTATAATATTTTAATGAATATATCAAAAAATATATAATCTTATTAAAAAAAGTATTATATTTTTTATGAATATATCAAAAAATAGATCGATTCACCTCATGAATTGATGTAACGTAAAAAAGACAACAATCTTTTTTATCTTTTCATCATAAGAATGTTGAAATATAGAAAGAATGGAGAAAAAAAACTAAAATTGAGAAAAACCAAAGATAAAACTGCTTCAGCTTTTTCCGGAAAATGTGTCCGACACCTTTTTCTTGTGGTACAGCGGCCGCCAAGTTGTGGTGCATGTTGTACCTGAAACTGACACAAGTCACAGTGAGATAATAGCCGATCCATTATTGTACCTCTATCCAGCTCAGGTTTTCCTTGAGGTGCAGAGGCAGTGCTCAGAACAAAGGACATCTGCATTCGTCTCAGCTTGCACCAGTGGATGCTCGTCGTCCTTAACACAGCACCTGAAGAGATGGCCACCTCAAACTTACATAGGAAAGCAAGAAACCGCTATGGAATTAGCAGCAGGGGATGCAAACAAAGATCTCATCTTCTAAGCAAATAGCCCTGAGTTCGATCGAAGCCGAAGCCGAAGCCGAACCCAAGCCCATGGGACCCAGTAAAGGACGAAGATTCAGATTCTGGGCCCCGCCGGTGGGCTCCATGAGCTACGCAAATTGAATGATCAGACTCAATTTATTATAATATTTCTATAAAATGTATTTAAGTAATATAAATTAACCATTCCATTGTTATGTTAGCAAAGTTGTAACGTGCATGCTCTTGATATGAATATCACTAATTAAAGGTTCATGATAAGACTTATGTTTTTACCATCTTATTATAGTTAAGACAGCTCCTAATATATAAATTTTTGTGATAAATAATTGTTTTTTCTAATGATAAATTTTGGCAGTGTAATTTGTCGATAATTTTAGAGTTAATTTGGAATCAATATAAAAAAAAATCATCGTAAGCTAGGTTTGATCGGGATTCCTATAAAACTACGTTTGGTGTATATCCAATAAAAATGTATTTAATGCTTAAGTTAGTCAAGTAATTTTAAATAATCTAAATGTTATTAATAGCATTAAAGTAATACTTTGACAAAGCAAAGTACTTGAAGCATTTTATAGTAATTTCAAAGGAAATGAAAATTGATTTGTGGGTGGGGCAATTACGTGGAATCGTCGAACATTATTATGATTAACACAATCATGTATTGTATTAATTTTACAAGACATTTGAGCAAAAGCGTTGGATGACAAAAGCATCGGAATTAGTGTGGGCTGATGTGACATTTAATCATTCTTGCGTGAGATTCCCTACTACTTTTATCAAAGATAGTGTTAACTTTTTGAACTTTCAAATATATCTCTTAATATGAAAAGGCATGGGGAGGTAAATATCTAAATAATGATTTATCTCAATAAGTCTTAATTTGATACCAAAAGTACAAGATTTATTATTATTATTATTATTATTATTTACTAATTTTTATAGACTTTTTCAATGATCTTGTATTAGGACAAGTATGTGGAGGCTCTATTTTGTTTACACTGGTACAATTTATTAAAAAAAATTAATAATAATAATAATAATAATAATAATAATAATATAAAAGAATAATATGGGATTTTAATGAATCTATCTATAATAATATTATAAGTTATGTGTGCGGTTGTAAGCTTGATAATAGAAGAATTGTGCGTGCTGAAATAGCATTAAACTGGAATGTGATTCCATGCATATTAAAGTTAATCAATACATTAACCCGAATGATTTTATTTTAAGAAGAAAAAAAGATCACTTCATTCTACTATCGGAGAATAAACAAAAAGAAGATTAAAGTTCGTACATAAATCAGTGTCGCAAGCTAAAAAATGAGCCACTTGATTAAGGCTCCTAATAGTCGACAAGCAAATAAGTATCATGCGGAGTCGTTTGGGATGGATCATGGAGTCGAGGAGCAAAGAAATGTGATGCAGGGGTTGCTCGGATCGACCATGGAAATAATGCTGAGTTTGTTGATCCATGAGATAACACTTGTGTTGCGATCCGAGTGTCGAACTCCCTTCGATGAAGACCACGACAAATATTATATTATTCCCTTCATGCTTACCTAGATCGTGATCCTCGTTGATCCAAGCCGAGATTCCATGGATTAAATCTTCAGCAACTTTGGACATTTTCAAGTCAAAAACGCTCTCCAAAAGAAGGATTGCTTCCTTGCTTTGTTCACCAAATCAAACACTCATTCCTTATCTTCTGCATGATGCAATGGCCTATTACTCAAAAAGTCCTTGGCCTATTGCTAGAAATTCCACGTCGATGTGACCATTATTATTAGAGTAATGCTGTGCACACTGACAAGAATGTTAGGAGTAAGACTAGATGACCTCCTACGCTAAAGAAAACTGATGTTAGAAATTCCTTCTCATTCTTATTGATATTTTGATGGATCTCTTTTGTAGTTTTACGAGTAAAAGTGGGATGTAGAAATCGATCGATCATGGCGAGACTTGAAGCCAAGTCAAAACTTGACTTCCACCCGTTACTTCCAGACAAGTAGGTCGTCGACATGAGTCACTTATTCCATTACTACTTCACATGAGTCAAAACTCCTACTTCGCCAATCACATTATTTAGATGGTCAAAGTCCTCTAACAATATGAGTGTTGCTAGCAACACTACGATGTAATTAATCCCTATTCATATTTCTTTGGGAAATCGATCTCCTACTCAAAAGTTGTTTTTGACTTGTTCGAGTGTCATTTGATATCCGTTAAAAGCAAATTATTATTTAATAGATACGCTTCCACATGATTGATTGATTCACCAACATTTTCCTACGAATAAATAAACAAAATCAAATATTGATATAGTAAAATTTTAAATGGTACATTCTGTTGAAATATTATTTTTTCATGATAAATATTTAAAAATATTAAAAATAATTATATATTGTTAATGATAAAAAAAATCATATGATATATATTTGATTTGATCCACAATTTAATAAGTTTATCTTTTGGATTGAATCATTAATTTTTTTTTTATATTAATTTTGACTAGTCTGATTAAAACTCATCACTAGTTTTAAAACTTCAGATAATATTCACAAGAAATTAAATGAATTTAAAAATAAAATTAAGTAAAAATATAGGTCTAATCATAGTTTGAGAATTTGACTCATAACTAAGAAGTTTAAAATTTTATATTAATTCAGTGTTCAATTTTATATTAAATCAGTTTAGAATTTGACTCCTAACTAGTTTAACTCAATAATAACTTTTAAAATTTCAATGCACTCTTCTTCCGGTCTAATATATATAAATTTATTTGAATCCATATAAATATTGTAAAATGAGAATGTTTATATAGAGCCCAAACAAAGATGCTCATACCTTTGCCCATTACGTAAGGATCCATAATGTTTTCGATTCTTCAAACTTTAAAAGTTTCAACTATAATGTACTCGTTCGCATGTTGAATGTGAATATATAGGTTAATATAATATTTTTCTTTCGTTTTTCAAAAAAAAAAAAAAGAAAACTCTACGTGAACGAGGATGAGACATCCTATAGTGGATATTTTAGCAAAGTTGACGTAAGGAAAAAAGAATAAATGGGTAGTGTAGGTAGCTGTTCTTGTGCACTGTGAGAGAACAGGAGAAATAACAGGGAAGGGAATGATATTGCATGACAATGATGACAACAGATGTAAACTTATATTTGCATGACGGGGAAAGGGGAGGTAGGGGCACGTGAAGCATGCAAAAGGACAATGACCCTTATGTGCAACTCATGATTTCTATCCTTTCAAATATTCTTCATACAGTGATGAGGGGCAGGATGTGATGTGTGTATGTATCATGCATGCATGCATGCCAAGGGATATATGATTCCTTCCCCATGACGGGTGATGATGATTTCAAGTTCGGAAGCACCAAACAAAGATAACGAACAAGTTGAGGTTATGTAGCAGATACCATTGAAACATCCCCTGCATGCAATTAGATCTCTTAACCTAATAAAGATAGATATGCTTTCGGAGACTAGTTCTACATTTCTGGTCGAGGGAAAATATAATTATTATTAAGTCAGATTTGGTTGTCCGCTTGGTATGGTATGTTATAAATTATTCAAATATTAAATAATAATAATTTTTTGTAGTTATTAGACATTTGAAAAGATAGTTTTTTTTATAGTTATTTACGCGGAGTGTTTTGTGAAAATATCTATGAATAAATATTTGAGAGTAAATTATAATTGTTTTGTATTCTTTTTTTTCTTGACTTTAAAAGAAAATTTTTCAATTGATTGAATTAGATATTCTCTAATTCTTCCTTGAAGATTCTTTATTATTTTTTTAATACTGATCTTCTAAAGGTTTGTCCTATATATTAAAACTATTTGCATTAAACTCATAGTAATCTTGTCGAGAATCATGAATGTAAATATCATTTTTAGAAAAGTATTTATGTATGTTTCAAGCCTAAATACATTTCTTATAGTGTTCTTGATCTTATGTTTATTATTGATTTCCATAATGTTGTTCATCCTCTTCATTGTTATATTTTCTAATAATCTAAAAATGATATTTTGTGGGTTTATACAAATTCACCGGAAGCCATAAATACCATCAAATTGTTGAATCGAAATTTCATTCATTTAGATCATTTTGATAGGATGGATTTCACCTGTTGGCAAGATAAGATGAAGTTTATGTTAATTACTTTGAAGATTTTGTATGTGCTTATTCCAAATCTTAATGTACCAAATATTCTTTATGTACCAAATATGAGTAGAAATTTAATATGTGAGAATCTCCTTGACAAACCTGGAATTAAATTTGTATTTAAATCCAGAAAATTAATTATATCCCATAACGAAACTTTTATTGGAAAAGATTATTATGAAATGAATAAAGATGATGCTTCTATTTATATTATTGATTCTTATTCATTATGGTATGATAAATTAGTAGAACTAGTACCATTAAAAGAATGGTTAAGTATAGCTTAATAAATTATCATTTTAATTATCTTAATAAATAAAAAATTTATGTTAAATCAAAGATGACAAAAAAACCCTTCAAAAGTATTGAAAGGCATACTAATTTAGTAGATTTAATACCTGATATATGTCAATTAAATGACATGTTAGCCAAATGAGACAATAGATATCTCATCACTTTTATAGATGATATGTCTAAGTTCACATATGTTTATTTATTGAAATATAAAAATGATACTTTTAATACTTTTTAAGGTATACAAAGCAAAAGTTAAAAATTAATTAAGAAAGAAAATTAAAGTTTTAAGAAGTGATAAAGGAGGAGAATACTTTCCTAATGAATTTAACTTGTTTTGTGAACAATATGGCATTATTTATGAATGTTCAACACCTCAAATACCTAAACAAAATGGATTAGCAAAAAGAAAAAATAGAACTTATCTAGAGATGATAAATGCTATATTGTTACATGCTAAATTACCTTATAATTTGTGGGGAGAAGTTTTATTAGCTGCGTGTCATATTTCAAATAGAATTCCTTCTAAAAAGAGCAAGAAAGGAAAGATAACCTAACATTGGTTATTTTAAAGTATGGGGGTATCTTGTATATTGCAAGAATAATAATCCTCAAAGGATAAAGTTGAGATCTAGAGGAATCAAATGTACATTTGTAAGCTATACCTTAAATAGTAAAGTTTGTAGACTTCTTAATTTAAAGTCTAATATCATAATAGAATCACGAGATGTAGAGTTCTTTGAAAACTTATTGACTTCAAGTGATAATGTTCATCCTTTAACTAGTAAAGAGTTGCCAACAGAGATATCTCAAGAGGTGAGCAACCTAATAGTCTTTTGATTGGATATCAATCAAATAAATTCATAAAAGGTTGGAGAGCAATATCATAAATTAAGGAGAAGTACTCGTGTACAAAAAATAAAAATATTAGGATAAGATAAGATTGATTATGAAAGTATTTCCTTTTACCTTGTAGAAGGAACTACTGTGTTTCCCCTTATTTTACAAGTGGAAAATGATCCTAAAGCATTTAAAGAAGCTATGGCTTCTTGCGATGCTGCTTTTTAGAAATATACTATTAATGATGAGATGGATTCTATTATGTCAAACCATACTTGGGAACTTACGAATTTACCTTCTACCTCTAAACCTATTGGTTGTAAATAGGTATTTTATAGAAAGTATCATATAGATGGTATTCTCTAAATATTCAAAGCAAGGTTAGTTGCTAAAGGATTTTGACAAAAGGAATGAATAGATTATTTTGACACATGCTCCTGTGATTAGGATCATATCTATTAGAATTGTTTTTCTTACTTTACCATCATTTTTTAATCTTTATATTCATAAAATAAATGTCAAACGGTATTTCTAAATGGAGACCTTGATGAGAAGGTGTATATGGAATAACCCGAATGGTTTATTCTACCGAAAAATAAACATAAAGTATATAAGCTTATTAAGTCATTATATGGTTAAAAGCAGGCTCCAAAACAGTAGCATGAGAAATTTGATGTAACAATTCTTTCTAATAGATTTGTTTACAATGTTGCAAATAAATATGCTTATCTTAAAACTTGTGATGACTATATGGTGATAGTTTGTCTTTATATTGATGATATGCTAATAGTAAGCAACAATATGAAAGATATTGTAGAAACAAAGAGGTTTCTATCTTCAACATTTATGATGAAAGATCTTGGGCAAGTTGATACCATACTAGGTATCAAGGTAAAAATAAATAGCGGGAGATATGTTTTGAGTCAATCTCATTATATAGAGAGTGCTGAAGAAATTTAGTTACCTAAAAATCAAAGAATCAAATATCTCATTTGACCCAATTATCAAATTAGTCAAGAATGTTGGAAAAACAATGGCTCAGTTAGAGTATTCAAGTGTTATAAGAAGTCTTATATATGTAACGCATTGCACAAGACCCGATATAGCATTTGTGGTTAGTAAATTGAGTAGATTTACTAGTAATCCAAGTGTGGAGCATTGGAAGGAAATTGAAAAAGTTCTTGGATACCTTAAATGGATGAAAGATTATGGCCTACAAGACTCAAAATTTTTAGGAACGAGTTGGCACTAAGAGGGGAGGGTGAATTAGTGCAGCATATAAAAATCATGTCGGTTCAAAATTTCGTTTCAATTAAACCCATTTTGAAAAGATATTAACTTGAAATCGTATGGGAGCATAGTGAAAGCAATAAGAAGGTAAAGCAGTTTGCAGTAAAGGTAAATTGCTCAAAAAGAAATGTAAACTTATTTATATTGGTTCGGTCGTTGTGACCTACATCCACTTTTGATTCCTTCTCCGTCGAGGCCACCGGCTTCCACTACCGATCTTCCTTCAATGTGCGAAGATCAATTACCCTTACAACTTGATTCTCCTTTTGACATATCCAGGAGAGAACCTTTACAACCCTCTTCACTTCTCTCTTAAACAAGACTAACACTTAGAGCTTGAGAGGAGTTCTCACAAAATTATAACAATGTTTTTATTTCTTTTTGCTCTCAATTCTTGTATTTGTTAACCAGGGATGAGAGGGGTATTTATAGGCTTTAAGTGGATTCAATCTTAGAGCCTAAAAATGTCTCATCCTTGATTTTTAGGATACCGGTGGTACCATCAATTGTGTTGGACGGTA
This sequence comes from Musa acuminata AAA Group, assembly GCF_036884655.1. Lineage (NCBI taxonomy): Eukaryota > Viridiplantae > Streptophyta > Magnoliopsida > Zingiberales > Musaceae > Musa > Musa acuminata. The sequence continues at coordinate 35,242,911 of NC_088334.1, forward strand.
CCACCGCCTGCAGCACTGACACTAGGCAGTACCACCGTCCAGTTTGACGAAACCATCGCCTGACACCCTACCACTAGGTGGTACCACCGCCTAGTCTGGTGAAACCACTGCTTGACAGTCTCTCAGAGACTGTTTGGGCGATACCACCGCCTGACATAGTCTCGGAGATTGTGCCATAACGATGCCACATGTTATGTCACTATTTAGGCCTTTCACTTGGCCCAACACAGCCCGAACTTGGGCCCAATTGACCCCTAATTGAGTTGGCCCAATTCTAACCCAATTATGTGCTAACTATAAATTTTAAGACATTTACTAAGCTAAATAAGTATGTAAGTCTATGTTTCTTCCGGCGAGCTTCGAGCGATCTTTCGGCGAACTTCCGATGATCTCTCGAAAATGTTCCAACGGACTCCCGATAAGCTCCTGGACTTCACAATGATCTTCTTAGCAAGTTTCGACAAGCTTCTTTTGCAAATTCTTAGACTTCTCGATCAATTCTAGTAGAACTTCCAACAAACGTCCAGACTTCCGAAGAACTCTTAAACTCCCAACGAAATCTCGTTCTTGACTCCGGGACTTCATTTTGCTTTATGCCTTGATTGCTATCGTAGTTAATCCTACACACTTAAAACCTATTTTGATCTAGATAATTATTTTAAAGCTAACCAAATGTTATCCGTCATGTCATTGGTTCAACGACGCCTCATCCGATTCTTCGGCACATCATCCTCTCAAGTGGCCTATTGCCCAATTGGCCAATTGACCTCCGCAACTCTAATTTTCTTAGTACAATTTTTGCTCTTCTTGGCCCGATACCCAATCCTTCAGCTCGTCGTCCAATCTTCTGACATGTTTTTCTCCGGTCTAACATGATTCTTCCTACTTTAATTGTCTCTCCCTGATCGAAGCTTCCTGCGTCACTCAAAATGCAGATCAAATCATAAACACAATCAATTAGTTTATGCCAAATATCAAAAACTATTTCACAAATAGAAACTTGATTAAATTCAGTTTTATCCAAAGCACAAAATAAAACATTCATAGCTTTGACATTAAAAGAGAAAGTCTTCTTCTCCAAATCATTCCTATCATTGGAAGAAAAGACCTTCCAAATCCATTTTCAATAATATTCTATAAATCAAGGTTCAAAGAAAGTAAGAAAACTCTCATATGAGTTTTTCAATAAGTGTAGTCCATCTCATTAAACATGAGAGGACGAACAATAGAAAAACCCTCTTGAAAGCCAAAAAGAGTCATTTCTCTTGGGTGTTAAACCAAATACTAATACCAACTGTTAGGAATAAGTCGGCACTAAGAGGGGGGGTGAATTAGTGCAGCATATAAAAATCACATCGGTTCAAAATTTCGGTTCGATTAAACCTATTTCAAAAATATATTAACTTGAAACCGTATGGGAGTGTAGTGAAAGCAATAAGAAGGTAAAGCAGTTTGTAGTAAAGTTAAATTGCTCAAAAATAAATGTAAACTGATTTATAATGGTTCGATCGTTGTGACCTACATCCACTTCCGATTCCTCCTCCATCGAGGCCACTAGCTTCCACTACCAATCTTCCTTCAATGTACGAAGATCAACTACCCTTACAATTTTATTCTTCTTTTGACAAGTTACAGAGAGAATCTTTACAACCCTCTTCACTCATCTTTTAAACAAGACTAACACTTAGAGCTTGAGAGGAGTTCTCACAAGATTACAACAGCGTTTTTATTTCTTTTTGCTCTCAATTTTTATATTTATTAACCAAGGATGAGAGCAGTATTTATAGGCCTCAAGTGCATTCAAACTTGGAGCCTAAAAATGTCTCACCCCTAATTTTCGAGGTACTAGCGGTACCACCGTTTGTGTTGGGCGGTACTATCACCCAATCTGGTGGTACCATCACTTGATAATGTCTCGGAGACTGTTTGGGTGGTACCATCACCCAAACTGGCGATACCATTGCCTGACATAGTCTCGAAGACTGTGCCACGATGGTGTCACCTGTTGGGTTACTACTTGAGCCTTTTACTTGGCCTAACACAGCCCAAACTTGGACCTAATTGATCCCTAATTGAGTTGGCCCAATTTCAACCTAATTATGTGCTAACTACGAATTTTAAGATATTCAATAAGCTAAATAAGTCTGTAAGCCTAGATTTCTTCCAGTGAGCTTTTGGCGATCTTCTGACAAACTTCCAACGATCTCTCAGCAATATTCCAACAGACTCCCAACAAGCTCCTGGACCTCACGATGATCTTCTTGGCGAGTTTCTACGAGCTTGTTTGACAAGTTCTTGGACTTCTCGGTTAATTCCAATAGAACTTCCAATGAACGTCCGAACTTCTGACAAACTCTCAAACTCCCAATAAAATCTCGTTCTCGACTCCGGGACTTCATTATACTTTTTGCCTTGATTTCTATCATAGTTAATCCTACACACTTAAAACTTAGTTCGATCTAGACAATTATTATAAAGCTACCCAAATGTTGTTCGTCATGTCATTGGTTCATTGATGCCTCATCCGATTCTTTGTCGCATTGTCCTCTCATGTAGCCTATTGCCCAATCGGCCACTTGACCTCCGCAACTCTGATTTTCTCAGTACAATTTCCACTCTTCTTGGCTCGATGCTCGATCCCATGTCCCGAGGTCTTCTATCAATACGTCGATCGATCCTTCAGCTCATCGTCCAATCTTCTAACATGTTTTTCTCCGGTCCAACATGATTCTTCCTGTTTTAATTATCTCTCCTTTAGTGAAGCTTTCTACGCCACTCAAAATGCAAATCAAATCATAAACACAATCAATTGGTTTCATCATCAAAATCCGAAATTCAACAATCTCTCCTTTTTTGATGATAACAACCAATTGATGACGGAGTTAACCTTAACTCCCCCTATCAGTATGCTATATTGATAGAACTCTTAAATTTAAGTCAAAGCAATATTTCATCATGAATATATGCAACACATTATATTTTGAAGTATTGCATGCATAATACCAAATCATCATATATATTTTTAAAATATAAAATCATCATTACATGTATGATTCTAAGTCATTATTCATAATTACATCATACCATGCATGATCATCATCATACCGTCTCCTCCTTTTTCATCAACAAAAAGGAGAAGTGGATCTAGCAAGTTTTTTATATATAATTTTAAATCATTGCATTATAAATATAATCTCAAGTTTTATCATCATGCAAGCTAGTAATTGTTTTTCTTCTATTTTTAGAAATGTAATTTTTTGCTTCCTTACAAAGCACAAGCTAGCAAAATTTTATATCATTTTCAGCATCCAAGCTAGCAATAATTTTGAGTTTTACAAGTTTGTAAATTTTACTAAATATGTAAGTTAGTATGTTTGCTTTTCTTTATGATAATCAAACTAGCAAGTTTTTGAAAAGAATGCGAGATAGTAAATAGCAAGTTTAGAACATGCGAGCTAACAAGTTTTTCACATATAAAAGTTGACAAAAGTTTTACATCTTTTGAGATAAGTAATCTTTTTGCTTCTCTTTATGATGAGCAAACTAGTAGCTTTTACTTTTCTTTGAGATGCGCAAGTTAGTAACTTTAGCTTCTTCTTGCATATACCATCATGCAAGCTAGCATATTTTATCTCCTCCTTTGTCATTATAAAAAATAATGGAAGAATATAATTTTATAATTTTTTTTCTCTTTGTAATAATTTTCAAAGCATTACAAAGATAAATAACAAATTTACATCAATATTTCAATCATTATTCTAATTATAAAAAATGAAAGATCAAGTCATGATTTTTGATATATCTCTTCTTTTGTATATAGAAGGAATGACAAGGAAACGATCTTGATTCAAAAAGAAAATTCAAGTCTAAAAATCGAGAAATCAATATCATGATCCGAAAAATATATAGGAAGAATTCATGTATTTGGAAGATCTAACATATTTAAGTTTATCATTCAAGCTAGCAAAAAGAAACATAGGAGATCAAATGATATAGTATCTTGATTCATGTATAAGAAATCTTAAGTTAAAAATCTCAAAAAATCAAGATAAAACTCATTCAAATTCAAATCATCATATCAAAATTATTTTCAAAAGATTCATAAAAAAAAGACAGTTAGATTCATTAATCTCTTTTTTTTCATTAATGATTCAAGTATATTATGAGATATACAAATTATAATCACAAAGGAGTCATATAAAAATCATGACATGAAGGATATTAATATGAAAGATCAATTCGCGAATGATTCATCTTGACAAATCTCCTTTTTAGAAAATAATGAATAGAATCATAGGAGATCAAATAATAAGATCTTGATTCATAGAAAAATAGCATGTATCAAATATCAAGAAATCAAGATGATGAAAAAAATATCACGGGTTATAATCAAGAGAAAAATCATCATTTATTTTCAACTCATTCAATTTGTCAAATCAACATTACTTGGGTATGCATGATACCAAAACATGGTTTCAAGTCTTCAACATATAACATGCATAATTTTAAACTATTACAAATTATTATCAAGGTCATAGTTTGTTTGCATAAGTCTCTTCTTTAGTAAATGGCAAGAAAAAATCATCAAAGATAGAAAATATTTTGATTCTTATAAAAGATAGCTTAAGTAGAGAAATCAAAAGAAAGTTTATGATTTGGTTGAAAATTTTTATTCAAATTCAAATCATCAAAATCACTTTTTGAAAAATTCAATGAAGGCAACGTAAATAGATTCACACGAGAACTTGATTCATGCATAATATCTCAATTTATCATAAATCATAAAAAATTTAGAGTATCAAGTGAAGGAATCATGATTCGTGTGACAAAAAGATTGTTGATTCGTGTATTCAAACCATTATTACTTCAACTCATCATGTAGAGTTTCGAAATGTAAAATCATCAAATATGATACAAACATTTATTTTCAAAATGCATTCCCTTTTAGTTGTTTCAATTTAAGTGATTTGATTTCATACATGTCCTTGTCTTTTTTTTTTTTTTGCCAAATCAAAACATATATCATCGTTTAAAATGAAAGTGCAAGATTTATCACAAAAATCATCAAGATCAATAAATCATAAAAATCATCATGTATAACAACTTTAAAATCTCATGAATACAATCATCAAGCATTGTACCAAAACTTTTAATATTTTCATTACATCATTACATCATTATATAATATTAAATCATCAAAATTGATTTTACCAAACATGAAGCATTTTTAAAATCATTTTGTTTGTTATAATAATGCATTTTTCTGAATCTAACTTTTTATGCTTAGTGCTAGGAATTAACATACAATTGCCATGCTCAAATTTTAATTTTTTTCAAAATCACTTATAAAGAGAAGCATGATATTTTTTTATTTTTTATTTTTTTACTTTTTATTTACTAACTAATTTAAATATAACTCATGAAAAGGCATCAAATAATTTTAAAATAAAGTAAAGTGGTTTTGGTTACCTCGTCGTCGAAAACCATTAAGGCATAGTTCGCCACCTTGTCTTTGTTGATTTGCTTCTCATCATCAGATGAGCTTGATTCGTCCCAAACTGCCTTGAATACTTTCTTCTTTTTTAGCAATTTTCTTTTTTTTAAGTTTATTTTTATTCTTTAATTCTTGTTTTAAGAATTTTTAAGCTTTATTATGATGAGTTCAAGGTCATCATCATCATCACTTGAGTCATCACTCAAGTGGTATTCTTTTATTCGAACTGTCAAATCCTTCATGTTCTTTAGAAGGTAGTTCTTATGTTTATTATATTCAACATAAGTTATTTCATAGGTTATCAAAGTCTCAATAAGTTCTTTAATCGAAAAATGGTTCAAGTCCTTTGATTCTTGTATTGCTGTTACTTTCGGGTTCTAACTCTTTGGAAGGGATCTCAATATTTTGTTAACGATTTCAAAGTTAGAAAAACTTTTACCAAGTTCTTTTACACCATTGACGATATCCGTAAACCGGGTGTATATGTCTCCAATAGTCTCACTTAGTTTCATCCAAAATAATTCAAAATTATGTATCAAAAAATTAATTTTCGAATCTTAAACTTTACTAGTGCCTTCGTGTATGATTTCAAGTGTATGTCAAATATCAAAAGTCATTTCATAAATAAAAACTCGATTAAATTCAGTTTTATCCAAAGCACAAAATAAAGCATTCATAGCTTTGACATTCAAAGAGAAAGTCTTCTTCTCCAAATCATTCCAATCGTTTATTAGAAGAAAAGATCTTTCAAATCTATTTTTAATAATATTCTATAAATCAAGGTTCAAAGAAAGCAAGAAAACTCTTTTTTCCAATAAGTGTAGCCCATCCCATTAAACATGAGAGGATGAATAATAGAAAAGCCTTCTTGAAAGCCAAAAAGAGTCATTTCTCTTGTGTGTTAAACCAAATGAGAAATAACGTAGCTCTGATACCAACTATTAGGAATAAGTCGGCACTAAGAGGGGGGGTGAATTAGTGCAACGTATAAAAATCACATCGGTTCAAATTTTCGTTTCGATTAAACCTATTTCAAAAAGATATTAACTTGAAATCGTATGGGAGCATAGTGAAAGTAATAAGAAGGTAAAGCAGTTTATAGTAAAGGTAAATTGCTCAAAAAGAAATGTAAACCGGTTTATAGTGGTTCGGTCGCTGTGACCTACATCCACTTCCGATTCCTTCTCCATCGAGGCCACCAGCTTCCACTACCGATCTTCCTTCAATGGATGAAGATCAACTACCCTTACAACTTGATTCTTCTTTTGATAAGTTCAGGAGAGAACCTTTACAACCCTCTTTACTCCTCTCTTAAACAAGACTAACACTTAGAGCTTGAGAGGAGTTCTCACAAGATTACAATAGCGTTTTTATTTCTTTTTACTCTTAATTCTTGTATTTGTTAACCAGGGATGAGAGGGGTATTTATAAGCCTCAAGTGCATTCAAACTTAGAGCCTAAGTATATCTCATCCCTAATTTTCGGGATACTAGTGGTACCATCGCTTGTGTTGGGCGATACTACTGCTCAGTCTAGTGGTACCACCACTTGATAGTCTCTCGGAGACTATCTGGGCAGTACTATCACCCAGACTAGTGATACCATCATCTGATATAGTCTCGAAAACTATGCCACGATGGTGCCACTTGTTAGGTCACTGTTTGAGCCTTTCACTTGGCCCAACATAGCCCAAACTTGGGTCCAATTGACCCTTAATTGAGTTAGCCCAATTTCAACCCAATTATGTACTAAATATGAATTTTAAGACATTCACTAAGCTAAATAAGTCCATAAGTCTAGGTTTCTTCCGACGAGCTTCTAGCAATCTTCCGACGAACTTTCAACGATCTCTCGGCAATATTCCAACGGACTCCCGGCAAGCTCCTGGACTTCACGATGATCTTCTTGGCGAGTTCTGACTAGCTTCTTTGATAAGCTCATGGACTTCTCGGTCAATTCCAGTAGAACTTTCAATGAACGTCCGGACTTCCGACGAACTCTTAAACTCCCAACGAAATCTCTTTTTTGACTTTGGAACTTCATTTTGCTTTATACCTTGATTGCTATCATAGTTAATCCTGCACACTTAAAACCTACTTCGATCTAGACAATTATTACAAAGCTAATCAAATGTTGTCTGTCATGTCACTGGTTCATCAACGCCTCGTCCGATTCTTCGATGCATCGTCCTCTCTTGCGGCCTATTGCCCAATCAGTCAGTTGACCTTGGCAACTCTGATTTCCTTAATGCAATTTCTGCTCTTCTTGGCCCGATGCCCGATTCCAAGGTCCGAGGCCTTCTATCGATATGTCGACCAATCCTTCGACTCGACGTCCAATCTTCTGGCATGTTTTTCTTCGGCCTATTCTTCCTGTTTTAATTCTCTCCTTAATCAAAGCTTCTTACATTACTTAAAACACAGATCAAATCATAAACACTATCAATTGATTTCATCATCAAAATCCGAGATTAAACAAAAATTTCTTACTATTTTAGAAGGATATGCTGATATAAGTCGAATATCGAGTTTAGAAGATAGTAAATTCGCTACTAGTTAGATGTTCACCTTGCAAAGTGGTGCTATATCTTGGAAGAGCAAGAAACAAATGTATATAACTCACTCAACTATAGAATCAAAATTTATTGCTTTAGCGGAAACAAAAAAAAAAAGGTTAAATGGTCAAGGGACTTTCTATTAGAAATTTTATTGACTTCTAAGAGCATGAATTCAATTTCTATATTTTGTAATACCGCTTGTGCGTATAGTAAAATATGCAATGGAAAGTCAAGACACATCTTAGACATGATTATATGAGGAAATTAATTAAATATGAGATTATTTCACTCATATTTATGAAAATAAGTAAGAATTTGGTTGATCCGTTCACCAAACCTCTTACAAGAAAAGTTGTAGGATCAACATCAAAATGGATGGGGTTGAAACTCTTTGAATAAAAGATCCACCAATGAAGTAACCCTACTCAACATTATAAAATAAGTAAATCTTTATTCCTCTGTCTTAAGGTATTTCTAACAATAAATCCTTGTTCATGAAGGATCTTTTTCTATTTGAATTTCTAATTTTAATCTTAATTCTTGATGTCCTTTCAATTTCATTAGGATTCCTGTACGTATTTTGAATTTAATTAGGACTCTAAATAATTTGAATCTAATTTGAATTCTTAAAATACTTATAAACTCTAACAAAATTTATGATGTATTCAGATTTTCTAGATGCTCATCTCGATGTTAGAAATTGAGAAGGGAATTACATAAGCCATGAAGGTCATCGTAGGTTCCAAAAGGTCTGCACATGCTAGAGTTGATAAGTATATTAGAAGTCCTAATAGAATTTAAATTATTCAAAGGATTAGGATTACGAATTCAAATAGGAAAAGAGTCTTTTGTGATATATAACCTTAATATCTAAAATTTTATCTCAATAGTAGGAAACATTTGTTAAGAAAAAAATAATGCTAGTAAGGTAAAATATTGATGATGTTCTTATCTCATTTGATCTATGTTGATGCTATTTTGATATCATTTAATCTATGTCAATGATGTTCTTATAGCGATTAGAGGTAATAGAAAATCTTGTAATGCATGTCATCAAGTTATTTGTTGAGGTCTCTAAACGTAAGACAGACAAGAGCAAATATGAAATTTACTTCCCAGAGAGATGTATAATGCCTATCTGTGCATAATCATCTTTTTGTTGAAATATCAGAGAAGTGGACAAACATAGATCCTAGTCTGATTAATCAGGACAGAGTTGCCAGCCCTACTAGGGATTTGGGTCGAATAAACATTAGAGATGTGAATGCTAAACGAATTACTCCTCATCTTAACAATGATCCTAGTCTCTGGGTGAAAGTTTTTGATGCTTAACTTAGTCCATGAGAGAAAGAATCATTCAAACAAGTCTTTTAGGTCTAAGATCTATTTTTTCTGAGATGCTAGATCATCTTAAGACAGGTAGGTCTCCACCCAAGGTCTGAGGTTTTGCTAGATAATTTGCCTCCTAATGCTTGACCTACTTTCATAAACATAAATGAGGTGAGACAACTCACTTTTATTAAAGAACTCATTAATTAACCATGATCGAACTTACTCATCCTATTTTTTTTATTTCATCATGAACTTATCAATAGTATAATTAGATTACACCTCCCTATTGAGTTCATGTAAGAAAAGTTAGATATGGATCATTGAATCTTTCCAGTACAAGTTGTGCCAAAAGCATACACTATGATAAATAAATAAATAAAAGTTATCAGGATGGTTGACTATTTTAAAAGGTGATGTGGGAGTTTGTGGTTGCCCAAAAGTCCAAATTTTCGTTTGGTAATTGTTATTGGAATAGACTTCCAATTTCTGATTGTTTTGCTAGATTCAATTACACTTGGATTGCTCGATGGGCTGTTTGCCATCCACACAATGATGAAGTCAAAACTTTTTATTTGGGAACGTTCTTTTACTGTCCACTTTTGGACTATAGTCCAACAAGAACTTAGTCTCACATTCTAATAATTAATGGAGAGGAAAATGATTACAGTAAATATCAGATCTCGAAAAACATTATAGTTGGTAATTAAGAGGTCTTATTGCAAATTCTCTATAGCTTTTGTGGTGCAATCAAATAATTCTCATTTTCACAAGCAACAAGAAAGGCCTTGATCAATTTGGACTAGGAGAGTTGCTACTACTCATAATTATAATCATATTTAAGGGATATGGCGAGGACTTTAATACGAAGGGTATTCACATTTAAACATATAATAAATGATATATCTGATATAAATATGTTACTCATTATGTCTGTTGTTTGATATTGTTAGGACAATATACATAATTATGGACGAACAAAGATTGCAGATGCTATTCCTAGCGTAGGTAAATAGATCAAATAGGCTTATTGTCTAGTTATCATCGAAGATCTAAAGCAAGCATTAACTGAGTAGATTAAAGATATGAGGGTATTTTTTGATACTAAATTAGTGTTTAATCTTGTATGTTGGCAATTAAAATCTCTAATTAAGGACACTTGGAAGCTTTTGTCGTAAAAGTAGTGAATAACACATTTAGAGAGAGTCCAATCTTTTGGAGATCTCATGACCGTATGAGCTTCCTACAGTATGAGGTTTCAGAAAATCTCATGCCGGGGGAACTAATTTCAATAATATTTTATCTTATTTTTTATCCATCAAGTGGGTAATTAATAAAATAATTTTATTTTTAAAAAATATTATAAAAATACTAATTAGAGAATCTTCAATTTAAAAAAAAAATAAGAAATAAAAATCAGGTGATTACAGAAACTGTAGTAAGCAAACGTGGGTCTAATGTTCTTCATGAATACATCCATCTCCCTTCAGCTGATACAAGGAATTCATCAGTCTTTTTCTCTTGTGACCCATTGTCAAACTTTCTATCTATCTATCTATCTATCATCCAAAATCTCGTCTTCACCAACAGATATACTCCACTTCTCTCCTCCCGTCATCCACCTGTCTCTTTCTGTGACCTGGAATCTCTGGTATATCTGATATCTCCGTCTATATATACCGTCCTCTACCCCAATGGAGGTGTGTCCCATGCCTTGGAAATGGCGGAGGCGGCCATGGCAAAGTCTATAGAAATCCCAGACTGTTGCTACCCAAAGGAGCCTGTCCTGGTGCGCCCAAGCAGCAGCAAGCCCAGGCACACCCTCTACCTCTCCAACCTCGACGACCAGAAGTTCTTGAGGTTCTCCATCAAGTACCTCTATGTGTACAAGAGATCGGTGGGGGTGGAGGCCCTCACCACCTCCCTCTCCAAGGTTCTCGTGGAGTACCATCCGCTTGCAGGGAGGCTGAGACCCGTCGGCGAGGACGGCGAGAAGTGCCAAGTGGACTGCAACGGCGAGGGAGCGCTTCTGGCCGAGGCCTATGTCGATCTCACGGCGGAGGAGTTCCTGCAGGGCTGCGGAAGGCCCAACAGGTCTTGGAGGAAGCTCTTGTACCGGGTGGAAGCACAGAGCTTTCTTGACGTCCCTCCGCTCGTTGTTCAAGTGAGTCCTCCTCTTCTTCTTCTTCTTCGGCTGCTTCTCTGTTTCGATATGCTATATTGCAGCGTACAAAGATTGGCATTAACTTCGGGCGTTCATGCGCTGCTCTTTATTGGAGCATCAATCTCATTATATGTCAGATTTCAGTAAACCTGACATATAATCACTGCAATAATTTTCTTGCTTTTCGAGAAAATGACTCAACCTTAGCTTTTCCACTGTGTTATCATGTTGGGAGTCAGCTTTCCCACCACTAACGGTTGGTGCACCACCAATGGAGAACATATCGATTGAAGCAGCACTAAAACTGATCAGAGATCACCATCATTGCTAATCTGCTGTGTGTGTGTGTGTGTGTGTGGAGCAGGTGACTCATCTAAGCTGTGGCGGCATGATCCTCTGCACCGCAATAAATCACTGCCTTAGCGACGCCATCGGGACGGCACAGTTCCTCCATGCCTGGGCGCTGCTCGCCGCCAAGCCTGACGCCAATCTTCCCGTGAATGCCTTCCACGATCGCTGCATTCTAAAGCCTCGAGTTCCACCGGAGATTGCTTTCTCCCACCCCGAATTCAGTAGCCCACCAGCACAGGACTCCCACTCCGGCGACCTCTTCCAATTCCTTCTCTCCCAGCCATTAGTCCCCGTTTCCTTGACCTTTACCCCCTCTCAGATCCTCCATCTCAAGAAGCAGAGCGTTCCCTCCATCAAATGCACCTCCTTCGAAGTCTTAGCCTCGCATGTATGGCGCGCCTGGATTAAATCGCTTGATCCTCCAGCCTCTCTTCGCATCAAGCTCCTATTCTCCATGAACGTGCGCGGAAGGTTGAAGCCAGAGCTCCCCGGCGGCTACTACGGCAACGGGTTTGTGCTGGCGTGCGCGGAGACGTCGGTGGAAGAGCTGGTCACGTCCAACGCGCACCACGGCATTAAATTGGTCCAAGAGGCCAAGAAGAGAGTGACGGGTGAGTACGTGAGGTCCATGATCGATCTGTTGGAGGAGAGGAGGGTGAAACCCGACCTGTCATCGAGCTTGGTAATCTCTTCATGGACGAAGCTGGGGTTGGAGGAGTTGGACTTTGGAGGAGGAAGGCCGCTTCACATGGGTCCGCTGGCGAGTGAGATCTACTGCGTGTTCCTGCCAGTGACCGGAGATCTGCATGCTTTCACCATGATCATGTCAGTGCCACACGAGATTGCAGATCGGTTTCAACAGTATTGCCGAAGGGGCCTCGATGATGATGATGATGATGATGATGATACGGAGAAGGGAGGAAGTGGGTAGAGTTGAATGCTGTGTAATCTATTGTGTCTTTCCAAGTCATACTTTGGATATTGTGGGATTCTTCTGTCCGATACTCGAAACGAGAGAAGACGTTCAAATCACCAACTTTGAAAACTGTTGTACCGACTTCAATCAATAAAAGGAGCAATAAGTTTTTTTATCATTCATCGATTAATCTTAGTTATTGATAAAAATTTGAACTTCCAACTTAAATTAAAGTTTATTTAAAAGAGTTATTTCTCGTATTGATTTCCTCTATTTACGTACACAATAATAAACATCGAGCCACGTTGATGATGATAAAAATATATATATGGATGACAACAAAAAGTGCCAGCTAGTAAGAGTAGCATAATGAGTTAGCAAATCCCTCGAATGGTTCATGGGAATCATGATGAACTTTACTAATGGCGTAAAAATCCAGCCGTATCTGCTTGTGTCGGGTTGTGTTGGGATCATTCATTCACATGCCTCCAAGATTTGATTAATTAGTTAAATTAGGAGGAGGAGCTACATTATTCCAATATTATTTATAGTTGGGCATCTTCCTCGACCACCGGTCATGCTCGTCCCCTAAAACACTCTCTCTTCCTTTTTTTTGACCGGCAAACAAAAATGCCTTCAACCAAGTTGGTCTTATTTTGATGGTTACTATGCTGTGTATGTCTAATAGACTACTGCTTGCTTGAAGAATCGTCTCTCGTTTTTTTACCTTTAAACCCCTCATACATATATCCTGTCACAAGGCCTTGATCTTGTATATATTAATAATTACTTCAAGGTTCAAGTATATATATATACCCTATCGTTTAGGTATATAACCTTACCTAGTTGATGTTTACATGAGAACACTCTAGACCATGCATTATTGTCCGTGTCTTTTGCTCTACTGGTCAATTGGCAAGAAGAGGAGAAGATTGCTTACGACGCTCAATAATCTGCACAAATACCCATTAAAAGTTAAAGAGAACGCTAAAAACTGTTCAGATTCTATAGCATTGCGATAGCCTAAAGATAATATTATTAGTTTGGTTTATTTTAGGCCTAATGCCACATTTTAACCATAGCTAACTTCATAATTATTGATCGATTGAGATACCATTGGGACATGAGTATAAATATGAAAGATATTTGGAGTGCATTAAACCAAATACAAAGAAGACAAAGGTCATATACACCAATTATTATAATACTAATTTAAATTATATGACTTTTAAATACACATGAATGATTTGTCTGATAGTGATATTTCTATTTACCTTTGGTTAAATGTTTGAAATTTCATCTATATATATATATATATATATATATATATATATATATATATATATTATATAAACATTAGTATGAACTAAGCATTTAAAATTAGGGTGTTCGATTTAAAAAATCAATTTTTTTTTTTCTCTTTTGGTTTGATTAAAGTAAGATAATTTGAACAAATTTGGAACTATCTACTCGATTAGTCCGATTCAAATAATTAATCGATTTATAATTTAAAATAATTTAAATACATATATTTTTAAATTAATAAATTTAATTCAATTGATCCAAATTAATTACATATTTTTAATTATATGACATGATAATATTTGTGAAATTGAGATCACGTTATTTGTAAAATTGAATATTTGAGTTAGTTTAATTAATCAATTTGAATTGATTAAGGACTTAGAACAGTTAATTGAATTGATATTTTTTAAATTAAAATTGAGTAAACCAAATCAAATAAGATACCTTATAATCTTTAAAATCAAAATATTAGTGAATGAGTTCCGATCGAATTGGTTCCATTCTTATTTAGTTTGATTTTTCGATTTGATTTGAACACTTGTATTTAAAATTCTAAAATCATATCATATATTACTTTTAAAAATATTAAGTAGCTAACTAATAAATAGCTTCTTCCTTCTCCTCCTTTCAGTCGATATTATCTCAAATTCCTCTCAACCCCTTGAGATCAACTTCGTCCGTAATTGACCAAACTCTCTACCTTATCTGTTCTCTTTCCTCTCCTCATCAAACATCTTTACCACTCTCCCATCATCACAACCCATGCAACCAACAACCATCAAACATCTTTGCTTTTTGGCTTTTATCCCTCTCCCGATGTCACAGTAGTAGTGTTATGCCCACTAATCTCTACTCACACTTTTGTCATCAACAATAAGCCTATCCACCTCGATTTGCTTGACGTTACCCGCTTCCATCCCATCGTCACTGCCAATCATCGACGACGACAGCCTCTCCAGTTGGTATCAGGGAATACAACTTCTGATCAGATAACTTGGAATTTCTAACTAGTAGTAACTTTAGGAATATTTCAACATGAACCTAAGATTCCCAATCGAAATAATATTTGTTTTATTATCAAGAATATAAAGGAAATAGTAGTAAGATCAACATGAGCATAACTTGCTGGAACAGACTATTCTTTTTCTTTCTTATACTTGTCAATCAAATCTTGATTAAGTTCCATTTAGAATCAAATTTGTCTGCAATCATAATTGAATTGGGTTCATGATTTAACGATTCTAAACTAACTCAAATTTGAAATCATATGGTTCGACTTTGATTTTCAAAATCGAAATCAACGATTTTGAATGAAAAAAGAAATATATATATATATATATATATATATATATATATATATATATATATAATTGGATTCTATATTATAGTGGTCAATACTTCAAACTTAAAATCTCAATAAAATTTATTTATTTTTTCTTATTATCAATTGTAATAAATAGGTGTTTCGAAACGGAACTACCGATTCTAAAATTGAAATCGTCCGAAATTGATCTGATTCTAATTTTAAATTTTATATAACTAAAAAATCAATGCGGCCTAATAATAACATGATTGTAAAAAGAAAAAAAAAAAACTGCATTTGGTGTTAGATCTCTTTTGACAGAAATGTTTCCTAGTAGAATTTAAACATCACATGATTAGTTAGCGTGGCAAACTTGAACACTGATTCTTGAAATATATGTATTGTTTAATATCTAACCACGTGAACAGCTTTGTTCCATCAACTTCTTTTTTTATCTTGTCAAAGCATAAGGCTGCCATGAATGAATGTGGACTTTGAGGATGAGATTTAATGCTGAACTCTTTGTTTCCATGTCATTCATTATCTGTAGTTTTCCTTCCCTAGTCAGTCACATTGCATGCAGATCTCAAATGCCACAAAGGCAGAGATACTTCTCCTTTCACTATCTAATGTGCCCCTCCCTCGCACACTGCTGATGGCGGCATACTATAGTTAAATCCTTTGCCGACATGAAAGACTATCTATTTGTTGGATGTGATTGCAAGCACGTACATACATTAATCAGGGATATGGAGGAGGGGAGGAATCTCATATACATCGATGCATCTTTTGGAAGCAAACCCTAGTCATCATCCCACGTCAAGAAGAACACATTGACATCTTACATGCATCTACGTTGACTCGATGTCAGAAATCAGAGATATGGGAAAAATATGTTAAAGTGAAGTAATTATTGACACTATTTGTGTATCAAAATGGATTCTTCATCAAAATACAACTTGATATCAAAAATACAAATATCAATCAGAACAGTAAAACGGTAGAGCAATAAATCAATCACGTGATGAGACCAAATCTTTTAACGTGAAAAACCCAATATGAAAAAAATCACGGGACCGTAATCCACTTCAAACTTCTACTATCAATAATAATGATAATAAGTTTACAATAAATCTTCTCTATGATCATAATAATATTAAGATCATATATCTTGGCTCAAGAATAACGTACATTCATCAAATCTAATCATAAAAAATTTTAAATCTCATAAAATGAATATAATATAAAAGTATCTCAGATAAGTTAAACTATAGATCAACACCGTTAGAATTGTAGAGCTTATTATAAGAATTCTCTGTATAAAAATTGGGTCAAAACTGATAACTTTTGACCACTAATCGTCAAATAAAAAACTTAATATCTTAATTTTTTTCTCTTTTTCTCTATCGTCTTTTGTCTTTCTCTGCACGGCCGCTTGCTGCACACGTTCACTGCCTTTTCTCTCTCTCTACTTTTCTATCTCTTTGCGCCGCTACCACTTGCTGCACGATCTCGTTGCACCAATTGCCCTCACATTCTATTTTTTCCTTTTTAGTCGCTGATTTGAGCTTACGGTCCTAATTATCCAAACTCACGTATGGACTCCAACAAGAGCCTCGATAACCTCATTAACATAACTTATGTGCTTTTAATCATGATGCTTGATGATTCGATGAGCACCTCAATGACCAAATAATGATCAATAATTTTTTTATAATCGACCCATAGATTAACTTTAAGCGTTCCTCGAGCTCCCTGTAAAAAAGGTTAAAGCACACTTTTTAGACTATTTCGAATACTTTAATTACACAATACATTTTGACTTTTCAAATCTTCCAATTTTGTTAAGTATCAGATTTATCTTTGTCCTGATATAAATTTTATAAGATTTTTTTGAGACTAAGTAAGTTTAAACACTAAACTTG
Source organism: Musa acuminata AAA Group (assembly GCF_036884655.1). Lineage (NCBI taxonomy): Eukaryota > Viridiplantae > Streptophyta > Magnoliopsida > Zingiberales > Musaceae > Musa > Musa acuminata. The sequence goes on from NC_088334.1 coordinate 35,260,255, forward strand.
AATTGCCTCGTGATATATTAGATAATTAAAATATATGATAATAGTGTCATTGTCGATGTCCACTAGTTTAGATTACTAACTAACGTATTAGAATCCTGCAGTGGGTTCAAATCTCCTTATGAAGCTGATTAGTGACTGTATTTTGGAGCTACCGTAGCATAGTTTTCTGAATAGTAAGTTACCTAATTCACCGGATGATTACTGTATTCGAATTCCTTTCCATGGTGATGGATGACTATCTTATGTCCATTCACATCACATGTCCTTTTATCGCTTCACATCATTTTCGCTCTATAAAATGGGTTATAAGAATCAAGGTTTTAATTTATATTGTTTTCTTTCAACAAGTTTTATTGAAAAAAAAAAGAATTAACTTTATATACAAAATTTTGTTTTTGAACTTTTAATCATTACCATATCAATCTTTGATGGTCCTGTAGTTGATAATGATATGAACTTACTTACTCTTTGGGCCGTCTCAGTATGATGTGCAACATCAGAAAAGATGCTTCAAACGCAAATTACCCATTAAAATCAACCGACTCCTCATTATGAACACATCCAATACGATTAGATGGCTTTGATGGGCCTCCTTCCGATCGGTCCATAGGTGTAGCTTCCCTGGTCTTCTCGACTCCATCACTAAGGTGTAGCTTCCTTGGTCGGGAGTCGGGAGTGCATTTAGTATAAAGAGATATTATAGAGGTTAAAAAACTCGAAATAACTAAAAAATAAAAAAGAATAATTCCAGCTTTGGATGTGCACATTATCATCTTATCAGCTAAGCCAAGCAATTTAGTTACCGTATAAAATTAAATAAATAAGGAATATATTTAAATTAAATGGGTAAATTAAAAAAAAAAACTATAACTTTGAGTTTTTCTTGTACAGTATCGCAAGCTTGAAAAATTCTCACAGACTATCTCTGATTACATGAAAACACTATTTTATCCTTTTAACATTGAAAAATTCCTACATGCAATATCGACCATAATCGTGCCTTCGCCCATATTTGTCATTCGCCCGTTGACTTTCGTTATGATTGGTTATGGCCCACACGCGAGGTAGGAGGGGATACAAGGATCATAACTATTTTCGCAGACCATATTAGCCTTCTTTGTGTCTATTAAACTTGCTGTCACCTTCTCACTCCTCCCTCACTAATGATCATCGATGTGAGGTTCGCACAAGGGTTTGCAGGCGAGCCCTCCTTCCTCGCATGAGGGCCATGGTTGATTATGGGGGGGTTGATGGGCAGGGCTATCGAGCGCGAGGAGAGGGGGGTAGTGTGCGAGGATAATCGACAAGGCGGAGGCAAAATGGAGGGTGATACTGAAAGCATAAAATCTATAATTATGCTATATCTAAAATATGAAAATAACTTATATGCCAGGATTGAAATCAAAATGTATAGATCTAATTACGATGCGTACATTTTGATGCCATCTCTTGTGAGATCTCGGTTGATCTGCTAAGCACCGTCTTTAATCCAAGATTGCTGTAGGCAGCCAGCCACCGATCCAAAGTGCCACCGATCCAAAGTGCTGCCATCTACAAGGAGTGCAAGGAGGAGTAGATCGGAGTAGATCCTTTCTCCTCTCTTCCTATCCTTTCACCCCACACTAAGAGTGATGGATTTTGGGAGAAAGAGGTTTTTGGGGAAACTGAAATCCCTCGATGGAGAGGTGCGAGGAATCGTTCCGTAATGGACTTAGTCTATTGGCTAAAATATCTTAACGGAACCCAATCAGTTATTCTATTATATATTTTATTCAATTATAAAAGGGCCACATATTCTAACATTCTTCCACTTAGCCCATTAATTGATAAGATATAAAAGAGATATTCAAAATAAAAATAAATAAAACAAAATTTGTTTAAAAAACCAATTTTACCTAATTGGATTCCAAGGAATTTTGAAAAGCATTTTATACATGGCCATGTTTTTTAAAAAAGTCAATAAGTCCAATAAACACAATAATACTATATTAAGTCCAACTATCAATGCGAGTCATAGCGATTGTATTTCATCAATGTCATACTCCCTTCTATGTACCACAACATTGTTAGTCTTTCCTAATATAGTCCATAATGATCCATGTAATTTATCTTGTCAAGACAATCCTATTATTACATTCAACCATAATATGCATAAACATAAATGTAAACAGGATAGCAGAAACAGATAATTTCAATTAAGCAAAAAGAATGTCAATAATAGCATCAACATAAACATGTATCACTATATCCTTTATGTTAGGATCGGAGCGGCACTAAGAGGGGGGGGTGAATTAGTGCAGCGGATTAAAACGTCGGTTTTGACAAATCTTTCGTACGATAAAAATCGAACTCGGAAGTGCTTAACTTGAAAGCGTATTCATAAAGTGGTGCAGCAAAGGTAATGAGGAAATAAAGCATGTAAGAAGGTTTACAGTAATGTAAATAGCAATAATGAAATGCAAACCAGAGATCACGTTGATTTTAAAGTGGTTCGGTCAAATGACCTACATCCACTTGCGAGGCCCTCTTCGATGAGGCTCCCACCTTCCACTAGCAAATCTCTTGAAAGGGAAGGGCAAATACCCATCTTACAACTTTTTACAAGCGGTTCAATCTCTTACAGATTTTCAGCAAGAAAGAAGGAGGTGAACACTAGAAAATTGAAAACAAGACTTGCTAAGACTTTTCTAAGACCTTTCTCTCAATCAATTGCTTCTCAAAAAGTTGTAATCTCAGCTGAGATTTGAGGGGTATTTATAGGCCTCAAGAGGATTCAAATTTGGGCTCCAAAATTTGAATTCTTCTTTGGTTCCCAATGCTAGCGGTGCCATGGCCTGTCAGTGGCGGTGCCACCGCTTGTCAGTGTCTGACACTGACAGTGGACTGGCGGTGCCACCGCCAGACCCTTCGGTTCACTGTTTGGGCTTTAAATTTAGCCCAAACCAAGTCTAATTTTGGGCCCAGTTGGCCCCTAACCAGGATATAGGATTATCTTTTAATCCTAATCCTAATTACATGTGAACTACATAATTAAAAACATCCCATGCAAGTTTTCAACTGCGAACGTCGAGTCTTCTTCCGGCGAGCTTTTCGACGAACTTCCGACGGACTTCCGATATGCCCTCGGATTTCTTCCGACAAACTCCCTACAAGCTCCCGATCTTATGACGACTTCAACGAGTAGCCGAGCCTTCTCGGTGATCTCCGCGAACCTCCGACGATCTCTTCGGCGAACTTCCAAAAATTCCGACAGGTTCCCGATTTCTTCTCGGTTGGTTCCGGTAGCATCTCCGACGATTCTTCGGACTTCCGAGATTCAACAATCTCCCCCTTTTTTATGATGACAATCAATTGATGACGGAGTTAAATGTAACTCCCCCTATCTATATGCCATATTATGAGAATATATAAACACTTGAATTTCATCCCATTGAATTCAAGTATAAACCGATAAGTTCTAACCGTAGAACTTATCGTTATTCTCATTAGGCAATAGTAAATACGAAACTTCAATGAAAATTATTTTCAAGTCAAATGATAAGGGACGATTTTTACTATGACAGGAGATAAAGATTTTCAACATAAATTTCATGATATAGATGTAAGGCATGCTTTCAATATGATCAATCAATCTTGCGATATTCTCAAAGATTTTGTAAGGCATATGAGATATTTGTATTATACAAGCTCTTGTAATTCATATAAGTCATGCTATCGAAATGGTATAAGTCATCACTTAGTCATCATTTCTCCCCCTTTGTCATCAACAAAAAGGGAATGAGACTTGAAGCACATAATTTGTGATTATAACATCAGGAATTTAGCATTGATCATACAAAAATTCATCATTCAAAATTAAGCATGCTAAAATATTTACGCAGAGTTCATCTTAAAGAAAAATTCAGCATTTATCAAATCTATTCTTTCTATAAATAACAATAATTGTAGGTGTACAAAGAAGAGATTGTGATAAAAAAATTTCAAGTAGTAACTCCAATAAGTCAAGATCATAATTCGAATACAAACTCATTCAAATTCAAATCGTCAACTTGAAACTCATAATCAAGCTATCAAAATCAATTTCGAGATTCCTAAAATATCATAAAATCATTAATCTTGATCAGATGGGAGCAGGGTTTAACTCAAGATAAGATAAGGTAATTTAATGTGTCATTTAGAATCGAAAGAGAATGATCAAATTCATTCGAACAAGTTTATTCATTCGAACAAGGAATGGAGAGAGAGGATGAAAAACTTTACGAAAAATCCATTCGAACAAGTTTATTCTTAGGGACAATTTAATATACCTAATTCACTTCTAATGAATTCAAATTGGTCTTCATTCAAAGCTTTTGTAAATATATCTGCTAATTGATGCTTTGTGTCAATGAATTCTAGAACAACATTATTGTTAAGGACATGATCGCGTATGAAATGATGCCTAACGTCGATGTGCTTAGTTCTAGAGTGCTGAATTGGATTTTTAGTAAGACATATGGCACTAGTATTATCACATTTTATGGGAACGTTTTTGAAGTGAATTCCATAGTCTTCTAATGTATTTTTCATCCAAACAACTTGTGCATAGCATGCACTTGCAGCAATGTATTCAGCTTCCACCGTAGATAGTGCAACTGAATTTTGTTTCTTGGAAGTCCAAGAAACAAGTGCATGTCCTAAAAATTGGCATATTCCGAATGTACTTTTTCTATCTATCCTGCATCCGCCAAAATCGGCATCTAAATAAGCTATTAAATCGAATTTTTCAGATTTTGGATACCACAATCCTATATTTGGAGTTCCTTTAAGATACCTAAATATTCTTTTAACACTTTTAAGATGAGATAATTTAGGATTAGATTGAAACCTAGCGCAAAGTCCTACACTAAACATAATATCCGGTCTAGTCGCGGTGAGGTAGAGTAGACTACCTATCATTCCCCTATATGTTTTTTGATCGAAATTTTTACTATTTTCATCCATGTCTAACTTAGTCGAAGTACTCATAGGGGTGTTTGTTGCTTTTGAATTATCCATGTTAAATCATTTTAACAATTCTAATGTATATTTAGATTGGTTAAGAAATATACCATCATTAAGTTGTTTGATTTGTAATCCCAAAAAGAAAGTTAATTCACCCATTAAACTCATTTCAAATTCATGACTCATATATTTGGCAAATGATTCACATAGTGATTCATCCGAAGAGCCAAAAATAATATCGTCAACATAAATTTGCACAATAAGAAAATTATTTTCAAAATATTTGATAAACAATGTAGTATCAACCTTGCCTTTGGTAAAATTATTTAAAATAAGAAAGGAACTAAGCCTTTCATACCAAGCTCTATGAGCTTGTTTCAAACCATAGAGAGCCTTAGTCAATTTGAATACATGATTAGGAAGAAGAGAATTTTCAAATCCGGGAGGTTGTTCGATATACACTTCTTCGGAAATAAAACCATTTAAGAAAGTACTTTTGACATCCATTTGAAACAGTTTAAAATTATTACTACTAGCATAGGTAAGGAGCATCCTTATGGCTTCTAATCGAGCCACGGGAGCGAATGTTTCTTCGTAATCGATACCTTTTTCTTGGTTGAAACCTTTGGCCACTAATCTAGCCTTGTTTCTAACCACGATACCATTTTCGTCTTGCTTGTTTCTAAAGACCCATTTAGTACCAATGACTAAATGGTCATTAGGTCTAGGAACAAGCTTACATACCTTATTCCTCTTAAATTGATTTAATTCCTCTTGCATTGCAAGAACCCAAAAATCATCTTTTAAGGCCTCGTCAATGCATTTAGGTTCGATTTGAGAGAGGAATGCGGTGTTAGCACAAAAATTCTTGAAAGAGGAACGAGTTTGAATCCCTTTTGATGTATCTCCTATAATTAGCTCCTTTGGATGAGCATCTATATACTTCCATTCCTTGGGTAAGGAAATTTCGGAAGAATGTGCATCCAAGTTGCTATTTTGAGGAGGGGGTTCATTTAAATTCAAATTATCAAAACCAAGATCATCATCAAAATTATTTTTCTTTAAATTAGAAATTTCATTAAAAACTACATGAATAGACTCTTATATTACTAAGGTTCTTTTGTTAAAAACCCGAAAAGCCTTAGAAACGGAAGAGTAACCAAGAAAGATGCCTTCATCGGATTTAGCATCAAATTTTCCTAAGGCATCCCTTTCATTCAAAATAAAGCATTTACAATCGAAAACTTTAAAATAGGAAATATTTGGTTTTTTGTTATTCCATAATTCATAGGGAGTTTTTGATAGGGATGGTCTTATTAGGACCCTATTCATGATGTAGCAAGCCGTATTTACGGCTTCGGCCCAAAAATACTTGGGTAGACTATGTTCATTTAACATCGTTCTTGCCATTTCTTGTAGGTTTCTATTTTTTCTTTCAACTACTCCATTTTGTTGGGGATTCCTCGGAATGGAGAAGTTGTGGTTGTATCTATTAACTTCACAAAAATTTTGAAAGTCAAGGTTTTGAAATTCGCCACCGTGATCACTTCGAATTGATGAAATCATGAAACCTTTTTAGTTTTGGGTGAGTTTACAAAATTTAGAGAAACACTTGAAACAATCACTTTTGTAAGCTAAGAAATAGGTCCAAGTGTATCTACTATAGTCATTCACAATTACAAACGCATATTTGCTTCCTCCTAGACTTATCGTGTCAATTGGTCCAAATAAGTCCAAATGAATCAATTGCAATGGTCTAGTGGTGCTAATTTGAGTTTTTGGTTTGAAACTAGTTTTTATTTGTTTACCTAGTTGACATGCATCGCATACTTTGTCCTTAATAAACTTTATATTTGGAATTCCTCGCACTAATTCTCTAGATGAGATCTTAGATATTAGTTTCATGCTTGCATGGGCTAGTCTCTTATGCCAAAGCCAAGCATCATCATTTAAAGCGGAGAAGCACATTTCATTACTTAGTTCATCAAGGTTGATGGTGTAGACATTATTTTGTTTTAATGCAATCATAGTTATGTTATGGTTTGGTTTTTCAATAATACACACATTTGATTCAAATATAACGATATAACCTTTATTGCATAATTGACTAACACTCAAGAGATTATGTTTCAATCCATCAACTAGTAAGACATCATCAATAGAAAATTTTAATTTGTTACCTATGGTTCCCTTGCCAATGATTTTGCCTTGGTTGTTGTCTCCGAAGGTGACGTACCCTTCTTCTTTGCTAGTGAGCATAGAGAAATTAGATGGATCTCCAGTCATATGTCTTGAGCATCCACTATCTAGATACCATCTCTTGCTCCTAGCTTGTGATGGTGTATGTTTCTACAAGAAGGGATTATTTTTATGTACCCATTTTCTTTTGGGTGCCTTAAAAACTGATTTAACTTGTTCATCATATTGCATAAAATTGATCATGGTTCCTTTAGGAACCCAAATTAGTTTGTTCAGACTAATTTTCTTGAATGGACATTTATAAGTTTTATGTCCATATTTACAACAAAAGTTGCAATTGCTTTGGTGCCGAACATGTAAGATAGGGCCTTTAATGAAGGTGGTTGGATTTTGGTGAGGACTTCTCACAAATCCGATTCCACTTCTTTTAGGAATGTGACCCTTATTTGTAAGGATCATGTTCAAAGACTTGCTACCAACCTCGAATTTCTTCAAGGTGTCCTTAAGTAGCAAGTTCTCCTTTTGGAGAGTTTCTAAATCATGGCATTTTGTATATAGAGCTAAACTATCATGATATTCAGTCTTTAATTTATCGACATTACAAGTGAGACTATCATGCTCCTTTTTTAGCAATTTATATTTTCTACTAATTGTCTTACATTCATCAAATAACTCATGGAAGGCATTTAATAATTCATGATAAGGTAAATCTGCATCAATTAAATCTGTTACCTCTTCTCTGATGGCCATTAGGGTGTAATGAGTAACTTGCTCGGTGTTGGACTCCTCTTCTTTGGATGTGCTTGAATCATCCCACGTTGCCTTGAGCGCCTTCTTTTTTTATGTTCTCTTTTTAGCTTGAGGACAATCGTTCTTGTAGTGTCCTGGTTTTTTGCACTCATAGCAAATCACTTGGTCCTTCTTGTGTTCGAATTTATTTTTTGTATTATTTTTGAATTTATTTTTTCTTAAATATTTTTTAAAATTTTGAGTCAAAAGTGCAATGTCATTGTCACTGTCCTCATACTTGATGTTCCTTTCAAGTGATCTTCTTGTGATGTGAGTGCCATATCCTTCCTGTTCTTTGGAAGGGGGTTCTCGAGCTCGTCATGAGCTTGACATGTCATTTCGTAAGTCATTAGAGACCCAATGAGTTCTTCAAGAGGGAATGTTTTAAGGTTTTTGGCCTCTTGAATGGCCGTAACTTTTGGATCCTAACTTTTAGGGAGGGATCTTAAGATTTTAGTTACTAGTTCAAAGTTAGTAAAATCTTTACTAAGAGCTTTGAGTCCATTGATGACATCCGTGAACCGGGTGTACATGTCTCCAATGGACTCACTTGGTTTCATTCGGAAAAGTTTGTAAGAGTACACAAGGATGTTGATTTTGGACTCTTTCACTCGGCTAGTGCCTTCATGAGTGACCTCAAGAGTTCTCCAAATATCAAAAGCCGAATCATAAATTGAAACACGATTAAATTCATTTTTGTCTAGTACACAAAACAAGGCATTCATAGCCTTTGCGTTTAAAGCAAAAACCTTTTTCTCCGATTCATTCCATTCGCTCATCGGAAGAGAAGATTTTTGAAATTCGTTTTCAACAATAGTCCAAAGCTCGAAATCCATGGAAATGAGGAAGATCCTCATACGAGTCTTCCAATAAGTGTAATCCGACCCATTAAACATGGGTGGACGTGTGATAGAATGACCCTCATGTATGCCAGAGTAAGCCATCTCTCTTAGGTATCAAACCAAATATGAGAGTGAGCCTAGCTCTGATACCAATTGTTAGAATCGGAGCGACACTAAGAGGGGGGGGGGTGAATTAGTGTAGTGGATTAAAATGTCGGTTTTGATAAATCTTTCGTACGATAAAAATCGAACTCAGAAGTGCTTAACTTGAAAGCGTATTCGTAAAGTGGTGCAGCAAAGGTAATGAGGAAATAAAGCACATAAGAAGGTTTGCAGTAATGTAAATAGCAATAATGAAATGCAAACTAGAGATCACGTCGATTTTAAAGTGGTTCGGTCAAATGACCTACATCCACTTGCGAGGCCCTCTTCGATGAGGCTCCCACCTTCCACTAGCAAATCTCTTGAAAGGGAAGGGCAAATACCCCTCTTACAACTTTTTACAAGCGGTTCACTCTCTTACAGATTTTCAGCAAGAAAGAAGGAGGTGAACACTAGCAAATTGAAAACAAGACTTGCTAAGACTTTTCTAAGATATTTCTCTCAATCAATTGCTTCTCAAAAAGTTATAATCTCAGTTGAGATTTGAGGGGTATTTATAGGCCTCAAGAGGATTCAAATTTGGGCTCCAAAATTTGAATTCTTCTTTGGTTCCCGATGCTGGCGGTGCCACCGCCCAGCCAAGCGGTGCCACCGCCTGGCTCTCGGGTGCTGGGCGGTGCAACCGCCCAGTCTGGCGGTGCCACCGCTAGACCCTTCGGTTCACTGTTTGGGCTTTAAATTTAGCACAAACCAAGTCTAATTTTGGGCCCAGTTGGCCCCTAACCAGGATATAGGATTATCTTTTAATCCTAATCCTAATTATATGTGAACTACATAACTAAAAACATCCCAAGCAAGTTTTCAACCGCGAACGTCGAGTCTTCTTCCGGCGAGCTTTCCGACGAACTTCCGAGGGACTTCCGATATGCCCTCGGATTTCTTCCGATGGACTCCCAGCAAGCTCCCGATCTTATGACGACTTCAACGAGTAGCTGAGCCTTCTCAGTGATCTCCGCGAACCTCCGACGATCTCTTTGGCGAACTTCCAAAAATTTCGACAGGTTCCCGATTTCTTCTCGGTTGGTTCCGGCAACATCTCCGACGATTCTTCGGACTCTTAAACGTCCATCGAACTTGACTCCGGTATTCTTGCTTTATGTTTTCTGGTTATCGTAGTTAATCCTGCATACTTAACTCAATAATATGGATTAGATCAATTAACCCATCAATTGATTTTATCATCAAAATATGAGATTCAACACTTTATAACTTGCTCACAAGCCCCATTCTAAGAACATGTTTTTTGAATATTTTACACTGTAAGGCTTTTATTAATGGATCAGCAATCATCATAGTGGTGCTTAAGTTCTCAATTGACACTTGCTATTTCTAGACTCTTTCTCTAACCACCAAGTACTTTATCTCAATGTGCTTGGAACCACTAGAGTTCTTGCCATTCTTAGAGAAGAAAACTGCTGCAGTGTTATCATAAAATATCTTCAGCGGCCTAACAAATGAGTCGACCACACCAAGTCCTAAGATGAAATTTTGTAGCCATAAAGCTTGATTTGTGGCCTCAAAGCATGTCACAAATTCAGCTTTCATTGTTGATGATGCAATAAGCGATTGCTTTGCACTTTTCTAAGAAAATGCCCCACCAGCTAACATAAATACAAATCCTGAAGTAGACTTCCTACTGTCGAGGCAATTTACAAAATCAGCATCTGAATATCCTATCACATCAAGCTGATCTGATCTCCTGTATATGAGCATATAATCTTTCGTCCCTTGTAGATATCTCATTACTTTCTTTGTAGCTTTCCAATGTTCCATTCCTGGGTTGCTTTGGTATCTTCCCAGCATTGTAACTACAAAACTGATATCTGGTCTTGTACAGGTTTGAGCATATAATAGACTTCCAATTGCACACCCATAAGGAATATTCTTCATTTGATTCTTTTCTAAGTCATTTCTTGGGCACTAGTTTTGACTGAATTTTTCACCTCTAGTAATAGGTACATCATTGGCTGAGCAAAGCTGCATATTAAATCTTTCCAAGATACGATCAATATATCCTCTCTGAGACAATCCTAATAATCCTTGAGATCTATCCCTGAATATCTCAATGCCAATAACATAGGCTGCCTCATTCATATCAACCATCTTAAAGTTCCTATTGAGAAATATCTTGGTTTCGTGCAATAAACTAAGATCACTACTGGCAAGTAAAATATCATCCACATATAAGACCAATATAATAAACTTGCTCCCACTTACCTTCAGATATATACACTGATCAACAGTGTTTTCCTTCAATCCAAAGGAAGTAATGGTATTATGAAATTTTATATACCATTGTCTGGAAGCTTGTTTAAGGCCATAAATGGATTTCTTAAGTTTACAAGCCCAATTTTCTTTTCCCTTTTCAATGAATCCTTTAGGTTGTTCCATATAGATTTCCTCATCCAGATCCCCATTCAGAAATGCTGTTTTCACGTCCATCTGATGCAACTCAAGTTCATAATGAGCTACCAATGCCATGACGATTTTTAATGAGTCCTTTCTTGAAACTGGAGAAAAAGTCTCATTATAGTCGATGCCTTCTTTCTGAGAAAAACACTTGGCCACAAGTCTGGCTTTATATCGTTCGATATTGCCTGTTGAGTCATATTTTGTCTTAAAGACCCATTTACAACCGACTCTTTTACAATCATTAGGCAATTCAACGAGATCCCAAATATCATTCTGGACCATTGATTTTAACTCTTCTTTCATTGCATTATACCATTTTTCAGAATCGTTACTTTCTATGGCTTGTGAAAATGATAAGGGGTCTCTTTTTATTCCTATATCATAATCCGATTCTTGTAGATATGCCACATAATCATCAGAAATGATATGTTTTCTTTTCCTTTGAGATCTTCTCAAATCTACCAATTGTGATTGTTCTACAAGATCATCAGCGGCGACATCAACATCATGTGAGAGTTCTTCGATGTTATTTTGTTGTTCACCCTCATCAATATTCTCATTGATTTGAGGAATAACAATCTCTCGAATAGGAGATGATATGGGAGAATTAACCTGAATCTCCTCGATATCAAAATTAATCCTTTGAGATTTTTCACTCCCACTGATTTCGCCATTTTCAAAGAATTTTGTATTACCAGATTCTACTATTCTCATACTATGATTAGGGCAATAAAATCTGTATCCCTTGGATTTTTCTAGATAACCAATAAAATATCCTGAAATAGTTCTTGGATCCAATTTCTTTTCATGTGGATTGAATACTCTTATCTCTGCAGGACACCCCCAAATATATAGATGTCTTAGATTGGGCTTCCTACCAGTCCATAACTCAAATGGAGTCGATGAAACTGACTTGCTAGAAACCCTGTTCAAGATGTACATAGCTGTCCTAAGAGCTTCACCCCACATCGTCTCAGGTACAGAGGAATAACTCATCATGCTCCTAACCATATCCATCAAAGTACGATTTCGCCTTTCAGCAACACCGTTCTGCTGTGGCACACTTGGTAATGCATATTGAGCATAAATACCTCATTGTTCTAGGAATCTAGCAAAAGGGCTAATATTCTGACTAGATCCATCATATCTGCCATAAAATTCACCACCTCTCAATTTTAACTTTTCTATCTAATTGTCTCTCAAACTCATTTATGTATACTTCAAGAGTATCAATGGCTTGAGACTTTTCATGTATTAGATAAACATAGCCATATCTGGATAGGTCATCTATAAATGTGATGAAATAATTTTCTCCATTAAAACAAGGAATATGGAGTGGTCCGCAGATATCAGTATGAATAATCTCAAGAAGTTCTTTACTTCTTGTGGCATTTTTCTTTATATGCTTAGTTTGCTTTCCCTTTATGCAATCTATACAAACATCAAAATCAGTGAAGTCTAAATGTTCCAAAATATTATCCTTCACTAATCTTTCAATTCTTTCCTTGGAGATATGCCCCAATCATCTATGCCACAATATAGAAGATCTTTCATTATTGAAACTATGTTTCAATCCAACATTTGATTGCAGGGTCATTAATGTCTTTGTAAACTCAAGATCCAAATTAATTCTGTACAAACCATCACAGAGAATTCCAGAACCAACTTTTATTGAATCATAAAATATACTGAGTTTGCCACTACTAAAAGAAAGACAATATCCTAACTCATCAATTCTAGAAAGAGAAACCAAATTTCTAGAAATTGTAGGGACATAACAGGTGTTAACAAGATCCATCAAGTGACCCGTCACTAAGCATAGACGATAAGTTCCCATTGATATCACTTTTGCTTTAAGACGATTTCCCATAATGATGAATCTTTCATCTTCTTTTGGTTTCCGAATTGAAAGAAATCCCTGCATGTTATTTATAACATGAGTTGAAGCACCAGAATCAATCCACCAAGTGTTAGAAGGAACTTCTGTAATGTTTGATTCGAAACATACAAAGGTCGAGTTAATACCTTTCTTTTCGAACCAAGTCTTGCGTTTAATGCAATCCTTCTTCACGTGTCCTTTCTTTCCACAAAAGAAGTACTTTACAATAAATGTTTTCTTTTCATTAGTCCGTTTAACATTTCCAGACCCGACAAATTTCTTTGATTGATAATGCTTCAACTTTCTTTTCTTATTACTAGCTCCTTGAGTAGTGATCATGACATTATGTGAACTTTCCTGCCTTAATCTCAATTCTTCCTGAACACTAGTCAACTCATTCAAGTCCCACTTATCCTTATTTGTGTTGTAGTAAATCTTGAATGGGCCAAACTAAGAAGGAAGAGAATTGAGAATAAATTGCACGAGGAAAGATTCATCGACATTCATACCTAATGTTTTAAGTTTTGCAGCTTTGTCAGCCATATTGAGGATATGATCCTGAATTCCTCGAGTGTCATCATACTGAGCCGTAGTCAATTCTTTCATTAATGTGCCAGCCAATGACTTATCAACAGATTTAAATCTGTCTTCAATAACCTTTAAATATTCCTTCGCGCTAGTTGCAGTCGGTAATGAAGTCTTTATATTATTTGCAATTGTCATTCTTATGAACATTAAACTAAGTATATCAGATCTTTCCCAAGCCTTCATTTTATTTACTTGTTCTACAGAACTTTCATCAGTCAAGTCTATAGGCTTTTCAACAAGTAATGCTAAATCAAGATCTAATACCCCCAGTGTGAATTGCATGCTCTAACCATTCTGAATAATTTGATCCAGATAGTATATGGACACTTGAAGCATATGAATGTATATGCGGAAGTACCACTGCAAAAATATAGAATAACATTAATGCTTTGAGTTTATCAAAAATTGATGAACTATTGATATCATCTATATTACACCTTTGGGTGAAATATTGATATATCTAGTGTTCACTCAAGAATATTTATGAAGGACTGATACCATCCTTGTGGAATAGTGTTGTTATCTTTGGGTATACAACCCTAAACTACAAGGATATCCAAAAATAGTATCATCCTACCCTATCATATAATTATTTGAATTAGATTCTCCTTTGGGATTATCTAAATCTCCTAATTATATGTGTCATTATGAATATTATTTCCTTAATGTCATTTAGAACTAATTCTTTAATATTATTTTATAAGTTATTAGTCTAGGTCACTTTGGTGGCTACAAGACTAATGCAATGATATAAAATAAAAATGTCCTATAAATGATAAAACTTTTATTGTAATTCATATCACAAAAGTCTATCATCCTAGGACACTTTGGCAGCTACTAGTCAGATAAAACTTAGGGAAATGAATTACAAATAATATTCATCAATTTCTTTAATTTTTGCTAAGCAATTCAATAATAAAATTGACCATAATAATTATTGAACATTAATACTAAGCAATTCAATAATAAAATAATAATTATTATTATTGAATATTAATGCTAAGCAATTCAATAATAAATAACAATAATAATTATTGAATATTAATGCTAAGTAATTCAATAATAAATAATAATAATAATTATTGAATATTAATGCTAAGCAATTCAATAATAAATAACAATAATAATTATTGAATATTAATGCTAAGCAATTCAATAATAAATAACAATAATAATTATTGAATATTAATCAATACGAAAACTCATATGATAATCATGATAACATATAAATCATGCCTTCATGTGAAAGGTAAATATTATTTCATAATTTCATATATATATACATGTGAATAAATAAATAAAAGTCAAAAAAATAATAATTAGATTTTTAATTTTATTTACCACATGTAAAATCAATAATTTATATAAATCATGCATGTGAAAGATATACATTATTTCACAATTTCATATATATACATGTGAATAAATAAATAAAAGTAAAAATAATAATAATTGGATTTTAATTTTATTTATCATATGTAAAATCAATAATTCATATGAGAAAACTATAAAGTAAACCATAATTTATATTTTTTTAATAAAAAATTAAATCCAATCAAATAATCAAAAATATAATTATGATTAAAATTAATCATAATTATAATAAATCATATTTATCAATTTATAATTGAGAATATGAATTAAATTTCTCAATTTTGATAAAACCATAAACTTTTGAAATGGAATAAATCAGAAATATACGAATGGTAGAACTGTACTTTTGGCATAAATTAAACCCGAGGGTAAAACCATAAATATGTTGATAGAACATAACTTGAAATTACGAAATTTACAAGGGTAAAACTGTAATGTTAACAAAACCCTAGCCTCGAGGGCAAAACCGTAATTATGCCAAAAACCCTAATCTGCTTTCGTCGCCGTCGCCTGCGTGAGCGGCGTTGCCGCTGCTGCCTGCGGCCCGGCTGCCTGTGTGCGGCTGCCAGTGGCAGTTCTAGCCTGCGCGCGGTCGTTGCCGCCACGGCGCTGCCGCCGCGGGGCTACTACTGCTCACGCGCGGCCGCTGCCAGCGTGTGGCCGTCGCTTGTGCACGGCCTACTCACGCACGGCCGCCACTTGGGCTGTTTGCCTGCATGTGGCCGACCGTCGCATGGACGGGTTCTGGCCGTGTGTGGCCGGTCGTCGCATGGATGGGTTTCACATATGGGACGGATTCTGTAATGCCCGCATATGGGACAGGTTCTGTGATGTCTGCATATGGGACAGGTTCTGTGATGTCCGCATATGGGACGGGTTCTGTGATGCGTACACTACCCGGCGTAGTCGTAGATTCGTAGCGAGGTCGACGGTGACCATTGCTGCTTAGCAATTCTTCGAAGAATTTACAGATCTAATACATTTGATTTCAAAAACTTGGCTCTGATACCAATTTCAAGCATAAAATCTATAATTATGCTATATCTAAAATGCAGAAATAACTTATATGCAAGGATTGAAATCAAAATGTATAGATCTAATTACGATGCGTACCTTTTGATGCCATCTCTTGTGAGATCTCGGTTGATTTGCTAAGCAGTGTCCTTTCTTCTCTCTTCCTATCCTTTCACATGACCCACACTAAGAGTGATGAATTTTGGGAGAAAAGGGTTTTTGGGGAAATTGAAATCCCTCGATAGAGAGGTGCGTCTGTACGTAATGCCAACGCTCTAAAACTCTCTCAACCCCTAGAGGTCCTGTCCTTTTATAGGCGAGAGCATAGGGTCTACGATGAGATCTCAAGAGATTTCCTCCCATCAAGGTTATCTCCCGAGGAATCGTTCCGTAGTGGACTTAGTCTATTGGCTAAAATATATGAACATAACTCAATCAGTTATTCTACTATATATCTTATTCAATTATAAAAGGATCACATATTCTAATAGATAGTTGATAGGGGTAAAATGATTATTGTTTTAAAAATATTAATATGCATAGTGTAAATTTTTTATTATTATTATTATAGTTCACATGTCTTTGCACATATTTTTGGCATGTATGATAATACATCAGACATTTAATCCATGTTTTACATAGAAACTACATAGAGTGTTTTTGGCTTGTATCATAGTGTTTTATTGTGCTTGACAATATAAGAGTATAAATGTTGACTTATATAGTATAATACTATGGTATACTATTTTCTGCACTAGAATATATTGTGTTACTGTGGTATATTGTGTTTTTATGCCAGAATACAGTGTATTACTATTGTTTACTATGTTGGATCCAAAAAACCTTGTTTATCATATATCACAGTATTTTACAGTGTTTCATACTAGTTTTACGATTGTTTCTAGAGGTGATTGAAAATATTATAGTGATATCATTAAATACTACAATGACATCGTCATGTCTAGTAAAACATTGTAAATATAATCTACCACCCATCAAATATTTGTAAATAGAAGGAGTGCCTCGGCTTCAATTCGGCCTGGGAAGTCAGCCTTCGTGGGAGCATGATGTGAAGTGGGTCGTGACGATCCAGAGTCTGCCCTATCACTTCTTCACCCCCCCCACTGAAGCATGCCTCGGGATCTATGCGAGGGGGCTAGAGGCATGCCTGATTTGTGGAAACACAATATGTAGATCGGTCACCCGCACTGGATGCTTCAGATAATAATTGGGTTTGTCGGTTGAGTTGCTCAACTTGGTCAAGAATTGGGCCTGTTGGCCGAGTTGCTGGGCTCGGGCTCAGGTTGGGCTAGCGAGATGCTGGTCGACGGACCGAGCTGCTTGACTTGGGCAAAGGTGGGACCTATGGGCCGAGTAGCTGAACTCGGGCTCAGGTTGGGCTAGTGAGTCGCTAGTCGACGGATCGAGCTACGCGACTCGGGCAAAGTTGGGACCTGTTGGCCGAGTAGCCGAACTCGGGCTCAAGTTGAGCTAGCGAGTCATTGGTCGGCGGGCCGAGCTATGTGACTCGAGCAAAGATGAGACCTATTAGTGAGTAATAGAACTCGGGCTCGGGATGAGCTGGCGAGCCACTAGTCGGCGGACCGAGCTACGCGACTCGGGTAAAGATGGGATCTATTGGTCGAGTAGCCGAACTCGGGCTCAGGATGAGCTGGCGAGACATTGGTCGACGGACCGAGTAGCGCAACTCAGGCAAAGATGAGACCTGTTGGTCGAGTAGCCAGACTCGAGCTCAGGATGAGCTGACGAGTCGCTGGTTGGCGGCCGAGCTGCACGACTTGGGCAAAGATGGGACCTATTGGTCGAGTAGCTGAACTCAGGCTCAAGTTGAGCTGGCGAGCCGTTGGTCGATGGATCGAGCTACGCGACTCGGGCAAAGATGGGACCTGTTGACCGAGTAGTTGAACTCAGGCTCAGGTTGGGCTGGCGAGTCGCTAGTAGGCGGATCGAGCTATGTGACTCAAGCAAAGATGGGACCTATTGGCCGAGTAGTCGAACTCGGGCTCAGGTTGGGCTGGCGAGTTGCTAGTCGGCAGACCGAGTTACGTAACTCGAGTAGAGATGGGACCCGTTGGCCGAGTAACAGAACTCAGGCTCAGGTTGAGCTGGTGAGTTATTGGTCTCCCTGGCATGTGCATCATGGCAAGCATGCTGTAGCAGGGGGCTTTTGTGAATTGCTTGCCTAACACGTGTGCCATGGCGGGGGACTCTAGGGTCACCTAGGTTTCGGATGGAATTTTCTATCGCGAATGGGCTTTTGGCGGGAGTTCGAAACTAGGGAATCTTGGGAAATCTAGAGGGTTATGGTGGGCTTAAATGCTGTGATCATCTCTTCCCTCGGGGAGCCCAAACGTTGCCTCGAGGGAAGAGGGCCCCTTCCTTTATAAGTCTCTTTTTTGGAGCGGTCGCTGTAACACCTTCCAATTTCCTATTATGTGCCTCAGATATTCTCCTTCTAACCTCGAGGTTGGGATGTCTTCATCTTCCTCCCCTTCTTCCTCTTCTTCCTCTTCCTCGGGTCAGTCGACTCCCGAGTCCATGAGTCAACCTCTAGGAGCCCTAGGATAGAAGTGATCAGTTCGTCCTTAGACGGCTTGCCCCCGAAGGATACGAAAGCCTCCACCGCTCTTGAAATAATGAGGTCGTGGCACGATGTAGACTCGGTGATAACCGAGGAGCTCTTAGGCTCGATTCGGGATCGCTACTATATCCTGAGGAGCTATGGGCTCTATGCTCTGTCTCTTGGTCAACGTCCCTACAACCCGTTTCCCGACGGATTCGGGATAACCATAGATGCCCTTGAGGTGGGGCTAAGGTTTCCTCTGAATCCAGTCATCGAGGAGTGCCTCTGCCTGTGGGAGGTTTCGCCGTCTCAGGTGGCGCCTAACTCTTGGTGCTACCTAGTAGCCTTCCTCGGGGAATGCCAGGGGGCGGGAATCGAGCCGACCCGAATGCTCTTCTTGTTGGGAAATCTTAGGGCGACAGCACATGCGCAGCGGAAGAACAAGAAAACAAAATCCCCAATTTCCCAAAAAGATGTTCGTCCTCGTGTGAAGATTGGTATACAAAAATCCATGAAACAAACTGCATATAAAATAGATTGTATTACCTAGGGAGATCGTATATCCTTGTTTCTTTGCAGATCTCTAGGAGAGGGTGAAGGAGGTCAAGCGTCCTCCTCTCTAGCGATGATCCACACAGTAGGGCTGCGACGACGCTCCTCAAAACTCCAAGCCTACTCTGAGGTGGAGAGGGGGAGGAGAATAGGAGAGGCAAGCAAAGACTCTAGCATATGAACCACTGAATCCTTCCTATTTATAGAGGTCCCCTGTCAAACCCTAATGGATCATCCCCTAGTGGGTATTGGATCTGCATCCAATTACCCAAGCATTTTAGATTAGTGGATCTCTATCCTATAATCTCTTATGGGCTCTTATTGGATCTCATCCATGGGATCCAATAATTCAGTGGCTTATTGGATATCCAATAAGATAGGGGCTCCGGTGGATATCCCATATTCGAATCTCTACTCATCGCAATGCCTATTATATGTGTGTGACCCTCTAAGCCCAATATCGAGTTGACCGTAAGTCATACCTATCAGAACTCCTTCTAACTTAGTGAATTATTATCTCTATAATAATTCACTCGACTCATCGACTACGAACGTACTAGACCACTACGTCATAGTCCCCAGACGCTATAGGGGAATCCAATCTATTGGACCTGTTTGTCCTTAGTTACCGTATACCTATAGTCCCTCATCCATCTAATATCCTAGAGACCGTATATCGAGCATGGTGCTGTCAGACCCAATAGCCCTTGTAAGGTCGACTATCACTCCCAATGACTAGCTGTACTAGATCTGGGACATCCAAACCTACAAGTCTGGTATCAAAGAGTGGAGCACTCATATAGAACATCCTTGGTATCTCAAATCTAATGATCAGATATACCACTAAGACTACGGAATCGCTGTCTGACAATAAGGCATCATCAATCATTCTCCAATGAGCACCTGTACTGTATCCCTAGTGTCCCCACACGAGCACCTATAAGATCAGCTGCATTCATCATATGGATGGGTATATATCACACCAGTCTGTCCGGTTATCTCGATGTCCCTCTCGAGTAACCTATGACCGAGATTATTTAGAATTTATGTTTAAAGGTGAATCGATCTCATTATCATGATCTCATCACGATCCGATTCTCATTGCACAAATCCAACGACATCACAATATATATATATATGCAATAGTCAATATAAAGTGATAAATGCCAAAATATAATAAGCAAAAGGATTCTGTGTCAAGTCACACGTGCCATCACTCATATGATTGGTTTGCTGGGTACCTATGACTAGCACTTCCTAGCCTGCTTTCGCCTATGCAAGGGGCGAGGAGGGTATTACCTGACCGCCTATGGCAGGTTTAAGATCAGTGGTGCACCCTCCAACAACAAAGGGTGGAAAACTTGCTATCTTTTCGTGAGTTGTAGCCGAGGGTGGGGCTTTAATGTTGGGTGGACTTCCCGAACCATCGACAACGTTCCCCTGTTCCTTTCCTTTGGAGAGATCAAGATTATGAGTCATTTAAGAGAGATTATGTCCTCCTCTTAGGTAATTAGGGGAATGACCGAGGAGTGGCTGGTCGAGGCGGGACTAAGCCTAGCTCCTAGGGGTACGACCATCTTTACGCTATGGAGTGCTTAACTTGCTTGCTAATCGGTTGACTAACTGGCTCTTTGTTTACAGAGATGGTGAACCTCCAGCATTGAAAGGGATGCCTCGTACCAAGGACGTCATGTAGTCGTCTCGGGAGTGCGAGGGTTCTGGCCTTGGGGATGCTTCAAAGAGGGGAACACCAAGGAAGAAATCAAAGTCGACAGAAACAAGCCGACCGAAGAAAAAGGTGAAAGTGGGGACTCGAAAGATGTCCGAGAGCTCGGTGGCTTGTGAGAAGTCAAACCGAGGGCCGTTCGGGGCGGGGGTTGCTACCCAAGGTGAGGCTTGGCAGGTGCGAGAGGGAAAGGGGGAGTCAGATCCTCCTCTAATGACCTCTCGGGGAGACCCTAGACCCGCCAGAAGTCGATGTGAGACTTGTGCCGCATCCGGTCTCATCTCGAAGGCAAGCATTTTCCAAGCCTTAAGCATAGCCGACCTTCTAGAGGGGGAGCCGAGGGCTCCCTATGCCTCGCGGTGGATGACCCTCAAGACTGACAGTCGGATCTGATCTGATAGGTTAGTTGCTCAAGAGTTTTCTCGAGGGGCGCTCTATCCGGTGCTGGCGAAACAGCTCTTCTGCTCCCCCTCGGTAGTGCTGATGGATCAGGCAGCTCGATCCCTCATCTGGGTAAGTAGAGACGCTCCCCTTTCCCTCGATTTCCCTTATGCTTATAGATTTTGACGCTAATCTTTATGCAGGGTCAGCGTTTTACCATGGCGCTGATCGACCGAGTGCACGATGCTAGTCGGGTGATCGAGCTCTTGGGAGAAACCAACTCCAGCCTCCGTCGAGAGGTCGAGGAGCTGAAGAGCAGGCTTGGTCTGTAAGCCGTGGCCGTAGTCAAATAGCACACCTCAGAGTTATAAGCTGAGGTGAGCCGTCTGAAGTCTGAGCTGAAGGAGAGTTAGGTTCGCGTTCGGACGTTGGATGATGAAATGTTGACCCTTTCTCGGGACATCGAGGTCGCTAGGACGACTTCTTGGGCCGCCGAAGAGGCTTTGAAGGAGGAACGTCTGGGCATGCCCGAGAAGATCAAAGAGGCGATTACTGAATACAAGAAGTCTCCCGGGTTCGAACTCGATCTGCAAAGGTCGGGGCAGGTGACGTACGAGTTCGAGTTTTGGGTTGCCTTTGCCCGTTTTCATGCGAGATACTTGAACTTGGAGCTGGAGTCGAACCCCTTCACCGATCTGCCAGAGGATCAAAGGGTCGAGATGCCCTCCTTCTAGCACCAAAATGTTGATGAACTTACATGACGTGGCCGGGGAGTCAGCATGGCTCGATCCACTGGTCGATGTCCGGGGTCCCTAACGTTCGGAGGGAGGTGGGTCTCTCGGCTGAATGGGAGGTGACGTTGAGGTCGGACTGGATCAAGGGTCAGGGTGGTTGCGTGCCGGGGTTCCTGCACACAGGCTCTTATCGGGAGATTCTCGCTTTGGGCCCCTCGGAGATTGAGTCAGTGGTCTCTTTCTTTTCCTCTTTTTTTTCCCTCCTCTGATCAGGTGCCAGCCAAGGGCTTTTATACTACTGCCCGAGGATCGATTGTACATAGATTTGGCATGACGATCGATTCCCCGAGTGACGAGATGGTACCTTTGCGTGACCGTCGCCCGGTATGCGTAGAACGACACCATGCGACATCGTCCCAAGCTTTCTGGGATGGGACTTACCGAGGGAGTGCCTCCCTGTATGGTCTTCGGTTCGGTGTGGGAAGTCAACCTTAGTGCTGACTCGACGGGGGCATGATGTGGAGTGGGTCATGACGCGACCGGGATCCAGAGTATGGCCTATTAGTTACGTCTTGAAAAATACCGTAAATAAAACCAACAACTTATGATATAATTATATAAAGATTTGCCAACAAAACGAAATTAATACTTATTGGGTTAGCACTTTACCAGCTGAAATTCATTTATGGTATTTTTACTGTGATATTGCAAAACACTATAATGTTATCGTACAAATGCAACTGTTTCATATCATTGAGATCTTCGCTTTCAATTATGTATCACAAAATGAACATGTCAAAAATATATTGTAACCACTGTCCACACATTGACATAACCAAAATACTATAACTACCAAAACACTGTAAAGCATATTCGAAAATAGTAGAAGACATATAAGAAAACACTGTAAGACAAATATTAATTGGAACCAAAGGCATATACCAAAACACTGTAATGCAAACAATAAAACTAAACCGACCAAAACATTGCATCACAAGGACCATTGAATATTTCTGGCACAAGTAGTACCAAAAGCACGTACAATATTGATCAAAAGGAAGAGTTACCGAAGATAAGATGGTTGGCTAGGTTAAAAGGTGATGTGGGAGCTGCGGGTTATCCAAAAGTGAAATTTTTTGTTTGGCAATAGTTGTGGAATAGTCTTCCAGAAATTTGGTTTGCTAAATTCAATTAGACTCAAATTGTTCAATGCCTTGTTTGTCATCTATATAAAATGACGAAGGCAAACATTTCATGTTTGAATGTTCTTTTGTTGTCAGCTTTTGGACTATAGTTTAACGAGAACTTAATCACATTTGAATATTTTAACAATTGGATAGGGAGGTGGTTATAGGAAGGATCAATTTTTTTAAAATATTAAGAAGTTTTATTGTAAATTCACTATAGCATTTGTGGTAAAATCACACGATTGTCATTTTTACAATTATCAAGAAATATATTTCTCATTCTTACCGCTCTTTCTTTTTTCATAGGTTTACGAAATAATCCTTTACACTCATCTTTTGTAAAAGATCTCTCACTTTCGTTAGAATATTGAATATTGACTCAATGAGGAAGAGACTCAATACTTTACAATAATTTACAACACTTTAAGATCACAAGCTTTTTATATTCTTGCAAACAAGCATGAAAAAGGTATTTATAGGCTCTAAATAACTTTAAATAAAGCCAAAACTTCAAATCCTTAGGTTTTCAGGGTACTAGAGGTACCACTGCCTGACATAGTCTTGAAGACTATGTTCTGGCGGTACCATCATCAGTTTGGGTAGTATCATCGTTGACACAATTTGGGAGACTATGTTCTAGTAATACCACTACTAGTTTGGGCGGTACCATTGCTTGACATTGGGTGATACCACTACTAATGCTAGTAGTACCATTGCTTGGCCAAGCAGTGCTACCGTTTAACCCAATCTCAGGTCATTGAATTGGCCTTCCAATAGGCCCAATTCAACCCTGATTTAGGCCCAATGAACTTCTAATCAAATTGGTAAGGTGACACCAAATCCAACTCAATTAGACACTTAAACTACTTCGATCAAGACTCAACAATTACAATCATGAAGCCTATGTTGTCCAACATATCATATGTTTATTCGACACTTCATCCGAGGCTTCAGTATATCATTCTTTCTTTCGGCATATTGCCTGACTTATTGACATGTTGACCTCCCACAGCATTCGATCTTCTTGGTGTAATACCCAATCCTTTCAGTCCAATACTCGAACTCATTATTGGAAAATCAAGGATGACATCACATATGCAGCGAAAGAATAGAAAACAAAAATCCTAGAATTCCCGTAGAAAGAAAGGTTTCATCGTTGTGCAAAGATTAATGTGCAAAAACCTATGAAACCGAAAATTGCACATATAAGAAAGATGTGTTACGTAGGGAGATCGTATATCCTTGAAAACCTATAGATCTATGAGAGAGGTTGAAAGAGGTTTAATTGTCCTCCTCTCTAGCAATCTCCTTACTATGCACACCACGCAATCAAGCAATCAAGAAGGGGTCGACCGTTTTTATTGTTTACACACCCTAAATAGGGGCTATTGGTTGAGGAGGAGAAGAGAAGAGGAGAATAGGAGGTGGCAGGCAAAAAAGGGGTCTAGCTTATGACCCTTTAGTTCTCTCCTATTTATAAAGCCCCCTCCCCCCCCCCCAATCAACTTAACTCTAATAGATCATACCCTATTAGGTACTAGATCTCCATCCAACTATCCAACCTTCTTATATTAGTAGATTTCTACCCAATAATCTCTCATTGGCTCTTATTGGATCTTATCAACAAGATCCAATAATTCATGAGCTTATTGGATATCCAATAAAATAGGGGCTCTAGCGGATATATTATATTTGAACCTCTACTCGTCGCAACACCTACCATATGTATGTGACCCTCTAAGCCTAACATTGAGCTGGTCATGAATCATACATGTTAGAACTACTTCTGGCTTAGTGAATTATTATCTTCATAATAATTCACTCGACTCATCAACTACCGACGTACTAGGCCACTACGCGTAGTCTTCAAACGATACATGAGAATCCAATACATTAGACCCATCTATCCTCAGTTACCATGTATCTATAGTCTCTTATTCATTTAATATCCCATAGATTATATACCAGGCATGGTGCTATCAAGCCCATATGGTTTCTACTCGAATCTCGCTCTGATCGGATTCTTTTGGAAAACTTTTTCTTTTTCAATCTGAATGACCTTAGTTAGGGATTTACCTGAGCAAGAATATATGGGATATTCCTCTCATGAAATTGAGAATGGATGATCCTCTATCGATACTCAATAGTCCTCGTAAGTTTGACTGCCACTCCCGATGACCAATTATGCTAGATCTGAAACTTCCAGATCTATAAATCTGATATCAAAGAATGAAATACTCATATATAGTAATTTAACGAGGCTACATAGAGCTAAATGATGATGTAATGATAAATCATTGATCATTGAGGCTCTATAAGACTTTGTCGATAGTGACAATGGCATATACAAATAGGAAGGAGAATGTCGATGATGGCAACCACTCAAGGCTCAACCAATAACCATGGTCACGATGACCGGTTGGAAGGTGGATGGCGATATCTAAGCTATAGCTCGGCTACCCTACTTATCACCGAGTCTCAATGCTAAATCGATGATCAATAATGAGAATTTGATGAGAAGAGTGGAGCAAAGGTGATAAGGAGAATTTGAGATTAAGATTGAGAGGGGGAGATGGGAGCTAGCAAAAGAAGATGATAAACCATGATTGACCAAAGGCTACCTTATCTCTTCCCTTTCCTCTCCTCATCAAACTTCCTTGTCACTCTCCCATCATCTCATCTCATTGAACCATCAACCTCATTTATCCTTCTTTATGTGTTTTTGGCCATTATCGCACTCCCACTATCAAAGAGGTGTTATACCCACTAATTTCTACTCACACTTTGTCATCAGCAATTGAGTCTATCCACCTCATTTTGCTTCATGTTATCAGCTCACATCTGCCAATCATCGATGACGACAACTCTTCTCGTTTTTCTCCTCTCTTCTGCACCCTAGTGGTTTCACGAATACAACTTCCCATCAGATAACCTAAATTGTCTAACCAGACTTTAGGAATATTTCAACATAAATCTTAGATTTTCTATCCAAATAATATTTTTCATTATAAGAATATAAAGAAAATAGTATTAAAATCAACATGAGTACAACTTGCTAGAATAAGCTATGGTTTATCATACTAATCTATAATGTCAAGCGATACGTATCGATTTGAAAGGATATCGATATGTTAATCGTATTCTACCGAACGATATCATCATATAACCTCATATCTAGAGATACAAGATCTATACCAATTGATAATGATCAAATCTAACTGTTACCAATTTGTACCAATCGGTAATGATTGGATTTCAACCATTATCGATCAAGAGCTGAGATTGTCCTATTTCAAATAATCAAATTCATCGTTTGAAGCTTAGAAAATGATTTTTAAGCTCTTTCCTCTCTCCTATCTTAACTCATTTTACTCTCTCAATCTTTTTAACTATCTTAAACTCTTTTTTATTCACATGTCTATCTCATTGATATATTTTCACTACATAGATAGAATCTACACGACGTGGATATAGAGTGAAACTCATCGTATTTACAATCATCGTATTATAGAGAATTTTATGACCAACAACAGTATAGTGATAGTTGGTCATACTTCTTAAAGTAATAATACAATAATCGATCTTATGGTATGGAGTAATATATTAATAGTGAAAGTAAAAGTTCTGACGTTCTCTATGCTCCGCACTAATACATGTCACATTCGTCCTTGTCTTAGGAGCTATCTCGGACACATGATTCACGATGATCAGACTACGACCATTACTATATTGATGCACCAATGACATATGGTGTATTAGTATATTATGTCGTGAGATTAATTTTAAGATTGGGTCCAACAAACATATTATATTGATATACATATACATAAGATCAAGGATCACGATCCAATGCTTGTGGAGTCTCATCGTTCTTTTTTTTGTAAAGAATTAGATATATCCATTACTTAATTTATTTGAATATTAAAGTTTAAGTTATTTAAAAAAAATCTAATAATTTAAATTATTTTTAGTAGATAATTCAATATTAATAGAAGGATAATACGGAATGTACCAAAAAGCTACTCTTGAAAGTTCGAAAAAGATGTATCACTATTTTTTCCTAATTTATACTATTTTTTCCTAAAATTATACTAAATTTATATTTATTTTTAACTTAAAAATATTTTTTTTCTTCTATTTTTAGGTACTTTTAGAACTATTTTCGATTATTTTGAATATACCGTTAGTATGCTCCTATCGTCGGTACATCTCGGTATATATCATATCGACGCTTGATTAGTACATTATTATAGATTAAAATTATAAATCTTGAAATAAACAAACCTTGAAATAAATTTTTTTTTTGATTGAATCAAACATAGCATTGATAATGATTCAGTTTGAATCAAAATCAAACTGATTCAGTTTATGTTGTTCTGAACCGAACCAGAACTGAGGTTATATGATTCGACTTCGATTTTAAAAATTAAAATTAGAACCAGAACTGAAATGGACGATTCTGAACTGACTAAAAAAGAGATTAAAACATAAATAAATTGGATGGTTTAGTTGTTAGCACTTCAAACTTAAATTATGATAACCTGGTTTGAATCTTGATAGAGTAACTTAAATTTTTTTCTTTTTTTATCAGTCGAAATAGGTGGTTCGAACTGAAATAAATGATTCTAGAATTGAAATCACTCGGAACCAATCTAGTTATGGTTCCAAATTTGAATGGAAATCATTAATTCCGAAATCATGGTAGGACTAATAATATGTGGCATCGAAGGAGGTTGCTAGACAAAAGAGACTCAATCATGCAAGCATTATTTCTTCTAATCTTTTTAGAACAAGAAGATGTTTAGTGTTGTCCATGTTCTCTCGTGATGTTGTAGGCTATATCTATCTGTTAGATCACTTTCTGACAGAGCATCTAGTAGAATTTAAACAACATGTGAACAGATTAGCATGGACAACTTGAACACTGATTCGTGAAATCTATGTCTTGTTTAATATCTAAACATGTGAACAGCTTTGCTCCATCATCATCTTCTTTTATATTGTCAAAGCATAAGGCTGCCATGAATGTGGACTTTGAGGATGAGATTTAATATAAACAGATGCTGAACTCTTTGTTTCCATGTCATTCATTATCTGTAGTTTTCCTTCCCTAGTCAGTCACATTGCATGCAGATCTCAAATGCCATAAAGGCAGAGATACTTCTCCTTTCACCATCTAATGTGCCCCTCCCTCGCATACTGCTGATGGTGGCAAACTATAGTTAAATCCTTTGCCGACATGAAGACTATCTATTTGTTGGAGACATGAAGGATGTGATTTGCATACATTAATCAGGGATACGGAGCAGGGGAACCCCATAGGCTGGCGTAGGAATTAATGAGGCCTACGTTAGGTGGAGGCTATATACATGGATGCATCTTGTGGAAGCAAACCCTGGACATCATCCCAGCATCAAGAAGAACTCCACTGAAAGCAGAGCTAGGCATCAATGACACATGGACGATTGATTGATTGATTATATGTAAGGCATCAATCGTTCCATTATTTCGACAAATCCGACTGACATCGTGTACACATTAATACTCACAAAATTTTGAATGACAACTAAACTAATTATGCCTGATAAGGAGCTTAACACATAGACGATCAACAGCATATCAAGTTTCATCAGATCAATTAAACGAGATTGACGTCTTATCATCAGATCAATTAGAGTGTCTTTAATGGTACAATAGAGTTGGTAAGGATATGAACTTACTGATTGGGCCGGCCCATTATGAACACATCTAATACGATTGGAGTTTTTAATGAATCGGGCTACTGGTCTTATTGGCATGTCACGTGAGTGAAGAGAAGCCGTGGCACGCAGACACGAGAATTCACTTACTTCATTTGGTCTTCGCGAGTCAAATCCCTAAGGTGGCGTCCGATCCCGAATGAAACATCTTCTTTGTCGGCAGTGCATTTAATATAAAGAGACGCTATGGGAGTTAAAAAGGTCGGAATAATTTTTTTTTTATAAAAAAGTTTTATTCCAGCTTTAAATGTGTACATTATCATCTTTGTCACCTGAGACAAGCAATTTAGTCACCATGGAAAGGAAAAGAAATAAGTAATATATTAAATTCATTTACTTAATTAAAATAACAACATTCCAGTCTTTTGTCATCTTCTATTATTATTATTATTATTATTATATATATATATATATATATATATATAATTCAGAAAAAAGAAAGGGTTAGATGTAATTAGCCAGCGCCCGGCAATAAAAATTATCTGCCACTTACAATAGAAACTGGTTAGGGTTCTCCTCTCTCGGTTTTTCTCCCTCCTCACAGACGCTGCTGCACTCGCCGTTGGTTCTTTGAGGGATTCGAAGGCCACTGGTGGGCAATATCTCTAAAGGTAATTGCTTCTCCCTTCGAATTCGGTATTTCCTCGATACTTGTGTTTTCATCTTTTTGCCCTATTATTCATTATCTTTTGAGGTACTCAGAATTTGTATTTTTCTTGGATTTCTTGTAAATCTGTTTCTTCTTTGCTTCGACTTAAGGAAACCTCAACTTTATAGATTCCGCCCAACTTTCTTGGGTGGTTTTGACTATTTGGTGATTGTACATATTTCCGCGACATTGGGCTTTTGGGTGTGTACTAAATGAATTTGTAAGCTCCCGATTCCATATTCGTGCTGGTTGTACAAGTTGTACGCTTGTCTCTTAATGAATTCGATTTCTTGTTTCTCGTGTTGTCGCTGGCTTGCCTTGTCATATCTTGTTGATTCTATGCTCTTGTGGTAATGGAAGGTGGGAGACAACTACAAGTTCTTTACATTGTTATCTATACATTTGTCGAAAAAATTCACCTTTTTTTGCTGGCTATTTATCTTGCTATATGTCAATGATGATGCTTATTGGAATAAACTATATAAAATTTAGTTTACCGTATTCGTATTACTGATGTGCAGATATATTGTTTTTATTGCACATACATTAACTTTAGTTTGTGAAAGAAAAAAATATTAAGTGGAGCAATATGCAAAATGTGGGTACAATTGCGTATACAAATGCTTTGTACAATTTCATTGCCGTTCCTCCTAATATGGATGTTGATGTCCATATTGTTCATCTTTGGTGGGCAATAATATCATGAAGAGAATTCCATTAACTGAAGGTAGAAGTAATATCTCATACTCATGCTCCAGCTAGTTCTTAAGCTTTCTAAACTAACATGTTATTTCAACTCCAAAATAACATCTTGTTTTAACTCCAACTTGTGCGCTGTGAGATGAAGTGATTTGCTATGCAATTAATTTATCTTTTTCTTCCTTCCCAATTTGATGCTACTTTGATTTATGATTCATTGTCATGTCTCTGATGAACTTATTTAGCATATATATATCACTTTGCAGGTTGCACTGAGGAATAAGAAATTCAAGGGTGCTAGTTGACTATTATATTTCAAATTGTAAGGCAAAATAAAAAAAGATGGGAGAGCCTTTAGAGGCCTTCATAGATGGAAACTGCAGTGTGGAAGATGAATTGCATCACCGATACTGGTCAAGTTGGTATTTTAGCAAAGAAGAGATTGAGAAGAACTCTCCTTCAAGGAAAGATGGTATTGATCTGAGAAAGGAGTCACAACTTCGGATGTCATACTGTTCATTCCTTCGGGATCTTGGCATCAGGCTTGGATTGTATGCACTTTCTCTTACTACTTTGTTAGTTTTCCATATGTTACATATGGCTATATGTTTGGATCAGTTTTTGTCTACATTAGTCCTTTTCACTCTTTAAGCGTGTTCACTTGGATACTTTCTTATAGAGCTTAATTGACTGTTTTGCAGAGATGATCTTGTTTAACTCAGGCAATACATTTTAATGTCATATTGCACATATGTTGCTTTCACATAAATGAAGATGTCCATGAATTTGATGTATTGCAGACCACAGGTTACAATTGCCACTGCAATTATGTTTTGCCATCGCTTTTATCTCCATCAATCCCATGCGAAGAATGAATGGCAGGTTTGAATTCTTATCTTCATTTCTATTCCTGTTATATCTTATTCCCAGCTGCCCCCTTGTCTTTTCTCTCTCAGCTATTCCTATTGAAGATAAATGAGAGATTGTTTGACAGAAGTCCATTTTCCATGGTCTAATATTTTCTTTTTGCAAAGCTAGTTGGGTTGTTGTGGCTGGTTGCACTTGTTGTTTTGCTTATGCTTATGTTGAGTAATTTGAGACCCATGTATGCATCCTTTTTATAAAGGAGAGTTCTTTTGTAAAGCAATTCCTGTCTTTAGTAAGAGAATTTAATCAGTCACGTCCTTATATATCTTTATGTTGAAGTAAAAGATCAATTATTCAGCTGAATAGATACTTAAGGTGTGATTGATGGAGCTTAATTATAAATAAATGATCAGGAAGGTGGTATTGATGCAATTAAATCTGTTTGATGTCATTGCACTAAATCAAAATGTACCTGTAGAAATAGGATAGGGATTGGGGGTAGTTGCTTGGTTGACCCAGAATTTTATATGTTTTATGTCTGATTAAAAATCTATGTTTCAGGATTTAGTACTTCATGAGTCTTTTTCAGATCGAACAAAAGTTCTGTTTCTTTATTTAGTTGGCTAGTTTTAGTTAATGTAATAAACACTTTATCTAATTATTTTGGTGGGACTAGCATTGGTTCATTGATCCTTTTAATTTCAATATGGAGTAAAGTTTATCACTTTAAGTACTTGGGACATTTTCAGATGGTTTTAGTAAAATTGGCAAAGCTCAAATATGAACCAATAATTTTTATGGTCTTTTCTTTAGAAATAATTAGTTTCAATTGTTATACCTTAATTTCTAGCACTTGTGTGCTTGTATGTGCAAACGGTGGGCTAGGAGGTCGATCGGAAGCAGTGATTGCAAAAGGCGCTCGGGCGCTCGCCTAGGCGCTCGGGCGAGGCGAGGCGAGGCCCGAGCGCCTCGCTAATGTCCCAGGCGGCGCGCTTCAAACAGGCGCCGCCTGGGCGCTCGCCCGAGCCCAGGCGCTGGGCGCTTCGGGCGAGCGCCTGGGTAAACCAAGGCGACCGAACCAGAATTTTAGGTCTGGTTCGGTCCTGGTTCGGTTGTTAGTTGGTTCAATCGAACCAACTAAACCGATATAACCCCAACCCTAACCCTAACCCTAACCCTAACCCTAACCCAACACTAACTTGCTGCCGCTACCACTCTCGATCCCGATCCCGATCGCGATCTCATCGCTCGCTGCCGCTGCTCGCCGCTGTCGCTGCTCGCGCCTCCTGCGAGCCTTCCCACTGCTCGCGCCTCCCGCGAGCCCTCTCGCTGCTCGCTCCTCCTGCGAGCCCTCCCGCGAGCCCTCCCGCTGCTCGCGCCTCCCACGAGCCCTCTCGCTGCTATCGTCTCCTGCGAGCCCTCCCGCGAGCCTTCCCGCTGCTCGTGCCTCCCTCGAGCCCTCACGCCTCCCGCGAGCCCTCCCGCTGCTCGCGCCTCCCACGAGCCCTCTCGCTGCTATCGTCTCCTGCGAGCCCTCCCGCGAGCCTTCCCGCTGCTCGCGCCTCCCTCGAGCCCTCACGCCTCCCGCGAGCCCTCCCGCTGCTCGCGCCTCCCGCGAGCCCTCTCGCCTCCTGCGAGCCCTCCCGCGAGCCTTCCCGCTGCTCGCGCCTCCCTCGAGGCCTCCCGCTGCTCGTGCCTTCCGCTCCCTTTCCCGCTGCCGCTGTCGCCGCTCGCCGCTGCTGCTGCTGTTGCCGCTGCCGCCACTCGCTGCTGCTGCTGCCGCCGTCGCTCGCCGCTGCTTCCTCGTTTCTCCATCAGGCTCAGTATACTCTTAATATTAAGTTTATTTGAATTTTGAAATGATTAATTTTCTGTTAATAGATTAATAATATATTATTTTGATTTTAATGTTGTTAATTTTTATTTATTTGAAATTATTGTTATAATTATATTATATATTTTTATAATTTAGATAATTTTAAATAATTATATTATATATTTTTATAATTATATTATATATTTTTATAATTTAGCGCCTCGTTTCGCTCGGGCGAGCGCCTAGCGCCTCGGGCGTTTGTGGACCTTGGCGCCTTTTGGCGCCTAGCGCTTTTTAAATCATTGATCGGAAGCAACCCATCACATAGGCGCCCAGATGTTGTGCTAAGTAGGCAAGAGTTCCCTCATTACTTTGGATCAATAGGTGTAAAGAAGTTAGTCTAAGAATAAAGGGTTAGGTTAGCAACTTGAAATATAAGTACACTTTTAGGGAAGGGATTAGAATTAGTAAACACTATGATCAAAAGAAGAATAAATATTATTTGCTTACAAGAGACTAAGTCGGTAGGAGAAAAATCTAGAGAGATTGATTGTATTGGATTTAAAATTTTGTATACTATGAAAGTTAAATACAAAAATGGTGTAGGAATTATTCTTGATAAGGATTTTAAAAACAATGTTATATATGTAAAAAAAAATTAAAGATATAATTATAGTTCTAAAATTTGTAAAGGGACAAGATGTTTTAAATGTCATTAGTGTTTATACCCCTTAATTCGGAATACATGATCAAACGAAAAGAAAATTTTGGGAAAGTTTAGATGATATCATTCAAGGAATATCTATAATCGAAAAAATTATAATTGGAGGAGATTTAAATGGTTATGTAGGGAGAACATATGGTGAAGATAAATGGGTGTATCAGGGCTTTGGTTATGGAAAGAGAAATTTAGATGGTGGTATGATTTTGGAATTTGCAGCTTCGTATGATCTTATACTTGTAAATACTCACTTTAAAAAGAGAGATGAACATTTGGTCACTTATAACAATGATCACAACTGTAGTCAAATAGACTTTCTCACTAGAAAGGTAGACAAGTTATTAGTAGGAATTGTAAAAGTATATTTAACGAAAATTTAACAAATCACTGGAGATTGATGGCATTAGATATTTATTGTAAAAAATGAAAGAAGAAAAAGAGTAGAAAATTTTACTAGAACTAGATCATGGAATTTTAAAGATGATAATGTAAAGAATTTTAAGAATAGGATAGAAAGGGAGGCGACTTGGAACTTAGATGAGGATAATATTAATATTATTTGGACTATAATGGCTAATAAGATTAGGTTTTTAATAAAGGAGATTCCTAGTAAAACTAAAGATAGAAGTGTTACCTTAAGAGAGAGTTGGTGGTGGTGCGAGAAAGTTCAAAAAGTAATTTTTACTAAAAGATCATGTTTTAAGATTGTTAAAATTATAAAAATGGGGAGAAATTTAAAAGATATAAAGAATCTAGAAAAGATGCTAAAAAAGAAGTTAGTATGACAAAATATAAAGTTTATGATAATTTTTATAATAAATTAGGTGCTAAAGATAGTGAAAAAGATATATATCAAATTGCTAAAGTCGGGGAAAGAAAGTGTAAGGATTTAGGTAATATTAGATGCATTAAAGATGAAGATCGAAGAATACTTATTAATAATAACGAAACTAAGAAAAGTTAAAAAAATTATCTTTATAAATTTTTTAATGCATATTCCCACAGGACTTAAATTTAACGATAAATAATAGTGCTAGATTAATAATCATAGATTGTTCGTAAAATTTGAGCTTATGAAGCAAAAAACACATTGAAGAAAATAAAAATAACTAAGTGTGTTGGACCTGATGGTATCTCTATTGAGGTCCGAAAAAGTTTAGGGGACAAAAGAGTAGCTTGGTAAACTAACTTATTTAACTAAATTATAAGTTTAAAAAAGATGTTCGATGAATGGAGAAAAGTTTTTAAGTGCAAATTTACAAGAATAAGGATGATATAGAAAATTATTCAAATTATAGAGGAATTAAAATCATGAGCCATATTATGAAAATTTAGGAAATAGTTATCAAATGTAGGATAAGGCTTGAAACAAATATCTCTGAAAATTAATTTGGTTTTATGCTTAAAAGATTAACCATACAAGCTATTTATTTATTAAGATAATTAATGAAAAAGAATAGGGAGAAAAAGAAAGATTTGCATATGATTTTTATTTACTTAGAGAAGGCCTATGATATGGTTCCTAGAGATTTATTGTGGTGGGTTATAGAAAAGAAAGGTGTATCCACTAATTATATTGATGTTATTAAAGATATGTATGATAATGTAGCTACTAGTGTTATAACTATAGGGAGTTTGTCCAATGAGATTCCTATAAACATAAGATTACATTAAGGATCTACATTGAGTCCATCAAAGAACTTACTAGTCATTTACATGATAAACCTCCCCGATGTATGTTATTTGCTAATAATATTGTCTTAGTTGATGAGAGCCTAAGTGAAATTAATTATAAAATTAAACTAATGGAGGCGATCCTTGGAAACTAAAGGTTTTAGATTAAGTAGGGCGAAAACTGAACATATGAGATGCAATTTTAGTTATCATAGAAATAGACGGAAGAATATAGTTAAGTTTGATAGACAAGAAGTTATGTTGAGTAAGAGCTTTAGGTATCTTAGATCAATTATTCAATAAGATGAAGAGATCGATGAAGATATAATTCACAGAGCAAAAACAAGATGGTTAAAATGGTAAGAGGCGTCACGAGTCTTATGTGATCATTGTTTATTTTTTAGATTAAAAGAAAAAATTTATATAATAGTTGTGAGACTAACAATGCTTTATTGATCTGAGTGGTGGGTAGTTAAGAAACAACATATATAAAAAAATTGTATTGCTGAGATGGGAACGTTGAAATGAATGTGTGCAGTTATTAAGGAAAGATAGAAAAAGAAATATTGTTACATGTGAAGAACTAGGTATTGCTTCGATAGAGGAGATGAGAGAAAACCATTTAAGATTGTGTAGGCATGTGCATAGGAGACCTCCGGATGTGATAGTTAGAAGAGATGAAATGATTAATGTAAGTGGTACAAGGAGAGATAAAGGAAGACCTAAAAAGACTTTAATAGAAACTATAAATAAATATTTAAGTACCCTAAACTTAACTAAGTATATATCTTTTTACATTTCTCAATAACAGCAAAAGATCCATGTAGTCGATCCCAAATAATTGGGACTTATGGTTTTGTTGTCGTTGTTGTGTGCTTGTATGTTGTACTGGATTTCACATACTACAGTTCAAGTCTATGACATTCATGAGATGCCATGCTGAATGTTGTGTTAGTCTTAGACGTGACAAAAGAAATGATGTGAGACATGCTGTAACTGTGTCATGTACCTACCACGGCACTTGGCATGGGCACATCAAGATTTGAAATAATGTTTTTAGCAGGTGTATATCATGTCAATAATCAAGTGGTACATTGGCAGCATGGGACGCTTGAATCTTTGAATGTGACTAAAATTCCTGTAGGGATCCTTTGTTCTGCAACTTTTGACTGATTTAAAATTTTAATATATACATATATGTATATGTTAATTGTTACTTCACATGATAGAATTGTTTTATTGATCTTAGAAAATGTGATAGCCATTTGTCATTGTAGTCAGACAGAAAATAAAGTATTAATCTTTACATCCTAATATTCACTGAAATTATTGAGATCTTCCGAGGCTTTATCTTTTTGTTTGTTCCTATGAAATTTTGTCCTTTATGCAGACTATGTACCAAGTATTGGGATAGTCCTGGGTTCTGTAGTTGTGTTTAAAAGGTTTTGCAGAGTGCAAGGGTATGTAAAAGAAGGGAAAAAAGAAAAGAAAAAACACTTGTTTGCAACTCTAATCATGCTATATTGCACAAAGTTCAGGATATGTTGGCTGCTGGAAATTTAAGTACCTTATCTTTACACCAGATTTCTTGAAATTGTACAGAGAATATGACAAGCTCGATGATTTCATCTTTAAGAGTAATTTGCCATGTAAGTAACTAGATGTATTATTACACCTTGTACTACAGTTGTTTATCCTCACTGGATTTGACTACTTACAACAACCTGGTCAAATTTCAGCATGTGCTACTCCCTGACATGCAAATATTGTACTATATGTTCTACATCTCTCATTTATTTCTGCTTATAATTGTATATCCTAGATCAGTTTCCTTTTCAGGAGTTTTTCTCGCCATTATTAATTGTATTTAGATATATAATATATTTTAGGTTGCATGTTACTTTCTTCATTATTTTGTGATGGGCTTGCAGATAGTTGCAACAGTCTGCATGTTTCTTGCTTCCAAGGCAGACGAGACACCTTGTGGTTTGGACAGGATTGTTGTTGTGGCATATGAGACAATGCACAAAAGAGATCCTGTTGCTGCACGGAGAGTTCGCCAGAAAGTATTGCAAACTTTTATTGTACTAGCAACAGTGACGATCCCTGTTACCTCAGTACTTACGTTCCTCTTTCCTTGTTGAACCACCAGGATTTTTTTGAGAAGCAAAAGGCTTTGATATTGATTGGGGAGAGATTGCTTCTATCAACACTTCGGTTTGATTTCAATATTCAACATCCTTATAGGCCACTTCTAAATGCTCTAAAGAAACTTGGGATTACTCAGAAGGAAGTAAGACAAGTAGCATGGAACTATGTGAATGACTGGTATGTAATTTGTGCTTCACCACTGCACCTCCTTTCACTCTTAAATATTGTGAAGCTTAATGTCTGTCATAATGCTACTCATAGGCTTTGGACGACATTGTGCCTGCAATATAAACCTCATTACATTGCAGCTGGTTCCCTCTTCCTTGCTGCTAAGCTTCATAATGTAAGGCTTCCTTCAGAGAAGGGGGATTATGTCTGGTGGCATGAATTTGACATCAACCCTCAGCAATTAGAAGGTCGGACATCTTCTGGGATGCTAACCAATTGTGATTAGCCCCCATGGCTATTGTTTATTCTGACTTGTCTATTAATTGCAGTGGTGATTCAACAAATGAAGCAGCTTTTGGGATTCAATAGAAGGACGTCTGTTATTCAACCTTCTATTGCAACCAACAAAGATGTATATAGCAGCCCAGATTCGGTTTTGAATAGGCCAGAATCCTCCAGAAGCAGCTCAATTCAGGAACCTGATGTAGATATAACCACTCATAAACCTGTGGATTCTACCGATCATGACCTGACAAACATCTCGATTGCAGAGAAAGAAAAGAGTTCAACGGAGTATAGAACAGAACAGCGCCAGACGAGGGTTTCTGAAAACCCAATTGCTGTTGCTGAGCATAATGAGACTCTGGGGAGGAATGTGGACCGAGCAGTGTCGAAACCAGATCATACTCGAGTTGGGTTTGGTAAAATTGATATGGATAGAATCAAGGCAACTATTAAGAAGAGGAAGAAGGAAATAGAGTTGAATAAGCTGGCTGCGAATGTTGATTCCACTGAAGATGCTTGGATTGAGAGAGAATTAGAAGTTGGGATGGAGCTGGAAGCTGAATCTGCAAAGAAACAGAAGCTTGCTTGGGCAATGAATTGATAATTGGACAAACCCAGTACACGAGGAGGTTGTCTTCAAGACTCAAACCTGGATCATCCAGTTCGCCAAAGAGGAATTAATTAGTGCGCTAATATACAACTGGTCAGTCATCTTCATTGTCCCAAGTTGTCTGGTCGGAAAGCCTCAGTCTGTGTTGATTTATCTGTTCATATTTCATTGTTACTACATGTTACTCGCAAGCACTGCTGCTATACTATCCAAATCTTACCGCAGTTGCTGAAATCATGTGAAGGGTGTATACATAAAACTTAGCGGCTAAACGAGTTTTTCTCTTTTTCGGGTGATTTCGTCTCGTGTCTGAGAAAGATGGAACTGGAGCCTGTTCTAAATCACTCGACTCTAATGTTCCTCATTGGCTTGATTGGTCTAAGTTAGAATGTTCAATTTATCTAAGAAAATCTATATTAATTCGTTTTGTTGGAACTATTAAAAAAATTATCCTGACTGTTCTTTTATAAATCTCAGTTTTAATCTACTATTTCAATCTTTTTCTTTTCAAAATTTAGTAAACCGGTTTAGATTCCGGCCAACCCCTCCTCTGTTTATCTTCTTCTTTCTCTCTTCTTCCTACTGAATTAGATCAAAGGATATATATATAGATTGGCGTAATCTGATAAAAATCAATTAGGGAAGATTTTTTCTGAATAAATTGTCTAATTATAATCTTAGCATATATGACCCACACGCCATGTCCTTGCATGGACATGACAGTCCCATGTCACCTACATGACGAGGTGGTGACAGGGATCCTTCTGCCCCAAAGGAGATGGTACGTACACACGGCAACCTGACGCGCTGCCACAGTTTGAGCCGGCGATGAACGCGACGGTGCACGACACCGCGGCCTACCGATATCTATGCATTTAGAGAGAGAGAGAGAGAGAGAGAGAGAGAGGATGGATGGATGGATGGATGGATGTGGGAAAAGTGAAGAGAGGCAGAGTCCGCTGTGTTGGAAATGGAATCCATGACATCCCCCCCCCTCCCCTCAAATTACTCGAAGCATATATTCCCCTCCATCTCCTTGTCCTCTTCTCAGAACAGCTTTGGGATCACAAACCCAACACCTATCGTCTCCTCTCGTAGTTTTATGCACGCCATAATGCACCTCCATTTATATAGAATTTGATAAGATGGTTTGATTCGTGGATAACTTGATGAAATATTAGGTTCTATTTGGATGCTTTATCATCATAATATATAGGATGTGTGATCTATGTTTTTGGTACAACGATATCAATAACAGTGTCCAATAATTCAAGTGACTATTATGTTTAAATAATGTCTAACAATTCCTCAGAATCATTTCAATCGACTAAATATTCACTTAATCTTGCCATTTATCAAAGCTAAAAGCTTTCCAAAAAAAAAAAAAAAAAAAATCCAAACACTAACTCACATACAGCTATTTATATCCTCTAAATACTGAATTACTTTTTTTTCAAGATACTAATTTTAACATCAGATAATTTTTTATTATTGGACCGATGACACCTATCAAACCCTCTCATCTACCAACATTAAACTTGTGATAGACTCGTACTTAAATTAGTTTCCAACATTAAACTTGTGATAGACTTATACTTAAATTAGCTCTGAATCCTCAATATGTCAGATAATCAAATTCTATTTGATGATGACAATAATGGCAACAGGACGCGGGTTAACATCAGCTGCGCCCGGATGACGCCTCGTGCCTCAGTTGACTTGACAGCGCCTGGCCAAAACAGATCGGAACGCCGACCGAGGCACATTAACATCCTGCGCGAGCCCGGTCCTTCACGTCACGCCAACACTGGTGTCAGACGCTACCAGGAGTACGATCATACTCCCTGCAAGCGGGCACATCAAGCAACAGTAACCTTCCCTATAAAAACTCTCGCTCTCAAAAAGAGGGGAAGGAGAAAAAACAAAGACAAAAACCCCCTGTGACTATCAACTGACTTGATCGTCGGAGGGGTCGGGTCGAGCCTCTCGGCCCGACCTGTGTGCAGGTACGAAGACGGAGCGCCTCCCACTGCGTGCCCAAGCGAGGAGTTCCCTTCTAGAGGAAACGACTGTCTCGTCGCGATCGGACCACCACAGTCGGGCACCTCAATAGTCTCAAGGGTCGCTCAGGAAGATCCCCAATCATTCGGACCCGAACCAAGCCGTGTTGGCCCGAGGCCTTAAGATTGTTGACACCAACATTTTGGCGCTAGAAGGAGGGCATGAACGTCGAGGGATCAGTAGATTGACTCAGACGAACTCATAGCTGAGGGGTCACACCCGATCGGGGCTTCGGGGGAACACGCCCCCCACCCCCCCCCGCATGGAGAACCTCGAGATGAACACCTTGCCACGACCTCAGAGCACTATTGATGGATATTCAACAACCCGGGCTTGTCGCCACCCGACGATGCCCTAGCTGACCCGTCGTCCGTGTTGTCCGAGGCCTTTCAAGACCTCGCTCATCAAGTCCGAGCTCTAACGGGTATGGTACAATCCATTATCTCACTCGTTTCTCGTCCGACGCACTCGCCTACGATCCAACTGTTGCGGCAATAGGAGCCGCCCGTTCGGGCTCACACGCCACCTCCGGAGCTCCCCACTTCACCTCGGGTCTAATTGACCCCACTCGGGGACCGGGTGATGGCAAACCCGAGCGGGCGCCCGGAACCCGAAGCATTATCTTCGGATTCAACGGACTCCCTGCGAGCCCAATTACGCTTTGTTAGTTAGCAGCTCGACGAAGTGCAGAAGGAGGTTCGCAGGTCAAAGGAAGAGCTTAGGGAGGACGCGCACCAAGGGTCTCCGTTCGCGCTTGAGATACAAGATCAGGCAGTCCCCCCGAACTTCCGCCTCCTCTCTCTCAACGCGTACGACGGTGCCACCGACCCAACAGACCATGTAGCCACCTTCCGTGCCTAAATGGCGCTTTACGGAACCTCAGATGCCCTGATGTGCTAGGCGTTCCTCATGACTCTAAGGGGGCTAGCCCGTGCATGGTATAGCAGTCTGAAGCCTAGAGCGATCACTTCCTGATTAGCTCGCCAGGGACTTTGAGCTTAATTTCCTAGCCTATGCCCGGCCAAAGCCATCCGTTGCACTGCTCCTCGGACTCAACCAAAGGGAGGACGAGCCCCTCTCACATTTTGTGAATCGCTTTGCCACGTAAATTCGGGGTTTGTCAGACGCTCATCCCTCTCTATTAATGCAGGTGCTTATGATAGGCCTACAACATTCCAGATTTTCT
Source organism: Musa acuminata AAA Group (assembly GCF_036884655.1). NCBI lineage: Eukaryota > Viridiplantae > Streptophyta > Magnoliopsida > Zingiberales > Musaceae > Musa > Musa acuminata. The sequence goes on from NC_088334.1 coordinate 35,302,307, forward strand.
TGGTCCCTCGCGGAGCGACCCCCCACCGCGGTACCAGAGATGCTCTAGCAGGCTAATCAGTACATCGTGGTGGAGGCCTGGGTGGCCGTGAGGAGGTGGAGCGACTTTTAGCAGCAGGCTTCATAGAAAGATGAGGGCGCTCGAGGACCAAGAGCACACGACCTTCCTCACCGAACAGACTCCCCGAGTCTGAGTCGTGCTCCTCGGGTGCATGTTGCTCGAGACCACCTCTACGCGGCCTACCAGCTTGAGTCGTGCTCCTCGGGTGCATGTTGCTCGAGACCACCTCTGCGCGGCCTGCCAGCTTGAGTCTTGCTCCTATGCTGCATGTTGCTTGAGACCACCTCTGCGCGGCCCACCCGCTTGAGCCGTGTTCCTCGGGTGCGTGTTGCCCGAGACCACCTCTGCGCGGCCTGCCCGCTTGAGTCTTGCTCCTCGGCTGTATGTTGCCCGAGACCACCTCTGCGCAGCCTGCCCACCTGAGTCGTGCTCCTCGGGTGCATGTTGCTCGAGATCACCTATGCGCGGCCTGCCCGCTTGAGTCATGCTCCTCGGCTGCATGTTGCCCGAGACCACCTCTGCACGGCCTGCCCACCTGAGTCATGCTCCTCGGGTGCGTGTTGCCCGAGACTACCTTTGCGCGGCCTACCCGCCTGAGTCGTGCTCCTCGGCTGCATGTTGCCCGAGACCACCTCTACGCGGCCTGCCCGCCTAAGTCGTGCTCCTCGGGTGCATGTTGCCCGAGACCACCTCTGCTTGGCCTGCCCGATTGAGTCGTGCTCCTCGGTTGCATGTTGCCCGAGACCACCTCTACGCGGCCTGCCCGCCTGAGTCGTGCTCCTCGGGTGCATGTTGCCCGAGACCACCTCTGTGTAGCCTACCGCCTGAGTCGTGCTCCTTGACTGCATGTTGCCCGAGATCACCTCTGCGCGGCTTGCCCGCCTGAGTCGTGCTCCTCGGGTGCGTGTTGCCCGAGACCACCTTTGCTCGGCCTGCCCGATTGAGTTGTGCTCCTCGGTTGCATGTTGCCCAAGACCACCGCTGCGCGGCCAGCCCTCCTCGATTGCTAAACTCCACGATTCCTACACCCTTGGTAACGGACCGGCTACCGACCGGCAGAGACAATTTCTTAAAGCTGAAGCCATGCCTCAGACGCCCCTAACAATAACCGATGCATAGCTTCCTTCGGGGGGGGGGGAGAATATGATGAGGGCAATAATGGCAACAGGATGCGGGTTAACGTTAGCTACGCCCAGATGACGCCTTGCACCTTGGTTGACCTGACAGCGCCTGGCCAAAATAGACTGGAATGCCGACCGAGGCACATTAACATCCTGCGCGAGCCCGGTCCTTCACGCCACGCCAACACCAGTGTCAAACGCTACCAGGAGTATGATCCTACTCCCTGCAAGCGGGCACATCAGGCAACAGTAACCTTCCCTATAAAAACCCTCGCGCTCAGAAAGAGGGGAAGGAGAAAAAACAAAGATAAAAACCCCCTGTGACTATCAACTGACTTGATCGTCGGAAGGGTCGGGTTGAGCCTCCCGACCCGACCTATGTGCAGGGACGAAGATGGAGCGCCTCCCATCACGTGCCTAGGCGAGGAGTTCCCTTCCAGAGGAAACAGTTGTCTCGTCGTGATCAGACTACCGTAGTCGGCCACCTCAACAGTCTCAAGGGTCGCTTAGGAAGATCCCCAATCATTCGGACCTGAACCCAACCATGTTGGCCCGAGGCCACGGCTTAAGGTTGTTGACACCAACACGACTAATAGTAGTATTTATCAATATCGATTTTCTAATCGTGGTGAGTTTGAACCGACTTGATTCTTCTTTTGAAAAAAAATTCTTTGTTCCTATGCAAAGTTAGAGAGAAGGTTTGACTAATTTTTTTGTTCCTATGCAACAGATGTTATGAGCAAAGTTGTGCTAAGGGCATACGTTTGACAAGACTCTTTCCATGTTGAAGATCAAGAAGAGAAAAATAGTAAATATGGAAGAGATAATCTATTTGCATTATAGAAATAGAAAACTCTATTTATCGTGTTAAAATATCATATTTGATTAAAAAGATATTTCCATTAGAACTTGATGCTTACGTCATAAGCCTATTATGATATGGAATCCGACCAACTACAGTCCACATGTTTGGTTTCGATTGGTGGAAAAAAAAAAATATATATCATATCGATATTCTGAATAAAATCCATATGTTCGGTATCGATTGGTGAAAAATATTTGTCTTATCAATATTCCAATCTAAATCGACACAAGAGTAGGAGGAATAAGAGAAAAGTCTCCCACTGACTACTCTTTCCATAGATGTCGTCGATCCATGAAACTTCATCAATGTTGCCAAACAAAAGGAAGATGAAGAAGGGAAGCGGTGAGGACCGCATCAGAGACTAGTTTTTGAGGTGATTAAGTTGGAGTTGGGGTTGACTAGCAAAGACTTGAGAAAGTGAAAGTTGATTTGGACACAACGAAGAAGAAATGGTCCTCAAAATTGTTAATCATAGCGGCCTCTACTTTTGGAGATGCGATTTCGGAACCATATGTCAGCTTGATGAAAGCGAAAGCATTGACATAAGGGTGATCGAAGCCATTAATGAGCTATCTAAAATAAGCTTCTCATGACATCTGTAACGCTGGAAGATCAACTGTTACATCCATCTGCAACCACAACTGTTTGACTCCTAGCTTTGATGGTCCTCCACTCTTTATTAGTGTAGAGAAGCCAACCAAGTTCAATACCAATTTGGTTGCAAGGTCGATGCTGAAAGACCAGTGGATTCAGTTGAATAACATATAAAACTATATCGGGGATAGATTCGATAAATGTCTTTTTAATGCTTAAATTAAAAGCACGAAGAAAAATACTATTTTAAAATAGAAAAAAAATCCCCATTAACTAACATGATTGAACACTTTATATATATATATATATATATATATATATATATATATATAGGATTCGTGTAACTATTGCCATTTAGCGTTGAGTTACTTTATGGGAGTGGTTTCGCAGAGTTATCAAATTTAACTCGAATGCGAGAAGTCATTTGAAATATCGGGCACTGTGGACAATGGCCTGTTATAGACGAATTATGCTGACTAAACATCCAATTCAGAATGTCAAGCTAATGGTGACATACTTCCCATATCATTTGCCCATTTTGATATATGTGACATACTTCCCATATGATTTGTGCACCGCGATAAACATCAAGATCATCAAGTAAAAGAATAGATTGGTGGTGATCTCAAATTCAAATACCTAGGAACTCTTTTGAGTAAACAAATTGGAACCAGAGGGCATAAAGTGGCAGTGAGAGCCTAAAAATCTATTTGGAGAACCAATGTGCATCACATTAATACATATATATATATTGGTGGAGGGAAAAAGATGAGTCCCATAGCACAAGCAACATCTAATCTAATCTGCAGAAAAGAATCCATGCTTTCTGGGAGTAGATGTAGGTTAGTGGACCTTTTTGGATGCAGTAAAGAAAGAAAGGAGGGGTGCATCAAAGCAAAGCATGCCCATACTGTGTTTCACATTCTCCCAGCCTCTTTTCTCTGACATTAAGGTGTGTGTGGGACTCAGCTTATTATAGTAGCACTTCTTTTGTCTATGAGAGAGAGAGAGAGAGAGAGAGAGAGAGAGAGAGAGAGATTGCATATGCTAATGTGATGCCATGGAATCATCACAACGACCAAAGAACAAGTAGGTCAACTGTTGATTTCGAACTAAATGAAATGTCTCACAATCAAACCAAAGTTACAAACAAGTCATGTTAACTAAAGGTTCAATTTTTGAACTAAGTTATGAACACAACTATGACATAAGAAACATTTGCAACTGTGTAAACATATTCCGAAACAACAAAAGAAGATGCATGAAAAGAAGAATAAGGCTTATCCCTTCACAATTAAGCAAGTGTTCATAACTTGATGCATGGTGGGTCTGAGTTTGATCCTTTTTGCCAATCAATATTTTTCTTGTATCTGACTTGTGTTTGATTCCTTTTGTCAACCAATCATGTTGTCGCATAGTCACTTTGATGTGGAAATGTATCCAACTTCTTATACTTCAGAGCAATGTATATGATACCACGACAATTGTTTCTTAAAAATAAGGAAAATTTTATTCAAGAATTTTGATGGCATTATATCTCGTATTTCTTAAACTTACGTGATATTCACGGCTTTTTCTTTCAATGGATCGTTTTCTTAGTTCAAAAATTATTTTCTCCAATATTAAACCAAGAACAAGAAGATGGAAAGATTTGTCTTTTCCAGTGATGTTGTGACATAGATTGTTAGTATTTTTATCTCATAAATAAGGTTAAGGTTTCAGATGAAATAACATTAATGGAAAATTAAGATGGTATCAGAGTAGAAGATCATGTCCAAATCTTTTTCAAGCCATACATATGAAGAAAATAATTTTCAATTGACTCAAGTTTCACATATTTGTCAGCAATTCTTAGTTATCTTGAATACATATATAAATAAATATATATATATATATATGTATACATATATATGTATGTATACATATATATGTATGTATACATATATATATATATATATATATATATATGTATACATACATATATATGTATACATATATATATGTATATATATTTAACGATAAAAGAAATCTTTTCCAACCAGCTAAAAAGTAAACCGAAAAGATCAAGAAGTAGATAAATGGTAAAAAAAAAAAGAAGCTTTTATAGCTTGGTATAATCTTATAAATAAGAATAAAAGAAGCTACAAATGGCAGTATGTTTTTTTTACTTTTTGTATCATCTATCTATGTCTGTTGCAACCCTAAAACATGGAGTAAAACTAACTTCAATATATGCATTATCCAACCAAATATAATGAAGTATTATATATGACATATTAAAGATTTCATGTATTGAGAATAGAGAGAGAGAGAGAGAGAGAGAGAGAGAGAGAGAGAGAGAGAGAGAGCACGGGTGGTATAATTACCATCTCCTGCAGGTGTTTTTTGTGGGAAAGCCTTGGGATCGAAGGCTTATAATGGCAGAGGAGGTGTAATCATCCCCCTGTGATTGCCAGCGAGAGTAACATCATACGAAGGGAGGGGGAAGAAAAAGGAAGGAAAAGAGAGCGAAAGGACTGGACCTGGAGAGAGACGGGAGATGATCTCTTTCCTCTTCTCTTTCGATGCAAAAAAGATGATCTCTCATCTTTAATTTCAGAACTGTAGAAAGTCCTACGGATACACACCCGAGGAGAGAAGAAGCCCTTTCGACTCCCCCCTCCCTCCCTCCACCATCAGCGCCTTCGAAAGATGCATGGGTTTTACAGCAAAAGAAAGAGAGGAAAGCCAGTGAAAAAGTAGGGAAAGTGAGGTAGATTTATATGCACCAGCTGCTCCAACGTTTCTTTGGGTCGAGGAGAAGAAGAAGAAGAAGAAGGAGCCTTTCTCTTCTCTCTTCTTGGGACTCTCAAGGCTTTTGACACACCATCATGAGGTCTTCACCTCTGGATCACTACCACCAAGAAGGCCTCAATGGCTGCTCCTCTTTAGCAGCAGCTCCAGCTTTCTACGACCACGCTATCCACCGTGAGTGGAATCAACACCAGATGTTGTAAGTTTCTTCGTACTCTTCATGTTCTTCCACAGCTTCTACGTGTAACACATTAATTGGAGTCAGAATTCACTTTATCTAATTCCTAGTATTTGGAATTTTCTTGCTTTCTTTGTTTGCTACTTCTATTTCCACTTTTAGATCCTCGCTAGGGATTTGAAACCTATACATATACATACCTTGCATTATATATGAGGATTTGCTTCATTGTTGTCATTGGCTTTGTGCAGGAACTATGATTATGACTTCATTTCAGATGCCAGTGGAGTACCACCTACCCAAACGATTCAAGACCTAGGGTTTCACTGGGCTGTCAATGGTGAAGGGGGTTCTATGAACCAGCTGCCAGCTCACCAGAACTCTTGTCCGAAGCTTAATGAGTTCTACATGGATGGCTCTTCTAATGAAGACTGCCAACTACAGGAGAAGCTCTTCGTAAGAAGCATAGCTTCAGATTGCCAGACTGATCTCCTTCAACCTCTGCCGGGAAACCTGTCTGAAACTTCGAGGTTTGATAGCTCTCGAGGCAGTGGTCGAGGGATTATCAACATGGCTTTTTCGACTTCTGGTTTGTCACACTCGAGCCAGAATCCGGCATTACCCTCTGCAGGTTGCTTAGACATGGATCTTCATGCACTGCATCTATTGGCTTCAGCTAGATTAGGAAGGAGCTTTTGCCCACCTTCGTTCACCAGTATGGCGTCCTCCGGGGTTGACCATCTTCCAGAATCAATTCAAGGGCCATTCCACCACCATCACAAGGTGGGTTCATTTGTTCTTCCAATCTAAACAAGAAAATACTGGGCCTTTTTCCTCCAAAATGAGGAGTTAATTAGATGAGCATCCATCTTGATGTTTCTGTGTAAGAGATCCTAAGTTGCACCAGAGAGATCTCAGGTCTATCATGTTGTTTTCTTTGCCTACTACTATTCCAAGGTCCTACACTGATACAACATACACCCAGTAGGCAGCTCTTTTCAGCTTTAGTGAATGACATGAATCATCTTTTTCGAAAGGAAGTTGCAGAAAAGAACAAGAAAGTAGATCAATGTGCCTTTTTTAGGGTTCCGTATACATCAGTCAAGCTAACACAGGAACGTTGCTTTACCTGTTGCTGCTTTGAAGATGCCACCTTTGGTCAGTGGAGGAACAGAAGCCAAGGGATCCAACAGCAGTTGGGAGCACGAGTCACCCCTGTCAACCATGCCCAGAAAACCTCGGGTTGAGCAGCGTTCTTCCTTCTCTCCTTTCAAGGTATATATTAGTGCTTTGAGTTCCTGAAGCACAAATCATCCCTAACCTGAGCTTGTTTCTGTCTATTTCTCTAAATTATTTTGCTAGCATTGAGATTACAGAAAATAAAACTAAAATATGTGTATAAATATTATAAGGTGAGGAAGGAGAAACTTGGCGATAGGATTGCAGCACTGCAGCAGCTGGTGGCTCCATTTGGGAAGGTAATCAAAAACCTCATAACAATTCCTATTCCACAAATGTTTAGATACGTTCTTGTGTGCAATTCTTTGGTCTTTACTTTTTCTTCAACTTGTGATGATACATATTTACAAAAGGAAATGTGTATTAAAAGGGAACAAAATGGCAGACAACGAGTATTTTGTTCATTTTTTTGACAAAAAAAAAATATCATGTTTTATTCAGTAGTCAATCCAATTTTTGACAAAATAATAATAATAATAATTAACTGCATTATAGATGTCTACGATCTGATAGGAGGAAATCAAAGCAAAGTGTTTTTATATAATTACAAAAGATCATATTTCTATGTATCCATGATACAAATGTCACTATAAGAAAAAAAATTAATATTATGTAAAATAATTTAAGGACTATTATTATATTTTATTTGAAATCACTTGCTTTGATAATTATACTATAAAAAAAAATTATGCTTCTATTTCAGCTTGCTTGCAAAATATATTAGGATGTTTACATTATCTATCACAATCTGATTTGGTCATTTTATTGAGCCTAAACCACTAACCTAAAATGCTTAGAACTCAATCTAAGTCTTAGTTCATTTTTAAATGCGAGACTAAAACTTTTGGTCTTAGCTTTCTCTATTTATATGCTTTGAGTCAATTAGAACTATAGAAACTAACTGCAGGAGGCCTTAAGGAACAAAGGATGGATTGTTTTGCCTATACTTTTGCTGATCTTATGTGCTGCTCATAACATGTGATGCCATGCATACAAGTCTGATTACCTAATCGCACATTACTTTGTTCTTCTTCTAAACTTCATATAACTTCTTGGCATGGCTTACATCGTGTAGACTGATACAGCTTCAGTGCTAATGGAGGCCATTGGGTACATTAAATTTCTTCTGGACCAGGTCGAGGTAACCACCATTATTATAATATGATGAGAAGTTCTTTGACCGCAAACGCATTTTTGTTATGTAGTTATCTCTTAGCGTTAACTTGTACATCTTACAGAAGTTGAGTGTACCATATCTGAGGCCATCTGGGAATAAAAGATCAAGGACATCAATGCAAGAGGTATGTACAAGTATTCTACGTGACATGAAATGTTATCTATCAAAACTAAATGTGCAGTTGACCTATAAACTTATAACTTTGACGTTCCACTTGATCCGGCACAACACACACTGTGTCAATGTTTTCCGTGTCCAATATGTAGGCATCAAATGAGGAGAGTGATGAGCCAGCAAAGAGAGGACTCAGGAGTAGAGGCCTTTGCCTTGTGCCCTTGTCTTACACATCGTACATGACAAGTGAGCATGCAGCTTGGTCACCCAGATGAAGTGTGATGATGATGTGGCTTTGAGCTCCGATGATGAATCTAATTAACAATGTTGTTAATGTCCCATCTTTTTTTCTCGTTCTCTCACTTCTGATGACATAATTTGGTGGAGCAAACTTGTTCAGCTTGTGCGAATGTTCCAAGGTAGAACAAGTTGTTCAATGTTGGATGTCATGCTTTCTAAGTCAAATCTTATTTACACGTCATTTTTCTCATATTTCCGGTCCTTACAATTGGTTGGCTGTGTGCGTGGTAATGGTTGCATGACAATAATTTTATCAAAAAGAAGGTTGAGAAATAATTTGAGAGCAACCTATCAAAAGGTTTCATCAAACATGAGAGACCTTTGCAGATTGTCTAAACCAATAGGCAGGCAATCAATCATATACTTCGATACAACGCATACATCAGAAATCGTGCACGGAGCAGTGATTGATTAATCCACGGGTATCCTTTTTTTAACCGCCGGTTTTGGTGGGCCCCGCTCATTGCCCCCACTGGGACCCAAGCTCCCGTTCCAATTAATGGCTCCATTAAATTTGATTGAAAAATCACGTAACCGACTTATTTGGATGGCTCATACAACCAAATTACAGTGTTCTTTATCGATGTCATTGTGCCACATCAAAATGATCGCAAACGTATTATTTACAGAGTAATTTTCCCTTTTCTATGGAAAAAAAAAAAAATACAAGAATGCGATATTAGATTAGCCTTAATCTCGATTACAGAATCGACAATTTCAGTTCTATCGAATTTGAACCTGAAATCCAAGCGATTCCAGTTCCACAACTGCAACCATCTATTTCAATTTTTTTATTTCTTATTTTTTTAAAAAACATCCCTTAAAATATTTGTTTATTAAACGATGAAAAGTGACAGATTCATCATTTAGAAGGATATTTGATCATTTAATTTTTTTTTTATTTTTATTTTAATTTTCTGACCAGAATTGAACCAGAACCATCAGGTTTATATTTCAAGTAGTGAAACCAAACCGCTAGAATCCGATTCCAATTCAGAACTACAAACTATCGGAACCATGGCTGCTCGACCAAATGTGTTTCCTTTAAGCAGAAATCAGCAATGCAATTAAATCAGTGGATGACTGCAAGCAGAATGACATTCCACGAAGATAAAACAGAGGCAAGTAAATTCAAAAGCCGAATTCCAATTAATGGCTCCAGTTTTTTGATTGAATGAAAGATCAGGTAATCAACATATTTGGACGGCTCAAACACTGACAGAACCAAATTACGGTATTATTATACATCAATGTCATTGTGCAAAATCAAAATGATCACAAACATATCCATAGTAATTTTTCCTTTTCTATGAAAAAAAAATTTACAAGAACATAATATTGGATGACTGCTCAACAAGAATGTCCTCCCCAATGCAGAAAGCCTTCAGGAGAAATCAGTAACGCAATTAAATCAGTGGACGACTGCAACATTTGTTCCTGCAGGACCACATTCCACCTTCAGATGCCCCAGAGGAACATGTCACAGACCAGATGGCTTATTATCTTGACTGCTGCTGCTTGTCATAAAGGATTCACCACAACCGCACTGCCCTTTTGAGTTTGGGTTGATGAATATGAACTCTGACCTGCAGTAACAATTATCTAAAATGTCATGGTTTATTGAGATGACCTTTCTAGTATACTGCAAAGAATAAATGAAGCTATTATGATTCTTTGGATAAAAGCATACTTTAGTGCATCATCAACAAAATCCATCTTTGTTCCAATTACATGCATAAGAGCTTTTGGATCAACCAGTATCTTCACACCCTTGTCCTCCACCAGCTCATCAAATTTACCTTTTTCATCTGCACAGCAGCACATCAAGGATTAACTAAGCACAACTGAAATGAATCCAGTTGGCAAAACATATGCTATGAACCTGAAGTAAAACAATGTATCCAAGATGGTTGACACCAAATATCTCGCGATAGAATAGCTCTTCTCATCAAAACTTTACCCCATGAAAGTGTTGATATCAAAGAATGAATGATGATTCATGGTTTGCTAAGTAGAATGTTGAGCCCCATCTAAGTGGGTAAATGTCATTAGAGGCAAACATGAGAACTTGAAATGGTAACCATGACAATCTAGTTAGACTTATGTTTTTCAATCTTTTTCCATCAATTGTGTAGCTTCAGAAGCTGATTAATGTCCAGAAGACTTCGACACCTGCATGCTCATCTACGTCTATGAACTCAACCATTTCAATTAAGGATCAATAACATTTTGGTAACAAAAAAATGGTTGTTTTTCTTTTGGTATTATCGACTACAGATTTCAAAGAAAGAATAATCAAATATACAATATGATACAGGAATCCAAAAGAAAGAACTCTCGACCATCAAGAAAATTGAGGAAAACTGAAACCAAGAGCGCCTAATGAAATCATTGGGGAGTTCAAAGCACGTAGCAACAAATTAAAATTCAACAAATCGGAGAAGTAGCCCACGATTTCACTCAAAAAGCCAAAAGGACAAGAGTTGACTATCATCAAATGTAACAAGGTGGGAGAATTTTGAAAGGGAAAAGAAGGGAGAGACCGGACCAGCATAGTTCAGGGTGTAGGATAGACCACTGCAGCCGCGGGCCTTGACCCCGAGACGGAGATAAGCCTGCTGGCGAAGGTTCAGGAGCTGGCGTATCCTTGCAGCCGCGGCATCGGTCAGCGTCAAAGCTTGCTTACGGGCAGCAGTGCCGACCTTCCCCGCCGCAGCCTTCAATGCGGAAGACGCCATCTTCTTCCCCTATTCTCCTCGACAGTCGAGATCTCCCCCCTCGACGCGACGCGATTCAGAAGAACCTATCAAGATCGAGTCGTTCCTAATTATTCTTCACACTTCAAGGATAGATTCATCAATTATCATGAGAAACAAAATCTTCTTACCTATAAACCAAGAACGAGTAATCCACCAGTTGTGCGGACGAACGGAACCCTAACCCCCAACCCCAACGTCGTAGAATCGGGTTTTTCTCTACAAGAGAGCAAAATAGGGATCAATTCTGGGGGCGACGAAAACAGGAGAAAGGACGAGGAGGAGCAAAGAATACAATCGATCGGAAGGAGGAGGCAAATTGATGATACGTGCGAACCTGACGCGCTCAAGATGGCTGAAGTTGAAATGAGGTCGTACAAGTTTGAACTCTTTGGGGGCACCTCAAACTTCTGATGGGTTAGAAATCGGCGGCTAGGGCTGATCTAGATTCAGCTAACCGCAGTGAGACCGAGAAATGAGAAACCGGACTACTCGAAACCGAAAAATGTTTTTGAGGTCATTTATGCCGCCCGATGCTGCGCGGTGAGCTGAGAGAGTCATGCTATCCACAATATGTGGGTCGGGTCGGGTCCAGATTTTCTTGATCCGTTTGAACAGAATCGGCCCAATGTTGCGAATAAGGAAATCGACCGCTTGGGCTTATTTTGAATCCCGTCACCCAAACGTTACGTTAGGACAATCGAATTTGAACGATTTCATGGCGACAAAAAAAATTTCGAGGGTTTTTTGCCATCAGGATGGTGCGCGATAACGTCACTCGCAAGCCACAACCTATATATATATATATACATATATATATGTATATACATAAAGGTATATATATACATATATATATATATACATATATATATATATACATACTTATATATATGTATATATTTATACATACATATATATATATGTGTATATATATACACATATATATATATATATATATATATATATATATATATATACACATGTATATATATATATATATATATACACACACATATATATATATATATATATATATATGTATATATATATTTATATATATATATACATACATGTATGTGTATATATATATATATATATAGCAATAGTTGCTATTATTTTTCTCTATTATGCTATAATAATTTTTAGTAATAAAATATTTATCTAAAGTACCTTTTAATAAGGAAAATATGTGTAGTTTGTATCTCAAAAACTAAAATAAAAATTATAGTAATCACACAAAAATAATTCTACGCTATTGAATATAACACATGTAGTTTCAATGTCAATCTTTTGCACGAACAACTTAGCTTTGATACCACCATTGAGAAATCTAGGGTAGCATCACATGCGTAGTGGAAAGGCAAAAAACAAAAATCTCTAATTTTCACATAAGATAGTTTCTTATTGTCGTGCGAAGATTGATGCGTAAAAACTCGTAAAACTGAAAAACCTCATGTGTTAAGGGATGTGTATTACCTCGGCAGATTTTATATCCTTAAAATCTTGCAGATTTATGAGAGATGATGAAGGAGGTCAATTATTCTCCTCTCTAGTGATGATCCACATGATAGTGATTGTGAAGACACTCCTCAAATAATTGCATAATCCTCCTTTCCACGCATACCACGCAATCAAGAAGGGACCGACCCTTCTTGTTGTCCACACGCCTCAAACTAGGGTTGTTGGCTGAGGATAAGAGGGAGAGAGGAGTATAGGAGATGGTAGCTAAAAGGGGTCTAGCCTATGGTCATTTGGTTCCCTCCTATTTACAGAGGTCCCCTATCAACTTAACCATAATGAATCCTACCATATTAGGTATTGGATCTTCACCCAACTACTCAAGCCTCAACATCCCATCCTTCTTCTTAATTAATAGCACTGGAACACCCCACGGTGAGACGCTGGGTCGAATGAAACCCTTATCTAACAACTCTTGTATTTGCTTCTTTAATTCCTCGAGCTCGAGTGGTGCCATTCTGTAGGGAAGCTTAGATATTGGGGCTGTCCCAGGGACTAAATCAATAACAAATTCACCTTCCCTGTTTGGAGGTTGTCTAAGCAAATTCTCTAGGAATACATCAGGGAACTCTTTAGCCATGAAAATTTCATTTATGTGAGTTTCTTGTTCTGAATGTTCCTTTACAAGCAAAAAGGTAAATCATGCCTAATACCCTCAAAGTAGAAGATAGACAGATTTGGTATACAGAAAGTAATTATTTTTGTATAGTAATCAATACTAGCATGATAAGAAGATAACCAATCCATGCCTAGTATAATATCAAAACCTTGGATTTCTAGAAGTATCAAATCGGCAAGGAGTTCATATTCTCCGATAAAAATCAAACAAGATGGATAAACCAAATTTGTAGTCAAGGAATCCCCAACAGTAGTTATGTGTAGCAAATAATCCAATGGTTTAGGTTGAACGCCCAAGTGACAAGCAAAATATTGTGAAACAAAAGATAAGTTGGAACCAGGATCAAACAAAACTTTTGCATTTCTATTAGAAACATGTAGAATTCCTTCAACCACTGAGTTAGAGACTCTGGAATCTTGTTTTATGATAGTATATACTCTAGCATGGGCTGTTGGCTTAGGGGGTAGTGGCTCTTTCTTCTTATTTAGTGGGCAGTCTCTGACTTTATGATCTAACTTTTCACAGGCAAAACAGGCTCCAATCACCCGAAAACACTCACTTATTTCATAATTATGTGCACATTTTGTACACAATAGAGTTCCTTTCTCAAATCTAGGTACCTTTACCCTCTTGTTACTTCTTTCTGCTTCATTTCCTCTCTTACTTTTACCAACAAACTTATCCTTATTGTTCTTGTCCCTAATTTCTTGGATCTCCTCCAAGTCTTTTTCAAGTATGAAAGCTCTTTCCACTATATCAGTGTATACTTGAAGTTTTAAAGCTGATATCCGACTTCTTATTGTCGACCTTAGTCCTCTTTCAAATCTTCTTGCTTTCCTATATTCATCATCAATCATATGTATGGCAAATCTAGAGAGCTTAGTGAATTTAGACTCATATTTGACTACTGTCAAATTTCCCTAGATGAGATTCAGGAACTCTAATTCTTTATACTCTCTGATACAATCTGAAAAATATTTATCATTAAACTTTTTTGTAAATACCTTCCAAGTGATTGGCTTCTGTCAAGCTTCAGAAATCCTCTTCATGGTTCGCCACCAATGCTCAGCCTCTCCTTCTAGCATAAAGGTAGCAAGAGAAACCTTCTTATCATCTGGGCAATTTAAAACATCAAATATTTTCTCTATCCGCATCATCCATTGATCTGCTACCATTTGATCAAGCTCACCACTAAAACTGGGAGGACTAAGCTTCTTAAACTGTTCAATTCCCAACCCAGTCTGGTTTGAATTCTCCGTTTCATCATTTTTTTCTTATCGGATTTGCTGTTGCATTACTTGTGTCGTAGCCTCTAGAGTTTTCATAATTCCACTCAATTGATCAGAAGTAGATGGAATAGGAGAACTAGATGACCTCGTCATCCTTGCTTCCTAAAAATAGCAAAAGAGAACTTTTGATCAGTCTCTAAATAGAAATCACTAAACCTCAAAATTTATTACACATCTAGCATATCAAAATTCTTAGAAATACTCAAATCATGCTTTGATACCAACTCTTGTCACGCCCCCCGAAATATCGCATTCAAGAGATGTGACCCTGTCTAAAATCAATAATATCATAATTTATCATCAATTCAATCCAAGATCTAATCTAATAATTTAAGGATATTAAGAACCATTCAAATCAATATTCACAATTCATAAACCTGTACGTTACATAAATCATGCTCAGAGATTCATAAAATCCAAAGGCAACTCAACTAAACATCAACCACAACACAAATCCAAAGGCAACTCAACTAAACATCAACTACAACACAAATCTATAATCGTAGAAATATATATAATCACAGAAAGATAATTATTTACCATGAGTTCTTATCCTTATACAACTTAAACTTATCATTCCAAAAACATGAGCGGTCCTTTAAACTTTTACAACACATAAGTATCAACATATCCTTAACATTACATCAGAAGTAAAGTATACTATACAACAAAAACCTATCATCCAACAAAGATTAGCCCAAAAATCTTCTAGCCTTTCATTGCTTCAACCCAATTCTAGCTTTTTAGTGCGTGACAAGCTATCGTGAAAAATTCATATAGCAACGGAATGAGCATAAAGAGCTCAGCAAGTGACTAACATATCCATGGCGATAGGAGAAGTTTAAGCAGGCTTAGTATCAAGATAACAAAAGCAGAAATACAAGTGTTCATTTGAAATCATCTCATTTGATATAAAAATCACAAAGGGTTACCTCATTCGAAAATAAGCGTTAGACATAACAATAGGAGAAAGGAAATTGGAGCATTTCATTGGCAAAAGAAGCATTTAGGCATGTATCAAATGACATATGAAGCATTTAGGTGCATATCAAAGGCATAAGAGTGTTTGAGAGCATAACAATGACATACGAAACACTCCAAAGTATAACAAGTGAACCGAATAATAAACATAAGCTTGTATATCATTTTTGATGTAGCATGCATTTCATTTTTATCCAAAGCATAAATATAAACTCATAAGCAAAGCTTTGGATATCATATAAAAAATATAGAGGGTGTTATGGGACTATATACATAATGTGATTCATCCATTTCTGGATGACCAACAAGCATAAGTCTCCCACGTCTAGGAGCTCCATCCACTCACGTCTGAGTGAAGTCAATGGGGGCCGGTAGAACATCGCGGGCTCTATGCATAACTCCCTTTATCATTTCTGGCAAGGGTTCACAATATCCCACAAGATACCGGAGTACAAAAGGGTAGTATGAACAATAACATTGGCACATATCGGAAGCACATGCGGAATAACGGAGATATGCATGTGCCTTTATCAAACAAGGAAATGCAAACAAAGCATTAAATAATAAATTTCAAACATACGATAATTTTAGGATGAACAATACAAGAATTTCAAAGGACTAATATAAAGCTCAATTGAAGAAGAATTTAGCATAAATCAAATTTCTAATAGGATAAAAATTGAATAGGCAAAACCCAACAAAGTTTTCAATTCTGATAGAATTTGATTGGTACATTTCCTGAATTGTTTGAGTGACCAAGCATGCTCCAATTCACTAAAAATAGGTGTCATTAGAAAGCTGTATCAATCTATTTTTAGATGAACTAAAAATAGGAAGTTACAACAAATAGAGTAAAGGAAGGTCAGAATTGATCATCTCTGTTTTGCAGAATTGATAGAATCAATTTAAATAGATGTTTTAGAGGGCAAACATACTTCAAAAATTTCAAATTATATGTCAAAAGAAAAATATGTGAATCTAGTTTCTAAAGAATAATTTTGCATAATTCAGAATTTTTACTAGAAAGTTATGAGCAATTTAGAATTAGAAGGTTAGAATTGATCATCTTTGTTTTGTAGAATTGATAAAATCAAATTAAATAGATGTTTTAGAAGACACACATACTTCAAAATTTCCAAATTAGGTGTCAAAAGAAAGATATGCGAATCTAGTTTTTAAAAAATAAGTTTTGTATAATTCAGAATTTTTACTAGAGAGTTATGAGCAATTTAGTAACAGAAGGTTAGAATTGATCATCTCTGTTTTACAGAATTGATAGAATCAATTTAAACAGATGTTTTAGAAGGAAAAAATACTTCAAAATTTCCAAATTAGGTGTTAGAAGAAAGATATGCAAATTTAGTTTCCAAAAACCAAGTTGTACATAATTCAGAATTTTCACTAGAGAGTTATGAGCAATTTAGTAACAGAAGGTCAAAAGCTATAATATCCGTTTTACCAAATATATAAGATCATTTCATTCTTATGTTTGGATAGGTTAATTTATTCCAAATTTTTCAATTTTTATATCAAATGAAAGCTCTATAAGTCTCCTTTCGTAGAAAGAGGTTTCTCCTCAATCCGAATTTGGTACAAAAAGTTATGGCCACACGAGTAGTGAAAGGTCAAAATCTAAAAAATTCCAGATTCAACATTTGATGTATAAACGACATGGATATCTTACATGCAGCCACAATCTTCCAATTTTCTCAAAATCAAGGTGAAAACAAGGACCAAAATTTATCTCTAAGATGGGTTAGAACACTTGCCCTTAAAAGTTTTGATTTCCAAATGTGGGGGAATTGATGCAAAGCCTTAAGCCAAGATAAAACTTCTTCTTTTTCAATTCTTTCTCTTTCTCTTCTCCTTCAATTCCTTCCCCTCTTCTCAAGTTAAGTTGGCTATAAAATTTCCCTTATTGCCTTAAATTACTTAGGTTTGGCTCATGCTAAAATAGTGAGGTGGCAAGCATGCATGGAGGTTTAGGTGTCATCTTTAGAATAAATACAAGTGGCTCATCCTTGCTAATGCCACAAGTCCTCCATTTTATTTTATTTTATTTTTTCTTAGTGTGAATCTTTCACAAATAACCTTCAATTAATGAGATTCATATTTGGTCCCTCAAAATATTTTTAATATATATAAAAAATATTTAGTACTAAAGAATTATTAAAAAAATCCTCATATTTACAAATAAGTCCTTATAAATTTTCAAAAAAATGAGGGATGTTACATTTTGGGCTAGAGTAAATATGTCAGAAGATTGGACATCGAGTCGGAGGAACGATCGACGTATTGGCATAGGCTTCGGGCCGTGAATTCGGGTATCGGGTTAAGAAGATCGGACATTGCGCCAAGAAGATCAAAAGTTGTGAGAAGACAACATGTCGATTGGGCAATACATCGAAGGAAAGGATGATGCGTCGAAGGATCGGATGAAGCGCTGGAAGAACTAATGACATGTCGGATAACATAAGATTTACTTGTAATCAATTATGTCTAGATTGAGTTAGTTTAGAGTCTAATTGAGTCGGTTTAGAATGTAATTAAACTAACTCAATTAGGGGCCAACTAGGCACAAAATAGGGCTGTTTTGGCCAAGAGAAAGGCCCATTCAGTGACCCAAGTTTAGGATGTGTTGGGTCAAGTAAAAGGCTCAAATAGTGACCAAACAAGTGAAACCGTCGTGGCACAATCTCCGAGACTATCAGGCGGTGGTACCACCAATCTAGGTGGTGGTACCTCCCAGATATAGTCTCCAAGAGAATATCAGGCGGTGGTACCGCATAGTGTCAGAGTGTTAGGTGGTGGTACCACCTAGTGTCAGTGCTATAGGTGATGGTACCGCCCATACCCGGGAGACCCAAGATGAGACATTTTTAGGCTCCAAGTTTGAATCAATTTGAGGCCTATAAATACCCCTCTCATCCTAGGTTAACATACGCAAGGATTTAGAGTGATAAAGAAAGAAAATGATGCTATAATCTTGTGTGAACTCCTCTCAAAGATCTAAATGTTAGTATAGTTGGAGAGAGGAGTAAGTGGGGGTGTAAAAGTTCTCTCCTATGCCTGCAAAAGGAGAATAGAGTTATAAGAAAGAGGTTGATCTTGTCTTATTAAAGGAAGATAGTTAGTAGATGCCGATGGCCTCGACGGAAGAGAAATCAGTGGAGTGGATGTAGGTCATAACAACTAAACCATTATAACTTGGTTTGCATTTACTTTTTGTAATTTATATTTATTACAAATTAGCCTTCTTGTTACTTGCTATACTCTTCCGAACACTTTCAATTTAAGCATCTTTATGAAACGAGTTTTTTCGTACGAAGAAATTTTAAAACGACGTGATTTTGCCATTGTACTAATTCACTCCCCCCCCTCTCTTAGTGTTGACTCATTCCTAATAGTTGGTATCAGAGTTACATTTTTTTTTTCTCATTTGGTTTAACACCCAAAGAGAAATGACTCTTTTCGACTTTCAAGAGGGTCACTCCTATATTCGTCCTACCATGTTCAATGAGATGGACTACGTATATTGAAAAACTCGAATGAGAGTTTTCTTACTTTCATTGAATCTCGATTTATGAAATATAATCCAATTTGGTTTTCAAAAGTCTTCTCTTCTAATGAACGATTGAAATAAGTTGGAGAAGAAAACTTTCTCTTAAAATGCAAAGGCTATGAATGCCTTATTTTGTGCCTTAGACAAAAATGAATTCAATCGGGTTTCTACTTGCGAAATGGCTTTCAATATTTGGTACACTCTTGAAATCACACAGAAGGCACTAGTAAAGTTAAAGATTCGAAGATTAATATTTTGATGCACGATTTTGAGTTCTTTTGAATGGAACTAAGCGAGATTATTGGAGACATATACACCCGTTTTACGGATGTCATCAATAGTCTAAAAGCTCTTGGTAAAAGTTTTTTGAACCTTGAACTTATGAACAAAATTTTACGATCTCTTTTTAAAACTTGGGATCCTAAAGTAACAGTCATTCAAGAGGCCAAAGATTTGAATAGTTTTTCGATCAAAGAACTTATTGGGTCTTTGATGACCTATGAAATGACTAATGTGACACATGACAAACTTAAGAATAACCTTCCAAAGAATAGGAAGGATTTTGCACTTAGAACAAAAAAAGACCACTCAAGCGAAAGCTCAAAGTGATAGTGAACTTGAACCTCTCAAAATAAAGATTAAAAAGTTTTTAAAACAAGAATAAAAAATTAAAACTAAACTTAAAGAGAATGCAACTATTTGCTATAAACACAAGAAGAAGAAAGCACTTTGGGACAAAATGAATACCTCTGAAGAAGAGGAGCAAACCGATGAAGACGAAATGACAAACTTCACTTTGGCGACTCTCGATAATGAGGTAAAATACTCGAACGAAACCTTCTTAGTTTATTTTGAAATTACTTGATGCATTTCATATGTTATTTTTAAATTAGTATATAAAATATAAAATATAAATAAATAAATAAAAGGGGATCATGCTTTTCTTTTCTAGCTAATTTTGTAAATGATAATGACAATTGCATGTTTTATGAAAATACAATAAAATGTTAATCTAATGCTTGTAGACCTAGTAAGATTAATCTTATGTATGTGTTTAAGAAGCATGAATGTGTATCATAATGATTTTTATTGATCTTAATGATTTCTATGATTTTTCTTGCTCTTTCGATTTTAAACTATGATATATGGTTTTCGTACGAAAAACTTGAGAATCCTAATATGAAATCAATCACACAAAATGAAACACATAAAAAGAAAATTGTATTATCATTGGAATCAAAATGATAAACCAAATCGTTTGTTTAAAGAAGCCTTTTGTTTAATGTGTTATATATTTGGTCATGATGAGAAAATTTATTTTTTGGTTTAAATGATGATATATGCTTCGATTTGGTATAAATGAAAAAGGCATGCTTCTATGAAACAAACAACTTAAAATGAAACAACTAAAAAGGAATGCATTTTGAAAATAAATGTTTGTATCATATTTGATGATTTTATATTTTTTAAACTATGCATGATGAGTTGAAGTAATAATGGTTTGAATGCATGAATCGACAATTTTTTTTTGTCACACGAATCATGACTCCTTCACTTGATACTCTAAATTTTTTTATGATTCATGAAAAATTGAGACATTATGCATGAATCAAGTTCTCGTGTGAATCTATCTATGTTGCCTTTATTGAATTTTCTGAAAAGTGATTTTGATGATCATTTTGATTATTTAAAAGGAGATTTGTCAAAATAATTCATGGAATTTTGGATTCATGACTTAATCTATCATTTGTTTATGAGATGGTTGAAATTTTTGTACCTTTGAATTCTTCCCTACTCCTTTCACTTTTTGAAATTATACATGTTATATGTTGAAGATTTAAAACCATGTTTTGATATCATGCATACCCAAGAAATGTTGATTTGAGAAATTGAATGAGTTAAAAATGAATGATGATTTTTCTCTTGATTATAACTTGTGATATTTCTTATATGAATCATCATCTTGATTTCTCGATATTTGATACTATCATAATGTGGAATATTTATGATTTTGAATGATGCATGTAATACTTATGATTTTATTATGATGATATGATGTATTGCATATGATGTGAATCATGATTAAAATTGTTTTGACTTGAATTAAATTTGAATTCAAGGTTTATCTCAATTGTGGCATATTGCAATAAGAATGACACTTTATCTTTGTTATAATTTAAAAATTGATATAAAGGAAAATAAATTACACCATTGTTTTATTATTTCCCTCTTTTTGCCAAGGACAAAGGGGGAGAAAGATTTGCTAGTGTGCACATCTTAAAAGAGAAAGATATGCTAGCTTGCACAATTCAAGAAGATGCAAAAATATGCTAGCTTGCTCATCTCAAAAGAAAATCAAAGATTGCTAACTTGTATATTTCAAGAAGCAAAAGTAATTTTTTTGAACATCTCAAATATTGCTAGCTTATATTTTTTTAATGATGTAAAAATTTGCTAGCTTGTATGATGTAGAACTTGCTATCTTGAACATCACTAAGAATTGCTAACTTGCAATCTCAAGAGAAGCAAAAGTGCTATCTTGCCTATCTCAAGAAGCAAAACATGTTAACTTGCACATCTAGCAAAATTTACAAACTTCCAAAACATAAAATTATTGCTTGCTTGTATGTTGTAAAATGATGTAAAATTTTGCTATCTTGTGCTTTGCAAAGGAAGCAAAAAATCCCACTTCGCAAAAGAGAAGAAAGAAAATTACTAGTTTGCATGCTGATAAAACTTGAGATTATATTTATAATGCAATGATTTGAAATTATATTTCAAAAATTAGCTAGATGCACTTCTCCTTTTTGTTGATGACAAACGGGGAGAAGTTATATTGATGATCATGCATGGAATGATGTATTGGATATTTTGATTATGCATGATTTTATGATACATGCAATAATGTGATAAATTAGTTATTTCAATACTCATGTTGCATGCAATGTTAAAATACTATGATTTCAAAGTTTCTATCAATATGACATATTGATAGGGCGAGTTAAGATTAACTCTATCATCAATTGGTTGTCATCATCAAAAAGGGGGAGATTGTTAAATCTTAGATTTTGATGATGAAACCAATTGATAGTGTTTGTGATCTAATGTGCGTTTAAGTGACGTAGGGCTAACATCAATAAGAAAATACGGATTGATTAAAGTAGGAGGAATTGGATATTGGGCTAGAGCAAACATGTTAGAAGGTTGGACGTTGGGCCGGAGGAACGGTCGACGTATTAGCATAAGGCTTCGAGCTGTGAATTCGGGTATATGGTCGAGAAGATCAGACATTATACCAAGAAGATAAGATGTTGTGAGAAGATAACATGCCAATTGGGCAATACACTGAAGGAGAGGACAATGCGCCGAAAGATTGGATGAAGCACCGGAAGAACCAATGATATGCCGGACAACATAGGATTCGCTTGCAATCAATTATGTCTAGATTGAGTTAGTTTAGAGTCTAATTGAGTCAATTTAAAATGTAATTAGACCAACTCAATTAGGGCCAACTAGGCCCAAAATAGGGCTGTTTTGGCCAAGAGAAAGGCCCATTCAGTGACTCAAGTTTGGGATGTGTTGGGCTAAGTGAAATGCTCAAAAAGTAACCAAACAGGTGAAACCGTCATAACATAGTCTCCGAGAGACTATTAGGTGGTGGTATTGTCAGACTAGGCGGTGGTACCGCCTAGTGTCAGGGTGTAAAGCAGTGGTACTGCCAGACTAGGCGGTGGTACCGCCTAGTGTCAGGGTGTCAAGCAGTGGTACCACCAGACTAGGCGGTGGTACCACCTATTGTTAGTGTTGTAGGCGATGGTACGACCTAGCATAGGCGGTGGTACCGCCCATACCCGGGAGGCCTGGGATGAGATATTTTTAGGCTCCAAGTTTGAATCAATTTGAGGCCTATAAATACCCCTCTCATCCCATGTTAATATACACAAGAATTCAGAGTGAAAAAAAAAGATAACACTATTGTAATCTTGTGTGAACTCCTCTCAAAGATCTAAGTGTTAGTATAGTTTGAGAGAGGAGTAAGTGGGGGTGTAAAGGTTCTCTTCTAAGCCTGCAAAAAGAGAATAGAGTTGTAAGAAGGAGGTTGATCTTCACATATTAAAGGAAGATCGTTAGTGGATGCCGGTGGCCTTGACGGAAGAGGATTTGATGGAGTGAATATAGGTCACGACGACCGAACCGCTATAACTCGGTTTGCATTTACTTCTTATAATTTACATTTACTATAAACTGCCCTTCTTATTACTTGTTATACTCTTCTGAACTCTTTCAATTTAAGCATCTTTACGAAACAGGATTTATCATATGAAGAAATTTCAAACCGACGTGACTTTACCTTTGCACTAATTCACCCCCCCCTCTTAGTGCCGACTCGTTCCTAACAAGAATTGCTAGAGTACACATCACTAAAAGAGGCAAACTTGCTAGCTTGCTTATCTCAAAAGAGAAGCAAGAAGTGCTATCTTGCAAATATCAAGAGAAGCAATGTTTGCTAAGTTACACATTTCAAGAAGATGCAAAAATAGTCTATCTTGCACATCTTAAAAGATGTAAAATTTTGCTAACTTTTATATGTATAAAATTGCTAGCTTGCATACTCTAAAATGATATAAATTTACTAGCTTGTATGTTATAAAATATTATAAAATTCACTAGCTTGCATGATGTAGAACTTGCTATCTTGAACATCACCAAGAAGTGCTATCTTGCCTATCTCAAGAAGTGAAACATGCTAACTTGCATATCTAGCAAAATTTACAAACTTGTAAAACTTAAAATTTTTGCTAACTTGCATGTAAAATTATGTAAAATTTTGCTAGCTTGCGCTTTGCCAAGGAAGCAAAAAATTATACTTCTCAAAAGAGAAGAAAGAAAATTACTTGCTTGCATGATGATAAAACTTGAGATTATATTTATAATGCAATGATTTGAAACTTGCTAAATGCACTTCTCCTTTTTGTTGATGACAAAGGGGGAGAAGTTATGATAATGATCATACATGGATGATGTATTAAATGATTTGATTATGTATGATTTTATGATGACGTGTTGTAAATACTCTTGATTAAATTTTCTTTAACTTGAATTCAACTTGAATTCAAGGTTCTATCAATGTGACACATTGATAGGGGGAGTTAAGGTCAACTCTGTAATCAATTAGTTGTCATCATAAAAAAGGAGAGATTATTGAATCTCATATTTTAATGATGGAACTAATTGATAGTGTTTATGATTTGATTTGCATTTTGAGTGACGTAGGAAGCTTCGATCAGGAAGAGACAATTAAAGCAAGAAGAATCATGTTGGGTTAGAGAGAAACATATCAGAATATTGTACGTCGAGCCGAAGGATCAGTCGATATATCGGTAGAAGGCTTTGGGCCATGAGTTCGGGCATCAGATTAAGAAGAGCAAGAAATCAGAGATGTAGAGGTCAACTGGTCAATTGGGCAATAGGCCGTAAGAGAGGATGATGCGCCGAAGAATCGGACGAAGCGTCGATGAACCAATGACATACTAGACAACATGATTCAAGCTTTGTAATAATTATCTAGATTGAAGTAGGTTTTATTTGTGTAGGATTAACTACGATAGTAATCAAGGTATAAAGCAAAATGAAGTCCCAGAGTCAAGAACGAGATTTCGTTGGGAGTTCGAGAGTTCGTCAGAAGTCCGAACGTTCGTTGGAAGTTCTGCCAGAATTGATCGAGAAGTCCAGGAGCTTGCCGAAGTAGCTCATCAGAACTCGCCAAGAAGATCGTCGTGAAGTCCAAGAGCTTGCCGGGAGTCCGCTAGAATATTGCTGAGAGATCGTCGAAAGTTCACCGGAAGATCGCTATAAGCTCGCCAAAAGAAATCAGAATTATTTACCTTAGTGTATGCCTTAGAATTTATAGTTAGCACATAATTGGGATTGGAATTGGAGCAACCCAATTAGGGGCCAGTTAGGCCCATATATGGGCTGTGTTGGGCCAAGTGAAAGGCCCAAATAGTGACCCAACAGGTGGAACTGTTGTGGCACAATCTCTGAGATTGTGTCAGGCGGTGGTATCGCCTAAACACAGTCTCCGAGAGATTGTCAGGCGATGGTACCACCCAGTGATAGGGTGTCAGGCTGTGGTACCACCCAGTGTTAGAAAGCACTAGCGGTGATACCACCAAGACCTAGGAAACCTGAGATAAGACCTTTTTAGGCTCTAAGTTTAAATCAAGTTGAGGCCTATAAATACCCCTCTCATCCCTGGTTAACATACAAAAGCATAAAGAGTTTAAAAGTGAGAAAATGTTGTAGTAATCACTTGAGAAATCCCCTCCTCTAAGTTCTAAGTTTAGAATTCTATTTAAAGAGGAGTGTGTACTTGTAAAGGTTGTCTCCTAAACCTATTAAAATAAGAAGAGAGGTGTAAAAGGGTAGTTGGTCTTTGCCCGTTGAAGGAAGACCATTAATGGATGCCGATGGCCTTGACGGAAGAGGAATCGGGAGTGGATGTAGGTCACGACAACCGAACTACTATAAACTTGATTTGCATTTCTTTTGAGCAATTTACTTTAATTGCAAACTTCCTTACTTGTTATACTCTTTCGTACACTTTCAATTTAAGCATCTTTATGAAACGGGTTTTTTATCGTATGAAGAATTTTGGACCAATGACTTTTATCCACTGCACTAATTCACACCCCCCCCCCTCTTAGTGCCGGCTCGTTCCTAGCAAAAGGAACCTTAAATGACTCAATGCAAAATGATAAGTTAGGTAGATCTATTTATGAGGAACCCAAGGTTAAATGAGTACCTAAAAGAAAATCACCTTTCTTGTAAACATCTCTACAATCGAAAGCTCAAAGCAAAAATAAAATTTTAATAAAATATACTCAAGGCTTATGACCGCATATCCAACACATTTCACAAAGCTCATTAGTCGAAAAAAATTAATTTTAATTGAGGATGCTTTATGAAATCATACTTAATGATATTATGTTAAGCATGAGGATTTGAAATAATGATGGTTTAAAATCTTATGGAATTATGTGTTATACTTTTGATCTTGATTATTATTGTGATAAATATTGTCCTTAGGTTTTAAATCATGATGCATGGTTTGTGTATGGAATGCTAGAGCATACTAAGTATAAAAATGAATTAAGCTAAAGAACTTTAGTTATTTTTAATCTTATAGGAAACTATCTCTTTCATTTGATTTCTCAAAAAGTTATTTTAATGGTGACTTTGGATTTGTCTTCATATGAGATGATATGTCGATGTTTATGACTTGAGATGTATTGTACATGGAATAATTTTCTTGATTCTCAAGAATATTTATCCAAAGAAATCTTGATTCTTTCACCTAATATTGTTTGAATTTATTTTTAAGTTTTTCATTAATCATTTTCCCCATGATTCTGCCCCTTATTGACTAAGGAAAGGATTTATCCAAATAAACCATGATATATCACCAAGACTTCTTCTTGATGCCTATGACTTGAATTGTATTATAAATTCTCTTATATTTATGATTTGTATATCTCTTGATATAATTGAATCATCAATGTATAAGGATAGAAAATTGGTAGCCTGCATATCTCAAAAGTGATGTGAAGCTTATACCTTCAATAAAGTGATGACTTGAATGCTAAATACAAGATTGGTACCATCCGCCTAAACGTTAGCTTGAACATTATTGCATACTGACTTGAATATTAAATATTAGCACTATTGGAATGTTAAATATGGGTGTTGGGAAGTTAAAAGTCAAATGTTGAAGCTTGAATGGTTGAAAGATAAAATTGCAGCTTGAAAAAAAATCGAAGGCAATGCACCAGCGGTAGCACCACTAGAGCACACTACCCATAGGTAGTAGCACCACCCAACTAGCGGTACCACCACCCAAAATCATGCCCTATAAAAGGGCTTTTAGGGTCGGTGGTAGAATTGCCCCCAAACCTTCCTCCACCTCTCTTCCACACCTCTAAACCCTTCTCTACTTCTCATTCTCCTTGCTCTTCCTCTAAAAACCCAAGAAAACCTTTCTCTTCTACAAATCTAAGGATCAATCTCAACTCTCCAAGAGATCATTATAAGGATAATCCTCAAAACCTTTCTCTCAATTCATTGATAGATCTTGCTTTTTATATATAGTTCTCTCATTGATAATATATATTGTCTTATGACATCTAGAAGATCCTCAAGGGACAAAGGAAAGAGAGGATTAGATGAAACCTATGATTCCATACTCTTTGATCCCCCTCAACATGCCCTTAAATTTTCAACCTTTGAGTCTAGAAGTGTACATAAGGGAAAATATATAGATCTAGAAGAATTGAGTAATTTAGAACCAACTCAATGGTTTGCCAACTTAGATGTCCTTCCAATTCTTCAAATAAGTGAACCCATTTATCCTAGACTTGTTCATTTGTTTTACAACAACTTGCATGTGGATGAAAATGATAGGGTGTCTACTTATTTTTTAGGGCATCATATACCTATATGGATAGTGTAATTTATAATTTTATAGGAATTCCTAGAAAAAAAAGAGGTTGCTACTTTAGAGGATAATGGGATATTGAATCAATTAGGGTTATATATTCTAAGGCAATAGATATTATCTTTGGTAACTAAATTTGTCTATTATTCTAAAAAGTTATGAACATTTGCTACCCTTCAGTACAAAATTGCTTCATCACACCATGATAAGTATTCTACTTCTAAAACAATACAATCATGATGAAGTTAGTCAAATGGAATTAGGAACAATGTATTAGATTATGATAGGACATAATAACTGTTTTAGATATATGATATGATAAAACATGATTAAACTCTCAACAAAAGATATAATGCTTCTATATGATGGTTTGATTACTATACTAATGCATGCACATGACATAGTCATTCCACCAAGCGAATAAACCTTAAAACTGGATCGATTTAATGTCATCAATAGAAACCTATTAAGGAGATTAAGATGTATAATAAGAAACAGTGTTTTGACTAGTTACCTAGGAGGACTGATCCTCCCCAACTTGAACTAGAATCAAAAACACCTATATATAGGGAAAGTCAATCACCTCCTACTAGTCCCTTTGAGGCAACACCTCCAACAGAGCCAACACCCTCCTCATCTACTAATTCTATAATGACTCGATTGGATCGAATTGAACTATGTAAAGATCAAATCTTAACTGAGATGCAATAAATTCATCGATAACTTGATACTCTATTTAGGCATTTTAGTTTCCCATCACCTAAATAGCTTGTATATTTCTCCTTTCTTTTTGTTAATGAAGGTGAAAACTCATCAGTATCCTGATATGCTGTACTCTTACACTCTATAATGTACTCTTTGATGTTATGTGCTTTTTAATATGCACTTCTTGATGATATTATGCAACACTCTAAGAATTAGGCATGCTAAACCTTCCAAATACATGAATTCCTTTATAAGTTTTTCAGATTTCTTAGTTTTTTGTAACTTGAGTTTTCTCCTTAAATCGAGATCGTTTCCATCATTTATTCTTCTTGCAATTCACCAAAGAAGAGATTTTATTTAGGGATTTTTGATCCTTCATGAAAGAAGAGATTTTATTAGACTTTTGGTATTTTTGATCTTTTATACAATAATCAATTCCATTGAATCTTTCTTCTTTCTATTTATAAGAAAAAGGATTTGATTCATGGATTTTTAGTATGCACATCTTGATCTTTCATGAGGAATCCTTTCTCTTTGCGATAGTCCAAGCTTGATTCAATGAAACTTATTTATCATGGATTTGATTTGGTTCAAATCCTTTCATGAATTTAGGTCTTGATTTTTTTTTATGAAGAATGAATTCCTCCCTAACTCTTATTCCTCTTCTCCTTATTCTTATGACAAAAGAAAGAAAGAAACTTGCACAAAAAATGCTTGCACATCCAAAGCTAAATTACTAGCTTGCCCATTTCAAGAAGCAAAAGTAGTTATCATGCAAAGTTTTTGCTTGACTTCTCATATCACAAAGTTGCTAGCTTGCATAAATTGGTATAAAATTTACTTGAATAGTTTAAAATATCTGCATAAATTATTGAATGATTCTCCTTTTTGTTGACGACAAAGGGGGAGAAATGATAAATGTTTGGTATCATGAAATAATGAATGGTATCATGATCAAAATGTTGATGCATGAAGTGATAAATGCTTAAAATTTTAATGCTTTAGTATCATGTATGTTATGTAACCGTTATTATTAAATATATAATTTAATAATAATATAATTATTCTCATTATGATTCATAATTCATTATCATGAATTTCTTCATTTATTATGATTTAAATGATTTCAGTTTTATTCTTTATACATGAAACCGTTATTATTAAATTAAATATTTAATATCATTAAAGTTCTTCATTATGGTCCAAACGTTACAAATTTGAATTAATTCTTGAACGTTATAAATTGGTGATAATGAATGTTCTTGATGGGAGAACATCTATATATATGAGGATTTTGGTCCCTGGGCTCAATTATCTCTTTGAAGCGAAAGGCTTTCCTACACCATCTAAAGCGAGAGTTCTGAGCCGAGAAGTACTAAAGTTCAAGAAGAAACCTCTGCAAAAATTCTTGGCGACAATGGTTGGAGGTACGCTATTTTGTTTCCGCATCAATTTTTATTGTGTTTCTATTATAATGATTTAGAAACAAAAGTTGGTTTCAGTAATTTCTTACATTTGGTATTAGAGTCTTTTGACCTCTGCCTTGATACGAAAGAGTTTTCATTTTTTATGTCATGAAAATGATTTGATTTTGGTTTCTTCTTGGAAACTTCTTGATATATTTTATTGAAAATCATGAGGAAATATCATTTTCAACATTTTAGTTAGTAAAATGCTCATATTATGTATGCATATTTAGTTATATAAAATTATGCTTATGAGCAAATTTTTTATGTTTAAAATGTCTAGTGATCCATATAATATTAATTAATTAAGAATTAGCCACAGCATCCTTAATTAATTAAAATTATATATAAAGTTAAAATAAGGATCACATAAGTAATTAGACATCATATTGTGACTAATTATATTTCATATAATAATTGTTATCCCACAGGATCTTTTATTATATTTAATATAATTAATCAGGATAAAATATCAAATTACTTTCATAATTTACCCACAGGTAATTTTTATCATAAAGACCATATGAATCTATTTGAATTAAGAATTTAGCCCACAGGTAATTTTTATGTCATGAGATTCATATTTTTGGCATGTTTCACATTGGTAAAATATGTAATTTAGTCTATTAAGCTTTAAATTTTGACATAAGCATGTTTGATTTTATACAGTTTTTCAAACTGTTAATTTCTCTGATATTCGATGTGATATTCTTGAACTTAATGGTGATAACTATAAGATATGGAAGGAGAGGGTTCTCCTCCGTTTAGGGTGGATGGATATCGATTATGCTATCAGGAAAGACGAACCACCTATAGTCACTAATACCAGCACTCCAACTGAGATCACGTTATATGAGCGATGGGAGCGATCCAATCGGCTCAGCGTGATGTTTATCAAAACTAAGATGACTGCTGGCATACGTGGTTCTGTTGACCAACATGAAAATATCTGAGACTTGCTAAAAGCTATTGATGAACAATTCGTCACTTCGAATAAGGCACTAGCAAGTACTCTTATTATGAAATTTTCATCCCTTAGACTCACCAACATAAAGGGTGTGCGTAAGCACATAATGCAAATGTGAGATATTGCGGCTCAACTTAAGAAACTTGAGATTAATATGTCAGAATCCTTCCTGGTGCACTATATTCTGAACACCCTTCCACCTCAATATAGCCCTTTTAAAATTTCATACAATACACATAAGGACAAATGGTCAATCAATGAATTAATGACCATGTGTGTTCAAGAAGAAGAGAGGCTAGTGATGGAATTGGGTGAGAATGCATTAGTAGTAACCACTCGAGGGAAAAACAAAACTGACAAACATTAAGCCAATTAGAAAGCTCATCAGCAGGGAAAAGGTAAAATACCACCCCAAGCTGATATCAAGAAAGAAGCAAGGTGTTTCTTTTGTGAAAGAAAGGGATACATGAAGAAGGAATGCACGAAATTCCAATAGTGGCTTGAAAAGAAAGGTAAACTAATCTCATATGTATGTTATGAATCTAATATGGTCAACGTTAATATTAACACCTAGTGGATTGACTCTGGATCAACAATCCATATTGCAAACTCTTTACAGGGTATGCAAAACCTAAGGAAGCCAGTGGGAAATGAGCAAAGCATCTTATCAAGAAATAAGATGGGCTCACATATGGAAGCAATTGGAACATGCATTTTAACTTTAAATAGTGGTTTTATTTTAAAATTGGAAAAGACCTTTTATGTACCAAGTTTCTCACGAAACTTAATTTCTGTTTCTAGACTCATACCATTTGGGTATTCCTTTAATTTTAAAGATACATCATTTCATTTATTACATAAATCTGATTGTGTTGGGAATGGTATTTTGTCTGATGGTCTTTACCGTATTTTATTACAAAATAATAATACTTAAAGTTCAATGCATGTTCATGCTGGCATTAAGAGGTATAATATTAATGATGACTCCTCTATATTATGGCATTAGAGATTAGGACATATCTCCATAGAGAGAATTAAGAGATTAGTTAAAGATGGGGTACTTAGTACTCTTGATTTTACTAATTTTAAGACTTGTGTGGACTGTATAAAGGGAAAGCAGACCAATAAGTCCAAAAATGGTGCTAATAAGAGTTCAGACTTATTAGAGATAATTCATACTGATATATGTTGTCCAGACATGGACATACATGGTCAGAAATACTTCATCTCTTTTATAGATGATTACTCACGATATATGTATATATATTTGCTTCATAACAAAAATGAAGCATTGGATGCCTTCAAAGTCTTTAAGGCTGAAGTTGAGAACCAACGTGGTAAGCAAATTAAAATTGTGAGATCATATAGGGGTGGAGAATATTATGGTAGATATACTAAAAATGGACAAGCACCTGGTCCTTTTGCTAAGTTTCTTCAAGAACATGGGATTATTGCCCAATACACTATGCCTGGTTCTCCAGACCAGAATGGTGTTGTAGAAAGAAGAAACTGAATATTATTAGACATGGTGCGGAGTATGCTTAGCAACTCCAGTCTTCCTAAGTTCTTGTAGACTGAAGCACTAAAGACGGCTGTGTATATATTAAACCGAGTTCCAACCAAGGCTATCCAAAAGACACTATTTGAATTATGGAAAGGTTGGAAACCGAGTTTGCGACATATGCGCATTTGGAGATGTCCGTCTGATGTCAGGATATATAATCCACAAGAGAAGAAACTGGACCCGAGGACTGTTAGTGGGTATTTCATTGGATATGCCGAAAAGTCCAAAGGTTACATGTTCTATTGTCCATCTCACACAACTAGAATTGTGGAATCAAGAAACACTAAATTTCTTGAGGATCATGTGATTAGTGGGAGCGATCATTTCAGGAACATAGTTTCCGCAAATGATCATATAAAATCTCAACCTTCCACATCAAATGATAGATTGGTTATAGTTCATAGAACTCCTCAAGTACAAACTAGTACTGAACAACCAATCATTGAAATTCCACAAGTTGTTGATAGTATTCTAATAGATCAAGCAGTTCAGGAATTACAATAAGCTCCTGAACAACTAATTGAACCACAAGTTCCTCAAGGAACCATTGGTACAACATTAAGAAGATCTACTAGAAATAAAAGATCAGCAATTCCTAATGATTATGTTATATATCTACAAGAATCTGATTATAATATTGGAGCCAAAAATGATCCTGAAACATTTTCACAAGCCATGAGTTGCAAAGAGTCAAATTTGTGGCACGATGCCATGAAAGAAGAGATGAATTCCATGATGAGCAATGGAGTTTGGGATCTTGTAGAGTTGCCTAATGAAGCAAAGGCTATTGGTTGCAAATGGGTCTTTAAAACTAAGAAAGATTCGTTAGGCAACATTGAGAGATACAAGGCAAGACTTGTTGCAAAGGGATTTACTCAAAAAGAGGGAATTGATTATACGGAGACGTTTTCTCCTGTATCTAAGAAAGATTCTCTATGTATAATTTTGGCATTAGTTGCTCATTTTGACCTTGAATTGCAACAAATGGATGTGAAAATGACATTTCTAAATGGAGATCTAGAAGGAAGAGGTTTATATGAAATAACCTGAAGGTTTCTCCTCTAGTGTTGGTGAACACTTGGTTTACAAACTTAGGAAGTCTATATACGGCTTAAAACAAGCCTCCCGCCAATGGTATTTTAAATTTCATGAAGTGATTTCTTCATTCGGATTTGTTGAAAATCCCATGGATCAATGCATATACCAGAAGGTTAGTGGGAGTAAAATATGTTTCCTTGTTTTATATGTAGATGATATTTTGCTTGTAACCAACGATAAGGGTTTGCTGTATGAGGTGAAACAATTCC
Organism: Musa acuminata AAA Group; assembly: GCF_036884655.1. Lineage (NCBI taxonomy): Eukaryota > Viridiplantae > Streptophyta > Magnoliopsida > Zingiberales > Musaceae > Musa > Musa acuminata. The sequence continues at coordinate 35,335,976 of NC_088334.1, forward strand.
TTTCTAAAAATTTTGACATGAAGGATATGGGTGAAGCATCTTATGTCATTGGCATTAAGATCCATAGAGATAGACCTTGAGGCATTTTAGGTCTATCACAAGAAACCTATATTGATAAACTTTTAGAAAGATTTCGGATGAAAGATTGTTCACCAAGTGTTGCTCCCATTGTGAAAGGTGATAGGTTCAATTTGAACCAATGCCCAAAGAACAACTTTGAAAGGGAATCAATGAAAAACATCCCATATGCTTCTGTCGTAGGAAGCCTTATGTATGCTCAGGTCTGTACAAGACCTGATATTGTATTTATTGTGGGGATGCTAGGTCGATATCAGAGTAATCTAGGTATGGACCACTAGAGAGCTGCAAAGAAAGTGATGAGGTATCTATAAGGAACCAAAGATTACATGCTTATATATAGACATACAGACAATCTAGATGTGATTAGCTACTCAGATTCAGACTTCGCCGATTGTGTTGATTCTCGTAAATCAATATCAGAATATATTTTTATGATGGCCGATGGAGCTATTTCTTGAAGAAGCGCTAAGCAGACCTTGATTGCTACTTCTACCATGGAAGTTGAGTTTGTCTCCTGTTTTGAGGCTACTTCACATGGTGTATGGATTAAGAGTTTCATTTCTGGGCTTAGAATCATAGATTCTATTTCTAAGCCATTAAGAATTTTTTGTGACAATTCAGCTGCTGTCTTTATGGCTAAAAACAATAAAAGTGGAAGTCGAAGTAAACACATCGACATTAAGTATCTAGCCATAAGAGGACGTGTAAAGGAAAAGAAAGTGGTCATTGAGCATATTAGCACTGAATTGATGATTGATGATCCTTTGACTAAAGGCATGTCACCTCTGAAATTCAAGGATCATGTAGAGAAAATGGGACTTGGTTCCACTTTGTAATGATATTGAAACTCTTATATATTATACAATTTTCTCATTAATGTGCACATTATTTTGAGAAAATATATTGTTACTGGACCAAGAATAAATATAAGATTTATTCATTAAGTAATATTGCCATATTAAGATTAAGAAACTAAATACATCGTGATACATGGATGATAATACTCGCTCATAGAAGACTTATCGCTATGATTCGTGTATTTATTTCTTAAGAAAGTTGTTCAAGAAAAAATAATTCAAATTATTAAGATAAACGTATGGACCAAGTGGGAGAATATAACCGTTATTATTAAATATCTAATTTAATAATAATATAACTGTTCTCATTATGATTCATAATTCATTATCATGAATTTCTTCATTTATTATGATTTAAATGATTTCAATTTTTTATTCTTTATACATGAAACCGTTATTATTAAATTAAATATTTAATATCATTAAAGTTCTTCATTATGGTCCAAACGTTACAAATTTGAATTAATTCTTGAACGTTATAAATTGGTGATAATGAATGTTCTTGATGGGAGAACATCTATATATATGAGGATTTTGGTCCTTGGGCTCAATTATCTCTTTGAAGCGAAAGGCTTTTCTATACCATCTAAAGCGAGAGTTCTGAGCCGAGAAGTACCAAAGTTCAAGAAGAAACCTCTGCAGAAATTCTTGGCGACAATGGCTGGAGGTACGCTATTTTGTTTCTGCATCAGTTTTTATTGTGTTTCTATTATAATGATTTAGAAACACAAGTTGGTTTCAGTGATTTCTTACATGTTATTCCCAAAATGATTTTGATTTATTTTTTATATCATGCATGAAGTGATGATGAAATGTAATGTTATGAAATTGTGCATGTTATAATAATGCATAACATATAAAATTTTGATATGGTATATTACATTTGATTATTATGATCCAAAGTGTTTAACTTGAATTCAAAGGTTATGATTCCTTTTGAATTCAAGTTTGCCTTATCTCAATATGACATATAGATAGGGGGATTATTGAATCTCGAATTTTGATGATGAAATCAATTGATAAATTAATAATCTAATCTATGTATTGAGATAAGTGATACAACACTAACTATGTGAAAAAAGGCAAGGTAGAATCGGATGTTCGACCGAAGTCAAAGATCAGACATCAGATTGGAAGAATCAAAGTATACACTGAGAATGGATGTTGTAGGAGTCAACATGCCGGAGGATTGAGCGATACACCAAATATCTAAACGATGTGTCAGAAGTTTACTGGAAGCTCATTAGGAGTTCACCGGAAGTGCGTCAAAAGTTTCGTCGGGAGTTCTGATGAACAATTGACATGTCGGACAACTAGATTGTTTGATTATAATTATTTTAGCCTTAATTAATGTAGTTAGGTCTTAATTTGAGTTAGGTTTGGAAGAAATCTTACTAACACAATTAGGGGCCAATTGGTCCCAAAATAGGGCTAAGTTGGGTTGGATGGATGACCCACTCAGCCACTTGGAGCCATGCCAGGCGATGGCACCGCTTAGGGTGGGCGGTGGAACCACTTGAGGCTCAGCCTCCTAAGTGGTCTGGACGGTGGTACTACCGACAGTTAATACTATCAGGAGGTGGTATCACCTTGTCAGACCGTGGTACCGCTAGAGCCCAATTGAAGTGTTAAGGTGTAAAAGTATTAGGACTCTAGCTAAGAGAGTCCTAATTGAGTTTAAGAGCATTCATGTAAACCTACCTAGCTGACCCCACCCGTATTAAAAAGTGAAGAGGTCAACTAAGGTTAGGATTAGTTTGGAGGTTGCTTCTTAGATAAGCATTAGGAGTTAGTTAGAAGTAGGAGTCTTGAGTAGGAGTCCTATTGGGAGTTGATTAGAAGTAGGAGTCTTGAGTAGTAGTCCTATTAGGAGTTGAGGTTTAGAAGCCCTATAAATATTCATGTATTCATCATCTTTTTTGAAGGAATAAATGAATTTTTTTAGCATCATTTGAGTAGCAACATGGAGGAAAGAACCCCTATAGAGTTCCAAGGAGGCCGATCCCCTAAAGAGATCAACCCCAAGCTTAGAATCTATAAGGGTTCTATCAAAAAGTGTTGTAAAAGTGATAAGTGTCAATCTCCTCCCTTTCTAAGTCTTGTGATCATTCAAGTGAGGTGTGAGGCTTGTAAGGGTTGTCTTCTAAACTCGTAAAAAGGAGAAAGCATTGTAAGAGGGTGGTTGGTCTTCGCCCATTAAAGGAAGACCATTAGTGGACGCCGGTGACTTCGATGGAGGACGAATCAGAAGTGAACGTAGGTCACAACGACTGAGCCACTATAAATTCGACATGTTCTTCTTTATTGCTTACTTTTATTACTTAGCTGCACTCTGCATTGTACATTTACTTCAAGTCGACATTTTCTCGATATGCTTTCTTCGTTATGTTTTTATTAACTTGGAAAGATTTGGAATCGCAACCATCATTTTTATCGCTGCACTAATTCACACCCCCCCCCTCTTAGTGTCATATTGATCTTAACATTAGATGGATGAGGGACTATAGATACACGATAATCGAGGATAGATAAGTCCAATGGATTGGATTTTCTTGTATCGTCTAGGGACTTCAACATAGTGGTACAGTACGTTTATAGTTGATGAGTCAAGTAGATTATTATGGAGATAATAATTCACTGAGCCAAAAGGAGTTCTGATAGGTATTACTAGTCATAGGTGCCCTACAAGCCAATTACGTAAGTGATGACACATATGACATAATACAGATTCTTTTTGCTTATTATATTTTGGCATTTTATCACTTTATATTGCTTGTTTCATATATCATATATATTGTGATGTCCATGGATCTGTTCAATGTGAATCAAATAGTGATGAGATCACGATAATGAGATCGATTCACCTTTAAACACAGACCTTAAATAATCTTGGTCATAGGTTACTCGAAAGGGACATTGAGATAATCGGACAGATTGGTGTGCTGTATACCCATCCATATAATGGGACAGTTAGTCTCATAGCTGCTCATGTGGGGACACTAGGGCTACAGTGCATATGCTCATTAGAGAATGAGTTCACTGATTGATCCGCTCATGAAATGCTGGATGGTTAATGATACTTTATTATCAGATAGTGATTCCGTTGTCTCAGTAGTATATCTGGTCCTTAGACTTAAGACACTAAGGATATTCTGTATGAGTATTCCACTCTTTAATAACAGACTTATAAGCCTAGAAGTTCCAAATCTAGCACAGTTAGTCATCAGGAGTGGCAGCCAATCTTACGAGAATTATTGAATGTCGATAGATGATCATCCATTCTCGATGTCATGAGAGGAATATCCCATGTGTTTTTGCTCAGACAAATCCATAGCCAAGGTCATTCGGATTGAGAGAGAAAGAGTTCTCCGGGAGAATGCAATTAGAGTAAGACTTGAGTAGAAATCGTATCGGTTTGACAGCATAATGCCCAGTATACAGTCTTTGGGATTTTAGATGGATGAGAGACTCTAGATACATGGTAACTGAGGACAGATAGGTTCAAAAGATTAGATTATTGAATCTCAGATTTTGATGATGAAATTAATTATAAATTATTCGATCTAATCTATATGTTGAGAAAAGTGTATAGGATTAACTATGATAGCAATAAGACATAAAGTAGGTGTTGTGCTAGAGTCAAGATCGAGATCTCGTTGGAAGTTCAAGAGTTCGTCGAAAGTTTGAATGTTCATTGAAAGTTTGAATGTTCATTGAAAGTTTTGCCAAAACCAACCAAGAAGTCTAGGAGCTTGCCAAAGAAGCTCGTCGAAACTCGCCAAGAAGATTGTCGTAAAGTCCGAGAGCTTGTTGGGAGCCCGCCGGAACATTGCCAAGAGTTCGTCGGAAGATCACCGAAAGCTCGCCGGAAGAGCAATTGATGTACCAGAACAAGAGTGCTTTGATTATGTCTTAGTTATTGTAGTTAGATAGTAGATTAAGTTAGAATTAGGAGGTAATCCCACTAACTTAATTAGAGGCCAACTGGGCCCTTAACAGGGCAGAATTGGGCCTGATTGAATAACCCATTTAGCCCCTGAAAACATGGCTGGCGGTGGCACCGCTTGGTGACCCAGTCCCCCAAGCGGTCTGGGTGGTGGTACCGCCCAGACTGGGTGGTGGTACCATCGGTAGTTAATACTACCAGTGGTGGTACCACCCTTATCAAGCGATGGTACCACTAGAGCTTGGTCTCCGAGCTCTATCAAGTAGTGGTACCACCCAGTAATGGCGGTGGTACTACCAGTACCCCAAAAATTTGGGATAAGACATTTTTTGGCTCCATTTTTGAAGCCATTGGGGCCTATAAATACCCCACTCTTTTCTACATGAAAGGGTAACAAAATGCTATTATATATGTGAAAAACTCTAAGTGTTTAGGGTGTGAAAAGTGTTGTAAAAGTGAGAAGAGTTCTCCACCTCCCTCTCTTAGACTTGTAACCATCCAAGAAAGAGGAGTGAGACTTGTAAGGGTTGTCTTCTAAACCCGACAATAGGAGAAAGAGTTATAAAAGGTTCTTCACCTATTGAAAGAAGGCCTTTAGTGGACACCGGTGACCTCGACGGATGAGAAATTGGAAGTAGATGTAGGTCTCATTGACCGAACCACCCTAAATTATGGTTTGCTTTTCTTTTTATGTAATTTATTTTACTGCAAATCTCCTTGAGCTTCTCCTTATATTCTTACGAAAGTTTTAAGTTCAGAGTCTTTCCAAAACGATTTAAATCGAGACGAACTTTATACAAAAATTAAGAAAGTTTTTTGCTACACTAATTCACGCCCCCCCCTTTTAGTGCACTCTTTATCCTAACAATTGGTATTAGATCATGATTCACTCTCATTTGGTATGAAACCCAAGAGAGATGACATTTGTTGGCAATCAAGAGGGTCATTCAATCACACGTCCGCCTATATTCAATGGAACGGATTACACATATTGGAAGACTAGAATGAGGATCTTCCTAATTTCAATGGATTTCAAATTATGGAATATTATAGAAAATGGGTTTCAAAAGTCTTCTATTCAAATGAACGATTGGAATGAGTTGGAGAAGAAGACTTTCACTTTAAACGCCAAAGCTATGAATTTCTTGTTTTGTACTTTAGATAAAAATAAACTCAATCAAGTATCTATTTGTGAAATGACTTTTGATATATGGCACACACTCGAAGTGGCTCATGAAGACACTAGTAGAATGAAGGAGTCAAAAATTAATCTTTTAGTGCATACTTATGAGTTGTTTCGGATAAAACCGAGTGAGACCATTGGAGACATGTACACCCGATTTACAGATGTCATCAATGGTCTAAAAGGACTTGGTAAAGGTTTCTTAGATTTTGAACTTATTAATAAAATTTTAAGATCCCTTCCAAAGAGTTAGGACCCTAAAATCACGGCCATTCAAGAGGCTAAAGATTTAAATAACTTTCCGCTTGAAGAACTAATTGAGTCACTAATGACCTATGAGATGACTTGTAATGCTCATGAAAAGCTTAAAAATAACCTTCTAAAGAACAGAAAAGATATGATACTAAGAACTCAAGAAGACCACTTGAAAGAAGATTCAAGTGATGAGGATTTTGATGAAGACTTGACACTCTTGACAAAAAAGTTCAAAAAATTCATAAAAAAAAAAAAATTTAAAAATATACTAAAAATAAAATTGAACCCAAGAAAGAACAAGTGATGTGCTATGAATACAAGAAGTCAGGATACTTCAAGAGTGAATGTTCCCAAGCAAAGAGAAAGCAACCAAAGAAGAAGAAGGCTCTTAAAGCAACATGGGATGACTCAAGTGCATCCTAAGAAGAGGAGCCAACCAACACCGAGCAAGTTGCTTACTAGGCACTAATGACTATTGGAGATGAGATAACAAGTTCATTAGATGTAAATTTATCATTTGATAAGCTTTTAAATGCTTTTCATGAATTATTTGATGAATGTAGAACCTTGAGTAAAAAGTATAACTATTTGAAAAAGGAATATGCTTCTCTTGTTAGCAATTTTGATAGACTAAAAATTGAGCATGATGACAGTTTAGCTCCCTACATAAAATGCCATGAAGTAAAAACACTTAGAAAGGATAAATTGCTACTCAAAGAAACCTTAGAAATGTTTGAGGTTAGTAGCAAGTCCTTAAATATGATCCTTGCCAACAAGGGTCACATTTATAGAAAAGGCGAATCATATTTGTGAGTAGCTCTTACCAAAATCCAACCACCTTTGTTAAAGGCCCTACTTTGCATGTTTCATCCCGAAATAAATGTAACTTTTATTATAAATTTGAGCATGTAGCTTATCATTGTCCATTAAAAAAAATGTAGTCTACATAAACTAATTTGGGTTCCTAAAGGAACTGTAAAGAACTTCATGCAAAATGATAAGTTAAGCCGATTGATTTTTAAGGCACTCAAGGTTAAATGGGTACTTAAAAATCATATTTTTTTATAGAAACGATTATCATCACAAGCTAGGAGCAAGAGATGGTACCTTGATAGTGATGCTCAATGCATATGACCAGAGATCCATCTCAATTCTTTAAGCTCACTAGCCTAGACGAAAGATATATTACCTTCAGAGACAACAATAAGGGTAAAATTATTGACAAAGGAACCATAGGTAACACATCCAACTTTTTTTATTGAACATGTGTTGTTAATTGATGGCTTAAAGCATAACCTCTTGAGCATTAGTCAAATGTATGATAAAGGATACATCATTAGATTTGAATCCAATGCTTGCATTATTAAAAAATCACACAAAAATACATCTATGATTGCCCTAAAATAAAATAATATATACACTATCGACATTGATGATGAAATGTGTTTTTTGGTTTTGAATGATGATGCTTGGCTTTGGCGTAGGAGATTAGGTCATGCCAGTATGAAACTAATATCTTAAATCTCATCCAAAGAACTTGTAAGAGAGATTCCTCACATTAAGTTCGTTAAAGACAATGTGTGTGATGCATGTCAACTAGGAAAAAAAATAAAATATAGTTTTAAACTAAAGAACCCAATAAGCACCTCTAGGCCATTGCAATTGATCCATATGGACTTGTTCGGATCAATTCTTATATCAAGCCTAGGAGATAGCAAATATGCATTTGTCATCGTGGATGATTATAGTAGATACACATGGACTTACTTTTAAGTACATAAAAATAATTGCTTTAGGTATTTTTCAAAGTTTTGTAAACTTGTTCAAAATGAAAAGGGTTTTATAATTACATCAACTTGAAGCGATCATGGTGGCAAATTTCAAAACCATGATTTCCAAGAATTTTGTGAATCCCATGGATACAACCACAATTTCTTTACTCCAAGAAATCCTTAACAAAATAGAGTAGTAGAAAGAAAGAATAGAAACTTACAAGAAATGACAAGAACCATATTAAACGAATATAACCTACCCAAATATTTTTGGACCGAAGTCATAAATATGGCATGCTATGTCATGAATAGGGTTCTAGTAAGACCATTACTCTCCAAAACTCCTTATGAGTTGTGGAACAATAAAAAACCCAATGTTTCATATTTTAAAGTTTTTGGATGTAAATGCTTTATCTTGAATGAAAAAGATGCCTTAGGTAAATTTGATGCAAAATTCGATGAAGGAATTTTTCTTGGCTATTCTTCTATCTCTAAGTCCTTTCGTATTTTTAACAAAAAAACTTTGGTTATAGAAGAGTCCATTCATGTTGTTTTTAATGAAGTTTCCGAAGTTAAGAAAAATGATCTTGATGATGATATTAATTTTGATGCTTTGAATTTAAATGAAACCCTTTCTCCATCTAGCAACTTGGATGCATCTTCTTCCGAAACATCCTTACCCAAAGAATGGAAGTATGTAGATGCTCATCCTAAGGAGCTAATTATAGGAAACACATCAAAAGGGATTCAAACTCGTTCTTCTCTTACGAATTTTTGTGCCAATGTCACTTTTCTCTCCCAAATTGAACCTAAATGTATTGATGAGGCCTTGAAAAATGATTCATGAGTTATCGCAATACAAGAAGAGTTGAACCAATTTGAGAGAAATAAGGTATGGAAACTTGTTCCAAGGCCAAATGACCATTTAGTTATTGGTACAAAATAAGTCTTTAGAAACAAGCAAGATGAATTTGGTATCGTGGTTAGAAACAAGGCTAGATTAGTGGCCAAGGGTTTCAACCAAGAAGAAGGTATCAATTACGAAGAAATCTTTGCTCTTGTGGCACGATTAGAAGCCATAAGGATGCTCATTGCCTATGCTAGCAGTAATAATTTTAAGTTATTTCAAATGAATATTAAAAGTACTTTTCTTAATAGTTTTATTTCTGAGGAAGTTTATGTTGAACAACCTTCTAGATTTGAGAATAATAATTTCCCTATTTAAATTGACTAAATCTCTCTATGGATTGAAACAAGCCCCAAGAGCTTGGTATGAGAGACTTAGCTCCTTTCTTATACTAAATAATTTTTCTAAAGGCAAGGTTAATACCACATTATTTATTAAAAATTTAAAAAATAATTTTCTTATTGTTCAAATTTATGTTGATGATATCATTTTTGGGTTTACTAATGAATCTTTATATGAATCATTTACAAAATGTATGAGTCTAGAATTTGAAATGAGTTTGAGGGGGGAACTAACCTTCTTTTTAGGCTTACAAATCAAATAACTTAGTAATGATACTTTTCTTAGTCAAATAAAATATATATTAAACTTGCTAAAACGGTTTAATATGGATAGCTCAACGGCTATTAATACTCTTATGAGTACCTCCACTAAGTTAGACATTAACGAAAGTGGAGAAAGCTTTGATCAAAAAGCTTATAAAGGTATGATAGGTAGTTTACTATACATCACCGCAACAAGACTGGATATCATGTTTAGCATAGGACTTTGTGCTAGGTTTCAATCCAATCCTAAGCTATCTCATCTTAAAACAATTAAAAGAATCTTTAGATATCTTAAAGGAACCACTAATGTAGGATTATGGTATCCAAAATCTGAAAATCTTGAGTTAATTGCTTATGTTGATGTCAATTTTGGTGGATGTAGATTAGATAGAAAAAGCACATCTGGAACATGTCAATTATTGGGTCATACACTTGTCTCTTGGTCTTCCAAGAAATAAAACTCGGTTGCACTATCTACAACCGAAGTCGAATACATAGCTGCGAGTACATATTATGCACAAGTTGTGTGGATGAAAAACACTTTAGAGGATTATAAGATTCACCTTAAGAACATTATCATAAAATGTGATAACACAAGTATAATATGTTTAACAAAAAATCTCATTCAACACTCTAGAACTAAACATATTGATATTATGCATCATTTTATACAAGATCATGTTAATAATCATGATGTAATTTTAGAATTCATTGATACAAAATATCAATTGACCGATATCTTTACAAAACCCTTAAATGAAGAACAATTTTATTTAATTAGAAGAGAAATATGCATGTTAAAATGTCCGAATGCATGAGTTGTTAACAAATGCATCTTTCATGGATTTCACTATTATGAATTCTTATTGAGAAACAGATTGTATTCATGGACCTCTTTTTTATCCTTTCTCATGAACTCTACCTTACTCCTCTCATGAAAGAAGGAAGAATTTTTATGAATTTTTAGTATGAGATGATAACTTGTAAGAGTAAGGATTTGATTTAACATGAATATCTTGATCCTTTTCATAAATTCCTTCTCTTTGTTGAATTGTTCTCCTTTTTGTTAATGACAAAGGGGGAGAAATATGGCAAATTGATGACAACTTGATATATTAAACAATGTGTAAAATGTATTGTATTGTAAATACTTGATAAATGTCCTTCATTATGTTAAGATATCATAAGTTCAACTTACAATTTACAATTGATATATTGCCATGGATTGATGAATTGTTATATTTTATCAAGAATTGTCATCTTGTTAAAATTCATATTCGAAATTCATAAATAATGATTGATTATCATTGGACTTGAAAATGAATATCATGTCTTGACATCATTTTCACAAATACGAAGCATCGTATTTTGAATTGGTAAATCATGATAAGTATCATGATATGCTTGTTGATAAGTTTAAATGAACTTAACTTATCAGTTTGATACTTGAATTCAAAGGCCTTGAATTCAAGAATGTATTTTCTCAAGTATGACATATAGATAGGGGAGTTAAGGTTAACTCCGTCATCAATTGATTATCATCATCAAAAAGGGGAAGATAGTTGAATCTCGGATTTTGATGATGAAATCAATTGTAAATTGTTTGATCTAATCTATATGTTGAGAAAAGTGTGCATGATTAACTACGATAGCGGTAAGACATAAAGCAGGTGTTGTGTCGGAGTCAAGATCGAGAACTCGTTGGAAGTTCAAGAGTTCGTCAAAAGTTCGGACGTTCATCGGAAGTTCTATCGAAACCAATTGAGAAGTCTAGGAGCTTGCCAAAGAAGCTCATCGAAACTCGCCAAGAAGATCATCATAAAGTTCGGGAGCTTGCCGGGAGTCCGCTAGAACATTGCCGAGAGTTCGTCGGAAGATCGCTGGAAGAGCAATTGATGTACCAAAATAAGAGTGCTTTAATTATGTCTTAGTTATTATAGTTAGATAGTAGATTGAGTTAGAATTAGGAGGTAATCCTACTAACTTAATTAGGGATCAATTGGGCCCTTAATAGGGCTAAATTGGGCTGGATTGAATAGCCCATTCAGCCCCTGAAAATATGGTCGACGGTGGCATCGCTTGGTGACCCAGTCCCCTAGGTGGTCTGGGCGGTGGTACCGCCCAGACTAGGAGATGGTACCACCGACAGTTAATGTTGCCAGCGGTGGTACCACCCTTGTCAGGCTGTGGTACTGCCAGAGCTCGATCTCTGAGCTCTGTCAAGCGATGGTACTGCCCAGTGTCAGGTGTCAGGCGATGGTACCACCAGTACCCAAAAATCGATGATGAGATACTTTTTGGCTTTATTGTTAAAGCCGTTGGGGCCTATAAATACCTTACCCTTTTCTGCATGAAAGGGTAACAAAGTGCTATTATATATGTGAAAAACTCTAAGTGTTTGGAGTGTGAAAAGTGTTGTAAAAGTGAGAAGAGTTCTCCTCCTCCCTCTCTTAGCCTTGTAACTATCCAAGAAATAGGAGTAAGACTTGTAAGGGTTATCTCTTAAACCCGACAAAAGGAGAAAGAGCTGTAAAAGGTGGTTGGCCTTCGCTTATTAAAGGAAGGCCTTTAGTGGACACCGGTGACCTCGACGGAGGAGGAATCCGAAGTGGATGTAGGTCTCATTGACTGAACCACTCTAAATTCTGATTTGTTTTCCTTTCTATGCAATTTACTTTACTACAAATCTCCTTGAGCTTCTCCTTACATTCTTACGAAAGTTTTAAGTTCAACATCTTTCTGAAACGATTTGAATTCAGATGAACTTTATATAAAAATCGAAAAAGTTTTTCACTGCACTAATTCACCCCCCCCCTCTTAGTGTGCTCTTGATCTTAACATGGATTTCCCTGTATCGTTTGGGGACTACGACATAGTGGCCTAGTATATCTGTAGGTGATAAGTCAAGTGAATTATTATGGAGATAATAATTCACTGAGCCAAAAGGAGTTCTGATAGGTATGACTCATGACCAACTCGATATTGGGCCTAGAGGGTCACACACATATGGTGGGCATTGTAACAAGTAGAGGTTCGGATATGAGATATCCGTCGAAGTCCCTATCTTCTTAGAAATCCAATAATCCCCTGAATTATTGGATCCTATGGATAAGATCCAATAACAACCACTAAGAGATTATTGGATAGCGATTCACTAATCTAAGAGGCTTGGGTAGTTGGATGGAGATCCAATACCCAATAGGGTAGGATCCATTAGGGTTAAGTTGACAAGGAGCCTCTATAAATAGGAGAGAACCAAACACACATAAGCCAGAGGTTTTTTAGTTGTCATCTCCTATTCTCCTCTCTCCTTTTCCTCTTTAGATAGCATGCATGGAGTTTTGGGTAGCGATTTGAGGAGCATCGTCATAGTCTTACTATGTGGATCACTACTAGAGAGGAGGACGCTTGACCTCCTTCATCCTCTCCTATAGATCTGTAGGGTTTCAGGGATATATGATCTCCATAGGTAAAATATAATCTTTCATATATGCAGTTTTCGGTTTTGTAGATTTTGCGCACCAATCTTCGCACGACGACGAACACCTTTTTGGAAAATCTGAAAATTTTATTTTCTATTCTTCTGTAGCGTATGTGATATCAGCCCTAGATTTTCCCATAGGTATGACTCACAACCAGCTCGATATTGGGCCTAGAGGGTCACACACATATGGTAGGTGTTACGACAAATAGAGGTTCAGATATGAGATATCCGTCGGAGCCCCTATCTTATCGGATATCCAATAAGCCCCTAAATTATTATATCCTATGGATGAGATCCAATAAGGGCTAATAAAAGATTATTAGATAGAGATCCACTAATCTAAGAGGTTTGGGTAGTTGGATGAAGATCCAATATCTAATAGGGCAGGATCCATTATGGTTAAGTTGATAGGGGGTCTCTATAAATTGGAGAGAACTAAACACCCATAGGCTAGGGGCTTCTTGGTTGCCACCTCCTATTCTCCTTAATCTTTCTCCTTAGATAGCAGGTGTGGAGATTTAAATAGTGATTCGAGGAGCGTCATCGCAACCTTATTGTGTGTATCATCACTAATGAGGAGGATGTTGACCTCCTTCATCCTATCATATAGATCTATAGGGATTTAAGGATATACGATCTCCCTAAATAACATAACTATCTCACGCATTGTTTTCAGTTTCATAAATTTTGCGCACCAATCTTCGCACGATGATGAACACCTTTTTGAGAAATTTGGGGTTTTTATTTTTTATTCTTCCATTGCGCATGTGATGTTGCCCCTATATTTCCTTATAATATCTATAAGAATCAAATTATGATATAGGAAGAAAAGTGACACTTGATCATTTTCATAAGTTACGAAAAATAATGATTCTAAAAAATGGTATGATATAATAAAAGAAAATTAAAATTAATGGACCAAAATAGTATCTCGAAACTCATTGAATTGCCCGATAACTATAAAATAGTTGCTTACAAATTGGTTTTTAAAATAAAAGATGACTCAAAGGATGACATCGAATAATATAAAACTAAATTTATGACCAAAGGTGTTTCTCATAAAGAATGCATAAACTATAATGAGATTTCTTTTTTAGTTTATAAAAAAGACTCATTAACGATCATCATGATATTAGTATCTTATTATGATCCTAAATTATATCATATAAATGTGAAAAATAATATTTTTAAATAAAGATTTATATAAAAAAATCTACATATACAACATGAAGGATTTGTAGATAAGAGAAAGGAAAGCTGGGTTTACAAACTTAGAAAATCCATTTATGATCTTAAATGAACTTCTAAACAATGATATATAAAATTTTATAATACAATTACTTCCTTCTTATTTAAGAAATTGCTATTAATCAATGTATATATTTGAAGGTCAATGAGAATAAGTTTATTATATTAGTCTTACATATAAATGATATTTTATTTATCAGTAATGATCTTGGTTTATTGCATGAAACTAGAATGTTTCTTATAAAAAATTTGAAGATAGTTGATATGAACAAAGTAACTTATATTATTGGCATTGAGATATTTAGGAATATATCTCAAGGACTACGAGGATTATTTTTGAAAATATATATTGATTGAGTATTGAAGAGATTTAATATATAATTTTACTCGTCTAATAATAAACTTATTACTAGAAGTGAGAGATTTAGTCAAAGCTACTATCCTAAGAATAACTTAGAAAGGAATTAAATAAATGATATTCCTTATGCATGTGCAATTTGAAGTCGTTCAAACAGAATTTAAATATCAATTTTACAGTTAAAATATTGGGTAGATACTAGAGCAACTTAATAATTGAACATTGAAAATTTGTAAAGAAAATGATGAGATATTTAAAGGGGATGAAAGAATATATGCTTACGTATAAGAGATTATATCAGCTTAAAGTGATAGGATATTCAGATAATGATTTTGTAAATTATCTCCACAGAATGAAGTCCACTTTAGGATTCATGTTCATATTAGTTGGAGGGACAATTTCTTGAAAAAGTATAAAGTAATTATTTATTATATTATCAATAATGGAAACTAAATTTGTGACATGCTTTGAGGCTACAATTAAGCTTTATTGTTGTAGAATTTTATCTCAAAACTTGATGTGAGTAACTTAATTATTAAGCTACTGAAGATATTTTGTGATAACATCATAGTAATTTTCTTTCTTAAAAATAATAAATACTCTAGTGGTTTCAGGCATATCATGATAAAGTACTTGCTGGTTAGGAAAAAGGTCTAGAAACAATAAGTGTTAATTGAGAATCTCAACATAATTTTAATGATTGCTAATTCATTTAATAAAGCTTTACAACTTAAAGTGTTTAAAAAATATATTCTTAGAATAGGGTTTACGAGTACCCATAAAAGATATGATGATATATATTTAAGTAGATATTGTTGAATCTTAAATTTTGATGATGAAACCAATTGATAATGTTATGATCTAATTTGTGTTTTGAGTGACGTAGGACTAACTTCGATCAAGTGAGGCAAATTGATTAAAGCATGAAGAATAAGAAGTTGGACTGAAGTTGAACATATCAGAAGATTAGATGTTAGATTAGAGGAATGGTCGACGTGTCGGTAGAAGGCTTCATGCCGTGAGTTCGGGCATCAGGCTGACGGATCATATATTACACCAAGGAGATCGGAAGTTGCAGGTGTTAACATGCCGACTGGGCAATACGCCGAAGGAAAGGACGATACATTGAAGTATCGGAGAAAGCGCCGAAAGAACCAATGATATGCCGGATAATAGATGATTCATGATTTGTAATAATTTATCTAAATCAAGTTAGTTTAGGTCGTAATTGAGTTGGTTTCAGGTGTAACCATTCCAACTCAATTAGAGGCCCATTGGGCTTGAGTTGGGACTAGTTTGGGCTAAGTGGAAGGCCCATTCAGATACCCAAGGTTAGGTGAAACCACCTATGAGCTGGAAAAGTCAAAAGCACACTTTTTCATGTTATCAGGTGATGGTATCGCCAGATTAGGCGGTGGTGCTATCTAGTGTCAGTATATCAGGCGGTGGTACTCCAAACTAGGCGGTGGTATCGCTCAGTGTCAGACTGGCAAGCGGTGGTACCGCCTAGTGCAGGCGTATGTATCGCCCGTACCTTGAAAACTTGGGGATTTGAATTTTGGCTCCAAGTTTTGAAGTCATTTGGGGTCTATAAATACTCCACAAATTCCTGCTTGGAATACACATGAAAAGAGAGCAAAAACTATGTGATTCCAAGGTTGTAAAACTCTTTTAAGTATTAAGTCCCTCCAAGAGCTTAGTGATAGTCCTAAGGGAGGTATGTGATGGAACACTTATAAAAGAAGGATATAAATGTTCTCTCTTGAACCTGTGAAAAGAAGAAAGAGTGTAAAGGTAGTTGATCTTCACCCATTGAAAAGAAGATCAATAGTGGAAGCCAGTGGCCTCAAGTGAAAAGGAATCGAGAGTGGACGTAGGTCACGACGATTAAACCATTATAAATCAGTTTGTATTTCTATTTTGCTATTTATCTTTATTGTAAATTACTTTACTTCCTCATTACTTTAGTTGAACACTCTTATGAACGTTTTCAAAGTTAAATACTCCTTAATACGATTTTATCGTACAAAGATTTCTAACTCGACGTAATTTTTACGTGCACACTAATTCACCCCTCCCTCTTACCCTCTTAGTGCCGATTTCAGTCCTAACAATTGATATCAGAGCTACAATTTTTTCATTTGGTTTAACACCAAAGAGAAATGACTTTTTTCAGCTTTCAAGATGGCCATTCTATCATTCGTCCTCCTATGTTCAATAGGACAGACTATACGTATTGAAAAACTCGAATGAGAGTTTTTTTGCTTTCTTTATATTTCAATTTATGGAATATCATTGAAAAGATATTTCAAAAGTCTTCTCTTCTAATGAATGAATGAAATGATTTGGAGAAGAAGACTTTCTCTTCGAATGCCAAAGCTATGAATGCATTGCTTTATGACTTGGATAAAAATGAATTCAATCAAGTTTCTATTTGTGAAACGACTTATGAGATTTGGCACACTATTGAAATCACACACGAAGTTACTAGTAGAGTTAAATATTCAAAAATTAATCTTTTGATATATGATTTTGAATTGTTTCGAATGAAGCTAAGCAAAACTCTCATTGACATGTACACTCATTTTACAGATGCCATCAATAGTTTAAAAGTTCTTGGCAAATGCTTTTCAAATTTTGAACTTGTTAATAAAGTTTTACGATCTCTTTCTAAAAATTGAGATTTAAAAGTAATTACAATACAAGAGGCAAAAGACTTAAACAAGTTTTTACTTGAATAACTTATCGGGTCTTTGATGACCTACGAAATGACTTATGTGACATATGACGAACTTGAGAATAACTTTCCAAAGAATAGAAAGGATTTGACATTTCAAATAATAGAAGACCACTTGAGTGATAACTCAAGTGATGATAATAATGACATAGAACTCCTCACTATAAAATTTAAAAAGTTCATGAAACAAGAATCAAAAAATAAAAACAAACTTAAAAAGAATACAACTACTTGCTATGAACACAAAAAGCTGGGGTACTCCAAATATAAGTATATAAAACTGAAGAAGAAGTTGCCAAAGAAGAAGGAAGCACTCAAGGATGAATCTAGTGCATCCAAAGACTAGGAGCAAACCAACAAAGGTGAGGTGGCCTTTCACAACGAGGTATATAACTCACCCGAAATGTATTTACCTTATCATGAAATTACTTAGTGCTTTCATGCTTTGTGAATTAGTTTTAAAAATATATATATCATGACAATTACATGTTTTATGATAAAGGAATAAAGATGTTAAAATTAAATGTGATGCTTGTACACCAAATAAGCTTAATTATATATATGTTTTAAGAAGCAATAATGTGTGTCTTGATGATTTTTATATTACTTTTCAATTTTAAATATGATACATGGTTTTAAAATAAAAACTTGGGCATGCTTATATGAAATCAATTGCATGAATTGAAACAACTAAAAAAGAAGAATTTTTTTTTTGAAAACTTCTAAATCTCTATCTTATTGAGTTTTCGTCATAGAGATCCTTAATGATGAATCTATTTTTGTTATTTATGAATCTATTAAAAGTAATTTTGATGATTTATTGATTTAAATTTGAATGAATTTAATCTAAATATTTCATTTGATATTTGAGTTTTTTTTATGAATCAAGATCTTTGTTCTCCTATGATTCTATTTGCTATGTATCAAAGAGAAGCTTTATTGAAATCATGATCTTAATTTTTCAAAATTGTAACTTGAAATTTTTTTAAAAAAAATTGAGATATTTGATCTCTTAAGAATTCTTTTCATTATTTACTAAAAAGGAGATTTGTTAAAGTGAATCATGTCTTTTGGTATTCACGAATTGATCTTTCTTGATCTTTTATATTAATATCTTTCATGACTCCTTTGTATCTATGTGTGTATATCTCTTGTTAAGATTAGAACATTGATATAAAAGAAAAATTTTGTATCATTATATTCTTTCCTTCTTTTTTACAATGACAAAGGGAGAGAAAGTATTGCTAGCTTGCACATTTTAAGGAGAAAAATTTACTATGAAGCAAAATTGCTAGCTTGCACTTCTTAAAAGAGAAGAAAGAATTTGCTATCTTGGACATCACCAAGAATTACTAGCTTACAATATCAAGAGAAGCAAAAGTGCTATCTTACCTATCTCAAGAAGCAAAACTTGCAAACTTGCATATCTAAAAAAAGAAGCTAAATTTGTAAATTTATACAACTAAAAATTATTGCTTGTATGTTATAAAACTTGCATATCTTAAAAACTTTCTAGATGCACTTCTCCTTTTATTGATGATAAAGGGGGAGAAATAATAATGATGATTTGAATCATGTGTGGTATGATATTTTTTATATTTTAAAATATTACATAATTTTCTGAATTTAAAGGTTATATCAATATGATATATTAATAGGGGGAGTTAAGGTTAACTCCGTCATCAATTGATTGGTATCATAAAAAAGGAGATTATTGAATCTCAGATTTTGATGATTAAACCAATTGATAATGTTATGAACTAATCTGCACTTTTAGTGACATAGAACTAGCTTCGATCAAGAAAGACATATTGATTAAAGCAGGAAGAATAAGAAGTTGGGCCAGAATTAAACATGTTAGTGTTAGGATCGGAGCGACACTAAGAAGGGGGGGGGGGGAGGGGTGAATTAGTGCAGCAGATTAAAACTTATAAATTTAAAAATGATTTCGTAAATGCATAGAGATTTCAATTCGTCAATGACTTGGAGAAAGTAGCTCGAGCAAAGTGAGAAGATGAAAACCGAAAGCTTGCTACTATGTAAATAACGGTTTCAGAAAAGTAAATACTCACACATTCAAGGAACACACCAATTTAAAGTGGTTCGGTCAAAATGACCTACATCCACTTGCGAAGCCTTCTTCAATGAGGCTCCCAACTTCCACTAGCAAATCACTTTGAAGGAGAAGAACAAATACCCCTCTTACAACCTTTTACAAGTGGTTCACACTCTTACAAATTTTCAAAGAGAAAGAGGGAGGTGAACACTCAAGCTATTGAAAATAAAACTTGCTAAAGACTTTGCTAAGGCTTTTATCTCAATCTCTTGCTTCTCAAAAGTTGTATTCTCTGCTGAGAATTGAGGGGTATTTATAGACCCCAAGAGGATTCAAATTTGGGCTCCAAATTTGAATTGCTTTTGGGTTTCCTGGTGCTGGCGGTGCCATCGCCTATCAGTGACGGTGCCACCGCCTATTAGTGTCTGACACTGACAGTGTATTGGCGGTGCCACCGTTAGACCTCTCGGGTTCTAGGCGGTGCCACCGCCTAGTCCAGCAGTTTGTTGGCGGTGCCATTGCCGGAACTCTCGGGTTCTAGGCGGTGCCACCGCCTAGTCCAGCAGTTTGCTGGCGGTGCCACTACCGGAACTCTTGGGTTCTGGGCGGTGCCACCGCCTAGACTATTTCAGCTCACTGGTTGGGCTCCAAATTTGGCTCAAACTAGTCCGAACTTCGGCCCAATTGGCCCCTAACCGGGTTATAGGATTAACCCTTAATTCTAACCCTAATTATATACAAACTAAGAAATTAAGCTATAGTCCTATGAAAGTTTTTAACCAGCAACGTCGAGTTTCCTTCCGGCAAGCTTTTCGGTGAACTTCCGGTGGACTTCCGATACACCCTCGGATTTCTTCCAATGGACTTCCAGCAGGCTCCCGATCTTGTGGCGAGTTCAGTAAGTCTTTGGCGAGTAGTCGAACCTCCGATAATCTCTCCGGCAGACTTCCGAAAACTTTAGCAAGTCCCCGATTTCTTCTCGGTTGGTTCCGGTAATACTTCCGACGAATCTTCGGACTCTCGATGGACTCTCGAACACCCATCGAACTTGACTTTGGTAGACTTGCTTTATGTCTTCAAGCTATCATAGTTAATCCTGTACACTTAACTCAATAATATGGATTAGATCAATTAACCCATCAATTGATTTCATCATCAAAATCCAAGATTCAACAATCTCCCCCTTTTTTATGATGACGGAGTTAAACATAACTCCCCCTATCTAAATGGCATATAATAAGAAGATAAAAACACTTGAATTCAATTTCTTTGAATTCAAGCCTAAACCAATAAGTTCTATTCGTTGAACTTATCATTATTCTCAATAAGCATGAGCAAATACGAAACTTTGTATTTCTCATAATTTCAAGCTATGAAAATTATTTTCAAGTCGAATGATAAAAGACAATTATGATTTTGACAAGTGATATGAACCATCAACAAAAATCTCATGATATAAATATAAGGCATGATTTCATATGATCATGAGATGAAATGACAACCAATCTACAAACCTTTCATATTACGATGTTCTCAAAAAGTTTTACGATGCATATAAGACATTTTTGCGATGCATATAAGACATTTGCATTACACAACATATTAGCTTTTGAAATTCATATAAGTCATGCTATCACATTTGTGATGCATATAAGACATTTGCATTACACAAGCTTTTGCAATTCATATAAGTCATGCTATCGTATTGACACAAGTTATTAATCTTTTGCTCATTCTTCTCCCCCTTTATCACCAATAAAAAGGAGATGAGATTTTAAGCGTATAATTTGTGATCATAAAATCATTAGAAAAGGAGTTCAACAAAAAGATCGATCATTCAACATTCATAAGATTATACAAAATTCATCTTATAACAAGTTCAGCATTCGTCCAAAATTCATATTATTTGAAAGAAAATCAGCATTCATCCAAAATTCATCTAAAAAAGAATCAGCATGGCTTTCATACAAAAAGAATAAAGATGGCAAAGCTTTAACTTGGCATTAAGAGTAAGTATACAAGGATCACATGTCAAGGTAACAGAATAAGAAGGCATATCGATTAATCCTTAGGAGGAAATCCATAGTTCTTATACATGACATATATCTTTTGATTCATTTGTCGTAGTTCCCTTAACATTTCAACTTGTTGAGATTGAATTTGCTCTTGCTGTGATTTGAGTTGCTCTTGTTGTGATTTGATTTGATGCAATTCTGCCATAATGAGATCTTCAAAGGATGAAACAGGAGCAGATTTTGAAGGTTCTGTACCAAAGGGACTAGGAGGAGGAGATTCATTTCCCCTAAAAATTGGTGTTTTAGGGAGTTCGACTAGTGAGGAAACTGTATTAGTCCTTCTAGGTTGCCTAACCCAAATATCATTGCTAAAGGTGCACCTAAGTCTTTTGAGCAGGTTTCTATTGATATTGGTAAATCGATCAACTTGAATTATTTTTTCATCGGGTGAGACACAAATATTATGGGCAAGTATTAATCGAGTGACTAACCCCCCATATGGTAACATTGTGTCTTTAGCTATTATGTCCTACATATGTTGTCGGATTAAGTATCCAAAATAATTATGTTGGCTGGTCATTATCCAATATATAGTGCTAAGCTCTATTTGACTAATTTCATCATGATGAAATTGTTTGGGAAGTAGTATGCTATTCATGATGTGATGAAGAAATTTAGAGTTAAAGGGCAATAAGTGCTCGTAACTTTTGGGAATCATGCCTAGGTTTGGATTTGCAAAAATAGTTTCTAAGGCTTCGGAGTAGGTTGCTCCTATTGTATTAATTATCCCATTTATTTCTAAAATAGTGCTATCAAAAATTTTAATTTGTGTTCCTAAGAGGTAGGTAGTTAAGCTATCATTGTCCACACATAAGTTTAAGTAAAATAACCTAACTAACCTAGGATAAATTGGTTCATTGATTTGTAGGATAGGTAAGGCATCTAAATATGCAAACCATCTAATGGGTTCTAGGTTTCCAAGTTCATCTAGATCAACATGTTTGCCCTTATGTATAGTTCTTGTTTCGAAATTAAGAAACCTAAGAGCTATTTCATTAGATCTAAAAAGGTTTTGGTCATAGGAATCTCCTTCTACCCTCTTCCCTTTTGTTCTTATTGATCTCTCAGGAGCCATGTCTAAACAAGATGATAAATCAAGGAAAAACCTATAAAGAGTAGGCAAAATAATGAGAGGAAGAAGGAAAGATTTCAGATTTTACCTTATGGAGAATTCCTTAGAAGACAGAGAGCTTGATCAAACAAGAATCTCTCTCTTAGGCTTCTAAAGGTTAGAATGAGGGTGAGAGAGGTTTAGAGAGTTTTGTGGGAGTTCTAAGGAGAGTTCTCACGGGTTGGGGGAGGTTCCACTACCGGCCCTAACTCTTCCACTTATGTGGATTCTTGGGCGGTGCCACCGCCAATCCGAGTAGTGCCATCACCTGGGGACTGAGCGCCCAAGCGGTGCTACCGCCGGTTCTGGCGGTGCCACCATTGGCGTGCAAAAAATTTTCTTTCCCTCCCCTCTTTTTTTTTTTTTTTTTTCAGAGGTATTTGATTCAAGATAGAATAGGATCATGGATTGCTCTTTAAGATGTCATTTAGAATCGAAAAACAAAGAAGAAGTCAAATCCACGAAAACCAAAAAGAGGATGAAAAATTTCAGAAAATACATACAATCAAGCTCATTCACAAGGACAATTTAACATGCCTAGTTCCCTTCTACTAAAGTCAAATTGATCTTCATTTAAGGCTTTTGTAAAAATGTCTGCTAATTGATGGTTTATATCAATAAACTCTAGAATGACATTATTGTTAAGGACATGATCGCATATAAAATGATGCATAATGTTGATATGCTTAGTTCTAGAGTATTGAATTGGATTTTTGGTAAGATAAATGGTACTTGTATTATCACATTTTATAGGAATACTCTTTAAGTAAATTTCATAGTCTTCCAATGTATTCTTCATCCAAACAACTTGTACGCAGCATGTACTTGCAGCTATGTATTGGGCTTCCGCCGTAAATAGTGCAACCAAATTTTATTTCTTGGAAATCTAAGAAACAAGTACATGTCCTAAAAATTGGTATGTTCCGAATGTACTTTTTCTATCTATCCTGCATCCACCAAAATCGGCATCTGCATAGGCTATTAAATCGAATTTATCGGATTTCGAATACCACAATCCTAAATTGGGAGTTCCTTTAAGATATCTAAAAATTCTTTTAATAATTTTAAGATGAGATAATTTAGGATTAGATTGAAACCGAGTGTAAAGTCCTACACTAAATATGATATTTGGTCTAGTCACGGTGAGGTAAAGTAGACTACCTACCATTCCCCTATACGTTTTTTGATCAAAGTTTTCACCATTTTCATCCATATCTAACTTAGTAGAAGTACTCATAGGAGTGTTTATCGCTTTTGAATCATCCATGTTGAATCATTTTAACAATTCTAATGTATATTTAGATTGATTAAGAAATATACCATCACTAAGTTGTTTAATTTGCAATCCTAAAAAGAAGGTTAATTCACCCATTAGGCTCATTTCAAATTCATGACTCATACATTTGGTAAATGATTCACATAGTTATTCATTCGAAAAATCAAAAATAATATCATCAACATAAATTTGAATAATAAAAAAATTATTTTTAAAATATTTGATAAACAATGTAGTATGAACCTTGCCTTTTGTAAAATTGTTTAAAATAAGAAAGGAACTAAGCTTTTCATACCAAGCTCTAGGAGCTTGTTTTGAGCCATAGAGAGCCATAGTCAATTTAAATACATGATTAGGAAGAAAAAAAATTTCAAATCTGGGAGGTTGTTCAACATACATTTCTTCAAAAATAAAATCATTCAAGAAAGCACTTTTGACATTCATTTGAAATAGTTTAAAATCATTACTACTAGCATAGGCAAGGAGTATCCTAATGACTTCTAATCTTGCCACATGAGTAAAGATCTTTTCGTAGTCGATACCTTCTTCTTGGTTGAAACCTTTGGCCGATAGTCTAGTCTTGTTTCTAACCACGATACTGTATTCATTTTGCTTGTTTCTAAAGACCCATTTAGTACCAATGACTAAATGGTCACCAGGTCTAGGAACAAGCTTCCATACCTCATTCCTCTCAAATTGGTTCAATTTCTCTTGTTTGTAATAACCCATGAATCATCTTTCAAGGCTTCGTCAATGCATTTAGGTTCAATATAAGAAAGGAAGGCGACGTTAGCACAAAAATTCTTGAAGGAATAATGAGTTTAAACTCCTTTTGATGTATCTCCTATAATTAGCTCCTTTGGATGAGCATCTACATACTTCCATTCCTTGGGTAAGGAAATTTCGGAAGAAGATACATCCAAGTTGCTATTTTGAGGAGGGGGATCATTTAAATTCAAATTATTAAAACCAAGATCATCATCAAAATTATTTTTCTTTAACTCAAAAATTTCATTAAAAACTACATGAATAGACTCTTTTATAACTAAGGTTCTTTTGTTAAAAACACGAAAAGCCTTAGAAACGAAAGAGTAACCAAGAAAGATGCCTTCTCGGATTTAGCATCAAATTTTCCTAAGGCATCATTTTCATTCAAAATAAAGCATTTGCAACGGAAAACTTTAAAATAAGAAACATTTGGTTTTTTTTTATTCCATAATTCATAGGAAATTTTTGATAGAGATGGTCTTATTAGAACCATATTCATGACATAGCAAGCCGTATTAACGGTTTCGGCCCAAAAATACTTAGGTAGACTATGTTCATTTAATATGATTATTGTCATTTCTTGTAAATTTCTATTTTTTCTTTCAACTACCCCATTTTGTTGAGGATTTTTCGGAGTGGAGAAGTTATGATTATATCCATTGGATTCATAAAAACTTTGGAAGTCAGGTTTTGAAATTCGGCACTGTGATCACTCCGAATTGATAAAATTATGAAGTCTTTTTCATTTTGAGTAAGTTTACAAAATTTAGAGAAACATTTGAGGCAATCACTTTTGTGAGCCAAGAAATAGGTCCAAGTGTATCTACTATAGCCATCGACAATTACGAAAGCATATTTGCTTCCTCCTAGACTCGTTGTGTCAATTGGTCCAAATAAGTCTAAATGGATCAATTGTAATTGTCTAGTGGTGCTAATTTAATTTTTTGGTTTGAAACTAGTTTTTATTTGTTTACCTAGTTGACATATATTACATACTTTGTTCTTAACAAACTTCATATTGGGAATCCCTCGTACTAACTCTCTAGATGAGATCTTAGCTATTAGTTTCATACTTGCATGGCCTAATCTCCTATGCAAAGCTAAGCATCATCATTTAAAGAGAAGAAGCACATTTCATTACTCAATTCGTCAAGGTTGATGGTGTAGACATTATTTTGTTTTAAACTAATTATTAACATGTTATTGTTTGGTTTTTCAATAATGCATACATTAAATTCAAATCTAACGATGTAACCTTTATCGCATAATTGACTAATACTTAAGAGATTATGTTTTAATCCATCAACTAGCAATACATCATCAATTGAAAATTTTAATTTGTTACCTATAGTTCCCTGGCCAATGATTTTGCCTTTGTTGTTGTCTCCGAAGGTGACGTACCCTTCTTCTTTGCTAGTGAGCATAGAGAAATGAGATGGATCTCTAGTCATGTGTCTTGAGCATCCATTATCAAGATATCATCTCTTGCTCCTAGCTTATGGGTTTGTCTACAAAAGAGGATGGTTTTTAGGTATCCATTTGATTTTGATTGTCTCAAAAATTGATCTACCAATTTTGTTATTCATCATTGAACTATTTATAGTTCCTTTAGGAACCCATATCAACTTATGTGGACTAATTTTCCTAAATGGACATTTATAAGCAACATATCTGGATTTACAACACTTCAAATGAGGTGAAACATGTAATGTGGGTCCTTTAATGAAAGTGGTAGGATTTTGGTGAGATCCTCTCACAAAACCAATTCCACTTCTATTTGCAACGTGACCTTTATTTGCAAGGATCATGTCCAATCCCTTGCTACCGATCTTAAACTTGTTTAAGGTCTCTTTAAGTAACAAATTTTTATTTTTTATTGCTTCTAAGTGTTCACACTTAGAGCATGGAGGAGTTTGAAGACTATCAAGCTTATTTTGTAGTAAGACATGCTCTTTCTTTAATAGATTAAACTCCATACTAATAGTTCTATACTCATCAAATAATTCATGAAAGACGATAGAAAGTTCATCGAAAGATAAATTTTCATTAATTAAATCACATACCTCTTCTCCTAAAGCCATTAGCGTAAAGTTTGTCTCCTCTTTGTTGCTAGCTTCTTCACTTTTGGAATCACTTGAATCGTCCCAAGTCACTTTTAAAGCTTTCTTCTTCTTCGGTTGCTTCTTATTGGCTTGGGGGCATTTATTTTTGAAGTGCCCCGTCTTCTTGCATTCGTAGCATATTACTTGGTCCTTTTTATGTTCAAGTTTATTTTTAGTATTATTTTTAAATTTATTCTTTCTTATAAATTTTTTAAATTTTTGAGTTAAAAGTGCAATGTCATCGTCATTGTCCTCATCACTTGATGTTCCTTTCAAATGGTCTTCTTGTGATGTAAGTAACATATCCTTCCTATTCTTTGGAAGGGGGTTCTCGAGCTCTTCATGAGCATGGCACATCATTTCGTAGGTCATTAGAGACCTAATAAGTTCTTTAAGAGGAAATGTTTTAAGGTTCTTGGCCTCTTGAATGGCTATAACTTTTGGATTCCAACTCTTTGGAAGGGACCTTAAAATTTTAGTTACTAGTTCAAAGTTAGAAAAACTTTTACCAAGAGCGTTGAGTCCATTGATGACATCCGTAAAATGGGTGTACATGTCTCCGATGGACTCACTTGGTTTCATTCGAAAAAATTCGTAAGAGTGCACAAGAATGTTAATTTTGAATTATTTCACTCGGCTAGTGCCTTCATGAGTGACCTCAAGAGTTCTCCAAATATCAAAAGTCGAATCATAAATTGAAACACAATTAAATTCATTCTTGTCCAATGCACAAAACAAGGCATTCATAACCTTTGCGTTTAAAGCAAAAACCTTCTTCTTCAATTTATCCCATTCGTTCATCGGAAGAGAATATTTTTGAAATTCATTTTTGACAATAGTCCAAAGCTCGAAATCCATGGAAATGAGGAAAATCCTTATTCGAGTTTTCTAATACATGTAATCCGACCCATTAAACATAGGCGGACGTGTAATTGAATGACCCTCATGTATGCCGGAGTAAGCTATCTCTCTTGGGTATTAAACCAAATATGAGAGTGAGCCTAGCTCTAATACTAATTGTTAGGATCGGAGAGGCACTTAGAGGGGGGGGGGGGGGGGGGGGTGAATTACTACAGCAGATTAAAACTTGTAAATTTGAAAACGATTTCGTAAATGCGTAGAGATTTCAATTCGTCAATGTCTCGGAGAAAGTAGCTCGAGCAAAGTGAGAAGATGAAAACCGAAGGCTTGCTGCTATATAAATAACAGTTTCAGAAAAGTAAATACTCACACATTCAAGAAACACAGCAATTTAAAGTGGTTCGGTCAAAATGACCTACATTCACTTGTGAAGCCTTCTTCAATGAGACTCCTGACTTCCACTAGCAAATCACTTTGAAGGGGAAGGACAAATACCCCTCTTACAATCTTTTACAAGTGGTTCACACTCTTACAAATTTTCAAATAGAAAGAGGGAGGTGAACACTCAAGCTATTGAAAACAAAACTTGCTAAAGACTTTGCTAAGGCTTTTATCTCAATCTCTTGCTTCTCAAAAGTTGTATTCTATACTGAGAATTGAGGGGTATTTATAGACCTCAAGAGGATTCAAATTTGGGCTCCAAATTTAAATTGCTTTTGGGTTTCCCGGTGCTAGCGGTGCCATCGCCTATCAGTGGCGGTGCCACCGCCTATCAGTGTCTGACACTAACAGTGTATTAGCGGTGCCACCGCTAGACCTCTCGGGTTTTGGGCGGTGCCACCACCTAGTCCAGTAGTTTGCTGGCGATGCCACCGTCGGAACTCTCAAGTTTTGGGCAGTGCCACCACCCAATCCAGTAGTTTGCTAGCGATGCCACCACCGAAACTCTCAGGTTCTGGGCGATGCCACTGCCCAGTCTGGCGGTGCCACCGCCTAGACTATTTCGGTTCATTGGTTGGGCTTCAAACTTGGCCCAAACTAGTCCGAACTTGGGCCCAATTGGCCCCTAATTGGGTTATTAGATTAACCCTTAATTCTAACCCTAATTACATGCAAACTACAAAATTAAGACATAGTCCTAAGCAAGTTTTTAACCGGCAACGTCGAGTTTCCTTCCGATGAGCTTTTCGACGAACTTCCGACGGATTTTCGATACACCCTCGGATTTCTTCCAGCGGACTCCCAATAGGCTCCCAGTCTTATGGCTAGTTCAGTGAGTCTTTGGCAAGTAGCCGAACCTTCTCAGTGATCTCTGTAAACCTCCGACGATCTCTCCAGCGGACTTCTAAAAACTTTGGCAAGTCCTTGATTTCTTCTCGGTTAGTTCCAGCAGCACTTCCGACGAATCTTCGGACTCTCGACAGACTCTCGAACACCCATCGAACTTGACTCTGGTAGACTTGCTTTATGTCTTCAAGCTATCGTAGTTAATCCTGCACACTTAACTCAATAATATGGATTAGATCAATTAACCTATAAATTGATTTCATCATCAAAATCCGAGACTCAATAGTTAGAAGATTGAATGTCAGACCGAAGGAATGGTCGACGTGTCGGCATAAAGCTTCATGCCGTGAGTTTGGACATCGGACTGAAGGATCGGACATTGCGCTAAGGAGATCAGAAGTTGCGGGTGTCAACATGCCGATTGGGCAATACACTAAAGGAGAGGACAATGCACCAAAGAATCGGACGAAGAACTAAAAGAACCAATGATATACTGGACAACAAATGATTCATGCTTTGTAATAATTTGTCATAACATATATTATTATTGATGTTTTTTATTTATTAAAGTTATTTATTTCTATTATCTTGTTTATATTTATGTTTATGTATATTATAGTTGAATGTGATAACATGATTATCTTGATAAGATAAATTACATGAGTCATTGTAGATTATATTAGGAAAAACTAATAATGTTATGGTATATAAAATAAAATATGACATTGACGACATATAACCGTTATGATTCATATTGATAGTTAGACTTAATATAGTATTAGTGTACTTATTTAACTTTTTTCCAAAAAAATTATGGCTATGTATATAATATATTTTTTTAGAATCAATTAGTTAATTTTTTAAAATAAAATTTCACTTTATTTATTTTAATTTTAAAATTTTTATATTTTACCAATTAATGAGTTAAGTGAGAGAATATTATATTATATAACTCTATTTAGTTAGGTAAGATATATTATAAATCTGATTTGATTTTGATTAGGTATATCGATCAACAAAAATGAAGTTTAATTATAATAGGATTCTTCAATAGATGACCTTAATATAAGGGACTTTCCTAATAGAAGTCCCTAAGGGACTTCTTAGGGACGAAACACTAGAAATTGAAATAGGAGATCTATTCTCAATCTCATTAAATTCCTATTCTATCACTTATAATAGTCATAAAAAGATAAAAAGAGAAAAGACAATTCTCGTTCTCCTTGCGGATTAGAATCACTATGTCGCTTATGATCTGAAGACGATAAATAAAGATTTTTTAAATAACATCGAAAGATACATGTAATTATGATGTTGATCAATCGTTATTTAATTTTAATTCTAACATTACATAAAATTTTCATACTTAATATATATATATATATATATATATATATATATATATATATATATATATATATAATCATAATCTTTCGATTCTCTATCTTTCCTGTTTTTTCTTTTCTAAAGGAGGACAAGTCTATTTTCATGTATTTCCAGTAAATCCTCAATTCCCTGTCGGATAAAAACGTCCTAAAAAATGGCATTAAACCTTCTAATATCAAAGAAAAAAATATTTCTCATTTAGTTTTTGACAACTTACCATAAGAACCACTCCTAAATCCTTCGGTACTTTCATAAAAAACTTTTAATATTTACATCAATATCATTGACCTTTATATAAATAAAAATAAATTAGTCATCTTCTTTCCAAATCATTATTCATTAGAAATCAAGGATACAATTCGTCGATATTTTGGAATGATCGGAGGGTCATGTCATATTCAGTACGAATAAACCTATTTTTCTCACGGAAGAGATTTGGTATCTATTCAAAATAAGATGATTGATATCTTCTATCTTTCACAAAATTAATTTTTTTCGTTGTTCATATTAATTCAGTTAATAATTTTATCCCTCTTCATCTTTAGTCTATAGTTACTGCACCACTGGTTAATTTGTCAATAATATTCTCAAACATAGGATGCTTTCTTTTGAAGAGAGTATAAGAGTAAAATTTTGCCCCTAAAAATGCTAAGGTCTAAGAATCAAAGATATTGCCTTTGCTATATATTTGGTCTAACATTAGATGCATCCTTCCCATCCTTTGTAGATTCGATGTCGGTAGTCTAAAATCCTCGACTCCTAATATATTTGAAAGTACATTTGCCACACCATCTAATAGACTAGGATTGGCTTGAGGAAACTATGGGTTCTGGCCATAATATTCTTTTTTCACATAAATATGATTATCTAATCTTCTCTTAAATTAATTGTCCACATTCTTTACTTTTCAGGACATTGATAACTATCATTATGTTATAAGTAATATAACATAAGTAATAGGTGTTGGAAGTTTGATGCCATTAACAAAATATTTTATCCTTACTTTGTCGATAACATTAAAAGTATTTATCTTTTACTTGGATCTGATGATCGATGACAGGTGGGCTTAAAAGTTTGCACCCTTCAAGGGCTTAAAAGTTGGCACATCTGTCTCCTTCCCAAACTATTATGTTAATCATTATCCCTCCTA
Organism: Musa acuminata AAA Group; assembly: GCF_036884655.1. Taxonomy (NCBI): domain Eukaryota; kingdom Viridiplantae; phylum Streptophyta; class Magnoliopsida; order Zingiberales; family Musaceae; genus Musa; species Musa acuminata. The sequence continues at coordinate 35,367,481 of NC_088334.1, forward strand.
TTTAATTCCTAACTCCCTATTTAATTTTACCACACTGTAACATGTTTTCATTCTAATCGGATGTTAGCACCCTCTAATCGTTTCAGTAAAGAGCTAAACAGTAACGGACACGGAAGGAAAGCGGCAAAAAACGAGAGAATCTATGAGCCATCTCAAGCACTTGAGAAGGAAAAGGAGGGGAAAGGCTTAGAGACAATAGCTTTAACGGTTTCGAAGGATTAGTTCTGCACAACCAGGCTGTAGACGCATGGTCTCCTCCATTCAACAAGCAAATTGTTATCATACTTGATAAAATCTTTAGAGGCATCTCTGTCTGATTTTTCATAAATTGAGGAGGAGAAGAATCATCTGTAGCCATGGTTGTACATCATCTATAACCATGTTTTGCTGCTTTGTCTTCGAGTAACGGTTAATAGAAGAAGACCGGGGAGGACCGGAGTACTTTTTGCTAGAGTTGGGACCGAATAGTGAGCAATAAATTATTAAAAACATTTATATGTACGAAATAAATAAATAAATAAAAAAAGAGTAGTTCTGCATCACTAAGAATTAATAGAGTTATATCACATATACTGAGTCTGACTCATAACATAAAAGCTTAAAATTGATGGCAAATATGACATATATTTACTCTAATCAGCTTTACTCAACTCATATTTATTTGATTTTTAACATAGTATCAAAACCACCTGAACAAATCTGATCTGTATAAGTAAAAAAGAAAAAGATTAATAGATGTATATGAGGAAATATGTTATAGAGTTAGAAAAAAATATAGTAAAGTTTTATAGAGAAAGATGTAGAAAATATTTATAAGCTTAAGATGAAAGAAGAAAGATGACTGAAAGGATAGTCTCAAATTGCCAAGAATTTAAATAATCAAATTACATTAATTAATTTTAGTCGACAAATTATATTGGATCGAATTCATATCATGATGATCAGTTTTATTCAGACTCATGTTTTGTTAGAAATATCTTTATTAGATTTCTAATAAATGACCTCAGTTTAAACTTCCCGAGTTTTTTTTTATCCATCGTGCCGTGACGACACTTGTCTCACTTCACCATAACGTGAACTCACAAGTTGACGTCCAACACTGAAAGCAAAACGGTGTTTTTTTTTTTTTTTTTTTTTTTTTTTTTTTGTGTGTGAAAGCATAAGGTTGTTAATTAATGTAAAGATCTTAAAAAGATTTAAAAAAAAAAAAAAAGACTTTAGCACCCAACTGCAGGACAATTCTATATAAAATATTTCTCATATATCCTGACATAAACAGTACCATGTTTATATCAACCAACAAATGCTTTAATATTTTAATGAATCCCATGCCATCTTCAGTGGGAAAACCACTCACAAAAACCCCTCCTTGCATCATGTTTCAACAAGCTATACATCATTTGCAATTGACACCGATGAAGACGCTCCTTTATACATAGTTTCTCAAGCCGAGAGGGAAAGAGGAGGATGACAGAAGCAACAGAAAAGAATATATATATATATATATATATATATATATATATATATATATATATATATATATATATTTATTTATTTATTTATATGATACGGTTTACACCCAACAAAGCAATTTAGTAGATTCTTCTGCTGCACAGGCTTGAAGGATAAGAAAAATGTTGGATCCACCTCAAGAGACTCTTGGTAGCTTTCAAGCATAGCAACAATTTCATAAAATTGCAGCCTTTTATCTGGGTTGGTAGCCCAACACCTACTCATGAGATGGCTGAACGCCAAAGGGCATGAAGCCGGCAAGGCCGGTCTAGCATTCTGCAGCAACCAAGTACTTGTAAGGTGTAACAGAGCCAAGTAATCAAATTTGGGGATAGGAGTTCAAGTTTCCAGCATCCCTTCTAACAAATCGTGCATGAAAAAAATTGCTGTTTATTTTATCTTGGTTGTCATCTTTTGATGGTAGAATGAAGTTATGGATCTCACTAATTGGCCTGTGTGTCAAATCATGTGGTGTGATGAACAATCAGTAGAAGAACTACTTTGGCTTTTTCGATTCTTCCAATTAGAAAGAGAATTTAAGTCAACAAGCCAAAAAAAACAAGCAGTGTCGTCGATCATGTACCTTGTGCGCGACGGCATAAGCAGCTTGTTCAGGAGTCATGTCGTGGAACGGGATCAGTGCTGTTAGTAGTTCCCATAGAACAATGCCAAAGCTGTACACATCAACTTTTCTCGTATGAATCTTTTCCTTGATCATTTCAGGAGCCATCCATCGATGTGTGCTCGTGAAACCCTTTCCACTGCCGCACTGAGATTCCAAGCATGAGATTCCGAAATCTGCAACCTTCACTGATAGATCTTCTCCAACAAGGATGTTTTCCGACTTAAGATCACGATGAATGATTCCCTGGGAGTGAAGGTAACTCATGCCACGAGCAATATCGAGAGCTAGTTTGAGGACCAGACTGTAAGGAAGCGAGTGAGGCTCATGATTGTGTAGGTATTTTCTAAGAGAGCCACCTGCCATGTACTCGGTGATGATGCAGAAGACGGGAGGTTTCTTGCATGCTGCGACTAACTGCACATCAAAATCCGGATGATGGATTTGAGTTAGCACATGCACAAGTCTCATCATGAGCAACTTGGACAACAAAAGAATGAAGCTTTCGGTAAAAAATTCAGCAGAAAAGTTTTAATCTTCTTAACTTAGTTTGAAAGAAACACTAGAAAGTTGTGTATTGCTGCCAGTAAAATTACATTTCTTCCATTCGAATCAAGTTACTCTCACTCATCCTTCTACACTTTCTCGGAATGCTTTTATCCTCTATGTTGCAGCTATGATTGAATTAAATCGAATAACGAGTCTTCTTCGGAGGCATAACAAAGTGCAGACTCTGTATTTAAGGCCTAACTTATGGAACAAGAGGCTAGCAACTAATTCCCAAAGCATTGAAATCTCTGTTATAGCGCACACACTCCTCAAGATTGACTAATTCTTGTGAGAAACTCGTACAAAAATGCTAGAAATCAATACATTATATCATGCACAAGATCATGAATGCTGTAAAAGAAGTTGATTCAAGAAATAAATCGTGGTATACCACAATGCAAAGACATATAAGCATGTTGGTAAAACCTTAATGAAACATTGTTAAAAGAAGAAGTCGGCTAGTGACATGTGGACGCTTGCATGGTTGAAGAACAATTTATGGTGGTTTTAGAAAGGGATTTTAGATGCTTGCATCAACAAAGAAGTAAACTTTTCATCGACACCATGGCATTCATTGCAATACCGAACAAGGGACTACTACTATATGAGTAATTGATCTGTGGAAATCTTGAGAAACACAACAGGACTTGGTAGAGGCTGTAGAGAATCATGAAATCTAACAATGAAGCAGCTCAAATATAAACCAATCATGGCTAAGTTACTGAGAAGCGACCAGGAAATCAAGTAGATACCGTGATGATATTAGGATGATGGAGGCGAAAGAGTAGAGCAACCTCTGAGGTGAACTGCTGCTCCAGAGCAGCGGCCAGGGCGGGATCCTCCTCCGGCTGGCTCATGAGCTTAATGGCGACTTCTCTCCCCTTGTATCGCCCGTGATAGATCCGGCTATGTCGCCCCGTGGCGAACTTACTCCCGATGAGCAATTGGGACATGTCGGCGCTCCATCGCTCCTCACTGCCCACCTTAATCTCGCCGCCGGAGGACACCAAGTACTTGGACCACGACACAGCCCCCCTGTACTCGCTGAGAGAGAGCTTCCTCTGCCTTCTGATCGTCGCCCCAGTCGATTTCTCCTTAAAGCAATCAAAGATCTTCATCTGGTTCAACAGTGTCGCCGATCATTTATTCCCACCACTAATGAGTAACTCCAGGCACAATTCCCGTCCTCGATCAGCTAATTTAGCTCAAAGATCTCAACTTTACTGTGTGAAAAGGTTGAATCAAGTTTAGAAATCAAGCAAATCAAGAATACTGCTCGAATCCACAATTAATGCTCTCCATTCGCCTGCATTTCGTAGATTCTGTTCCCTTGTACTGGGAGCTTCGAGGAGCTATGTGCAATTGCACCACAAAAACATTCAGATCAAGAAGGCGCCTCTGCACCAGCACATATTCTCGCTTCTACGTGTGCATCCAAAGGAACCCTTTTCTCTCTTTCAAAGATGCTTGTACTTCTTTTTTGCCTGTTCCTTTGAACTCGAACGGAAGACGGAAACGATTGGATCAAGATGTCACCTTTACAGAAGAAGACCAATCAAGCATGTTCACTCTAGTACGTGGTGGATCCAAGGAACCACCTTTTCTCCTATAAAGCTGCTTACACTTCCGCTTCTCTTCTTCTTAGCTCAAACGGAACCAGGAAAATAATCAAATCAAAATGGCACCTTGACACCGAAACCGAGAACACAACCCTGGAAAAAAAAAGATATCCACACTAGTACGTGCGGATCCACAGGGAAATCTTTTATCTCCTACAAAGCTGCTTACACTTCCTCTTTCCTTCTTCCTCTGAGCTCAAATGGGAGCGAGAGAAGAAGGTTGGAAGCTTGACGACGAGCTCTCTTCTTTATGATCCTGAGGAGGTGGGAATGGAGGAGAAGGGAAGAGAAGGAGATAGAGGAGGAGGAGCAGCTCAAGGAGAAGAGGTGTGTTTGGGCTTGATGGTGAAGAAGAGAGTGGGAGTAACGGGGTAGGATGTCCGGCTCGGCAGATGAAATCAATGTTCTTTTGCTCCAGGAACGGGACCAAACTCCCCACCTTCCCTCCAGGAACCTGCCCCTAATAGTTTCCTTATATTTCGCAATTGCCATTCCTTTGTTGGTATTGCATGATGGTGGAAATCATATTAGCTACCTTTTAATACATTATATGATTTTGGTAAATTTCGAGCTTATGCTGGAATTAAGGATAACAAAAAATTTTATTTCTTTGCTATATATTATTATTAGGCCAAAGACGTAGGTGGCAATTACGTTATTCTTGCAAATTGCGAGAGGGTTTCTCTTACATTGGGGAGATGCTTCGGTTTTGTGGCCCCCGCGTGAGACAGGAGCTGTACGATGAGGTTCGACTTCTATGACTGGGTCGATGCAACAACTGCGGAGGAGCGATGTGTACATTGGTTCCTTGTACCATCTCAGATGTCGCGTCCAACATCTGCTCCAATGGGAGGCAACTCATTCCCTGATGGGTGACTCGGCCTAAGGATGAAAGATTCACCGTTTAAGGACGACATGTAGGACTAGCCGTATCACTCCCTCCATATACGGCCTCATTACCATCCTCACCCTCTCGCTCTCACCTCAACCGTTACCCGCTTAAATGAGACCAAATAAGGAGTGCATGCGCAGGACAAGGGTGGGAGGGTTGGTAGGCCCCACTTAGCCCTTAATCCCTAACCTTAATATGAGGCCATTAAATATATCAAATACATGGGGATGTTCCTTTTGATGCACACCATTATATTGCTCGAGGGGAGTGAATAAGATCGTCTTAGGATTGCATGTGATACGTACAGACAAAGTACATGGACTTGTCACCATATCATGCCAAGACCATGTTATGGGCACGTGGACGTGTCGCCAAACTCCACAAATCTTAATTCTTCTCGCCTGCCAACTACTACTACTGGTGGCATTTTTTCCAATACCAAAATAATAATTCATAAATCAAAAATTAAATATAAATTAAAACATAATCAAAATATAATTTATATGATTCGATACTTTTATTTGTGTCCATGAAAAATATGAATTTTTTTTACTTTATAAATTTTATCTCATATAAATTTTAAAACAATATTTATTTATTTTTATCCTTTTCATATTTATTATAGAGAAACTCTTAGAGAGATATAAGTGTGTTTATTTATAAACGTAACCAAACTCTAATTCTTAAATTTTTTTATTTCTACGTAAAAGATCTTTGTATAGTTGGATTCTTTATCCTTTGGTTTTTTTTTTTCTTCACATAAAAAATCTTCCTATACTTATTATGTTGATAACTGGACGATGGATAAAGTTTGTGTGTGTGTAAAATAGTAAATTTAGGCTGCAGAAAGTGAAAAAAAAATATATAAAGAAGGTGCGATGGCTCAGCTGAGATGTGGGTTTGATGAGAGTAAATGTTCAAGTCCCACCAATCACATAAGTCCAAAGGTTGCCACAAGCCCAGGTCATATGCTCTGTTTTGAGGTCAAACGTCAGTCATGCACTGAAATCTAGATCATCGTACCGTCTCTCTATAAAAATTGAGGGTATTTTTATTTTTTTCTTCATAATCTTACTATTATATCTATTAAATTTTTTTTACTATATAAATATCCTAGTTATTCCTGGATAGAGTAGCAAGAAAGATTGGGCAAAACTCTTTTGTAAACCCTATTATATACTTGAGTTTTCTTCTCCTAAAACTTAGAAAGAGTTTTAAGGGAGTTGTGTGAGGGATGCTTTGCAAAAGAATGTTGTAAAAGATTTTCTTCTAAACTTATGAAAAGGAGAAGAGGGGTGTAAAAGGGTAGTTGGTCTTTGCCTTTTGAAGGAAGATTGATAGTGGATGCCAATGGCTTCGATGGAAAAGGAATCGGGAGTGAATATACGTCACGACGACCGAACCACTATAAAATTTGGTTTGTATTTCTTTTGAGCAATTTACTTTAACTATAAACTGCCTTCTTATTGCTTTCACTACGCTCCCTTACGCTTCCAAGTTAACATCTTCTGAGATTAATTTTCAATGTACGAAAGATTTACAAAACCGCTACACTAATTCACCCCCCCCCCCCCCCCCCCTCCTCTTAGTGCCGACTTGTTCCTAACAGAGTAGAGTCATCTATTTACTATACGTAGCAAGCAATCTCATCCTTGCTTGCCCCTTCCTTAGGTGTGGGCATTACTATATCAAGGACATACGCGATTTTCTTTGCCATGAGAACAATTCTAAAGTTGCGAAGCCAATCCATATAATTCAGACCAATGAGGCAGTTAACATCAAGTATGTCATGTGAGGGATTTGAAAGTGATATTTTCTGAAAATAAAGATGTAGTAGAAATAAATAACATGCAGATTTTGCATCGTTATAAGATGAGTCTGATTCGATGATATACCCTCGAGAGACTCGACCAAGCATACCTTGTCCTCAGGTCACCGATGACATCTATATGTCGTAGGCAAGATAGCAAATTGTGATATAGGTAAGTCTCAAGGGACTCAACCAACTCAACATACATCGAGAATCGATCCCTACCTATAACGATGAAAGGTCACATGGGTTAATCTAACTGCCTCACGTTTACCGACTTAATATTATCAAGAGAGGGAATTTTAATTTGATGTTCTAATATGACATAACACACACATACATATTTAATATATATCTACATCACATGCAAATATATATACACATATCTAGTAGGTGTACAAGCAATCACACATCACATGAGTAATCACACCAGATGATCATGGACCATAGCCTAATATGATCAAGCTCGATCCAATAGGGCTAATCACTCACATCAAGATCTATATGTACAGCGGTGCATCTACATGCCCTATGATCATCCATCTCATCCTCGTCGATTATGTTGGCATCTTGACGCATCTCCCTACATCACGATCGTCTGTCTCGTGGGTTCTGCTATCGCTTCCATGCTCCCGCTACGCCTACTTGTGTGATTACAACTAAATCATAGGCACGTAGGCCCGATAATAAACAAGAAAAATAGAGACACGTAGGCCTCAATAATAATAATAATTACATCACATGTGCACACATCATACGATACATGTTCATCTGTCCATATTATACATCAGATGTACACATCATCATTACATAGGACTACTAGATAATAATAATAGTTAATTAAACCTTTTAATTAACTAATTTTTTTTCTAAAATTAGGGACATGTAGGAAATTTTCTAAATTATGAGAGATATTTTTATAATTTGGACAAAAAGACAGAATTTAAAATTTCTAAAATTCCGAGGGGTAAAACTATCTTTTGCCCCAAAAAAACCCTATCCCCTTCCCTATAGTTGCATTGTGGTTGTTGCAACCCTACCAGCATCGGCCACTGCGCGGGGAGGAGGCGCCGCCCCCCGTAGGCGGGCGCCACTGCAAGTGAGAGCCCCTATGGGTAGGTCGCCTGCGAGCAAGCGCCACAACCCGCAGGCGGCTCACCCTTTAGCGATGCCCCCTTTTCGGGCAAGTGCTGCTCGCACTTGCGGGCAAGTCGCTCGTAGGCGCCGCACCCAAGCACTACCCATCTTTGCGGGCAGGTGGCTCATAGGCGTCACCTGCCATTGCAGGCACCACTGCAAGTGGCCTGCCTACTGCAGGCGGCCTGCTTACAGTAAGCCGCCAACAACAAGCCATCGACACAAAGACGGGCAACGTTGTAAGTAGTGTTTGGCCACTTCTGCGAGGCCAACAACAGTTGCTACCCTTTCTCATCTTTTATGTCAATGATTTTGACATCAAAAGTCTTCCTAAAACATAATGCACGTAGTTTAAAATCAATCTTTTGCACGAACAACTTAGCTCTGATACCACTGTAGGAAAATCTATGGGTGACATCACATGCACAGTAGAAGAATAAAAAATAAAAAACCCAAATTTCCCAAAAAGGTGTTTATCGTTCTACGAAGATTAGTGCTCAAAATTCGTAAAATTAAAAATCACGCGTGAGATAGTTGTATTATCGAGGATATCCTTGAATCCCTGTAGATCTATAGAAGAGGATGAAGGAGATCAAGCATCCTCATCTCCAACGGTGATCCACACAATATGTCTACGACAATGCTCATTGAATCGCTGTCCAAATCTCCACACCTGCTACCTGAGGAGGAGAAGGAGAGAGGAGAATAGGAGGTGGCAACTAAGAAACCTCTAGCTTATGGGTGTTTAGTTCCCTCCTATTTATATAGGCTCCCTACCAACTTAGCCCTAATGGACCCTACCCTATTGGGTATTAGATCTCCATCCAACTACCCAAGTCTCTTAGATTAGTGGATCTCTATCCAATAATCTCTTATTAGCTCTTATTAGATCTCTTCCATAGGATCCAATAATTCATGGGCTTATTGGTTATCCAATAAGATAGGGGCTCTAGCAGATATCTCATATCTGAACCTTTACTTGTCGCAATGCCTACCATATATATATGACCCTTTAGGCCCAATATCGAGCTGGCTATGAGCCATACCTATCAAAACTCCTTCTGGTTTAGTGAATTATTACCTCCATAATAATTCACTTGATTCATCGTTTGCGAACATACTAGGCCACTATGTCGTAACCATAGATGATACAAGGGAATCCAATCCTTTTGACCTATCTATCCTCAATTATCATGTACCTATAGTCTCTCATCCATCTAATACCTCAGAGATCATATATCGGGTATGGTACTATTAGGCCCATACAGTTTCTACTCGAATCTCGCTCTAATTGGATTCGTCCAAAGAACTCTTTCTCTCTCAATCTGAATGACCCTAGCTAGAGATTTGTTTAAGCAAGAACACATGGGATATTCTTCTCATGATACCGAGAGTGCATGATCCTCTATCGATACTCAATAGTCTTCGTAAAGTTTGTTGCCACTCCCAATAATCGGTTGTGCTAGATCTGAAACTTCCAAGCTTATAAGTCTGGTATCAAAGAGTGGAGTACTCATACAGGACATCCTTGGTATCTCAAGTCTAAGGACTAGGTATACCACTGGGATAATAGAATCGTTGTTTGATAATGACATATTATTAACCATCTAACATTCCGTGAGCGGATCATTAGTGAACTCATTCTCCAATGAGCACCTATACTATAGCCCTAATGTTCCCACATGAGTAGCTATGAGACCAACTACCTCCATCATATGGATGGGTATATAGCACACCAATATATTCAGTTATCTCGATGTCCCTTTCGAGTAACCTTTGATCAAGATTATTTAGAATCTGTGTTTAAAGGCGAATCAGTCTCATTATCGTGATCTAATCACGATCTTATTCCTATTGTACAAATCCATGGACATTACAATATATATGCATATATATAATAAATAATATAAAGTGGTAAAATATTATAATATAATAAGTAAAAAAAATATGTATAATGTCACATGTGCCATCACTCACGTGATTGGCTTATAGGGCACCTATGACTAGCAGTTTTTACTAGTTCCTTTTAGATATAGCTTTTCCGTTTACATGGTACTTAGTTGAATATGAGCATTGCTTATCATCCATAAACAAATGGACAAAATGAAGTGATAAACAGGTGCTTAGAAAATTACCTCAAATGCTTTACTAGTGACAAGCTGAAGGAATAGATTAAATGACTTTCTTGGGCTGAGTGGTGGTATAATACCTCTTACCATTCTTGTATTAAAATGACTCCCTTTGAAGTAGTTTATGGTCGAACCTCACATACAATTACAAAATATATACCTAGTTCTTCTAAAGTAAATCAAGTAGATATAGAATTACTTGATAGAAATAAGATTATTCAACTTTTAAAGGATAACCTTGTTAGGATCAAGTCGGCACTAAGAGGGGGTTGAATTAGTGCTTTTGATAAAAACAACGTCGATTCAAAGATTTATTCGATAAAGCTTGTATCCAAAAAAATATTTAAACATTCGTAAGTGATTGAGGGTAGTGAGAAAGTAAATCAGTGAGTGATGAGAATGAAAAGCATAAAATAAATGACACATAAAGAAAGCACACTGGATTTATAGTGGTTCGGTTGTCGTGACCGATATCCACTTTTGATTCCTCCTCCGTTGCGGCCACCGGCATCCACTAACAATCTTCCTTCAATGGGTGAAGACCAACCACCCTCTTACAACTCTTTCTTATTTTTATAGGTTTAAGAGATAACATTTTACAAGCCTCATACCTCTCTTTTTCAACACTTTTACAACCAAAATCTTATACTTTTGTTCACACTTTTTGTACTCTTTCATGAGGAAAGAGTGGGGTATTTGCTAGTCATAGGTGCCCAGTAAGCCAATCACGTGAGTGATGGCACGTGTGACTTGATACAGAATCTTTTTGCTTATTATATTTTGGCGTATATCACTTTATAACTATTGCATAAATGCATATATATATTGTGATGTCTTTGGATTTGTGCAATGGGAATCGGATCGTGATGAGATCACAATAATGAGATCGATTCACCTTTAAACACATATCCTAAATAATCCTGGTCATAGGTTACTCGAGAGGGACATCGTGATAACCGGACAGACTGGTGTGCTGTTGTTAGGACTCTAGCTTGGAGAGTCCTAATTGAGAGGGATATTTATGTAAAACTGTTTGGACTCTAGCTAGGAGAGTCCTAATTGAGAGAGACATTCTGTTAGGACTCTAGCTACGAGAGTCCTAATTAAGAGGGGCATTCATGTAGGAGGTGTTTTCTTAGAGAAGAATTAGGAGTTGTAAGGGAATAGGAGTCTTGACTAGGAGTCCTATTAGGAGTTGGTTAGAAGTAAGAGTCTTAAGTAGGAGTCCTATTAGGAGTTAGGGTTTAGAAACCCTATAAATAGCCATGTATTCCTTCTCTTTTCATAAGCAATAGATGAATCTTTTCTGCAGCCTTTGAGCAGCAACTTGGAGGGAGGAACCCCTATAGAGTTCCAAGGAGGCCGATCCCCTAAAGAGATCAACCCCAAGTTTAGAATCTGCAAGGGTTCTAACACCTGGTATCAGAGCAGTGTTCTTGGCATCTCGCTGCCCTTCCACAACCATCCATCAACCCTCCACAACCATCCAAAGCAACTCCCACAATTGCTTAAACGATCGTCGCCGAATTCCGCCATCATCTCCACCACCGCAGATCATCCTTTGATCTCCTCATGAATTGCAACAGGTTCTGGTTTCCTACCTTACTGTTGCTGCAATTTAGTTATCCTTATTCGAAAATCCAAAAAAAAAAAAAATTGTTCCTATATTGCTGCACAAACCTTTCGTCACAAAGTTTTCATCTCTACGACGAAAGATACATTGCAGAATTCCAGCCGCATAGTACCATCTGTTTGATCTTGCTACTATGCGTTTTCTATCCAAATTTCTATGAAATTTTTATGACATCTTTGACACTTCCTAACAGCAGATTTCCCTTTGGATTTTTCAAAAAATTCTCAATATAAACCATTGATCTTTTACGTCAAATCTGCTATACTTGAAAATCTGCACGGTAAAATTTCAGCTGCATAGTACCATCTGTTTGATCTTTCTACTGTGCTTTTTCTATCCAAATTTCTATGAAATTTTTATGACATCTTTGACACTTCCTAATAACAGATTTCCCTTTGGTTTTTTCAAAAAATTCTCAATATAAACCATTGATCTTTTACGTCAAATCTGCTATACTTGAAAATCTGCACTGTAAAATTTCAGCCGCATAGCACTGTTTGTTTGATCTTGATACTACATTTTTTTCTATCCAAATCTCTACGAAATTTTTATGATAGCTTTGACACTTACTAACAGTAGATTTCCCTTTGGTTTCATCAAAATATTCTCAATATAAACCATTGATCTTTTACGTCCAATCTGCTATACCTAAAAATTTATGCTGTAGAAAATTTCAGCCGCATATTGTTGCCTTAACCCATCTATTTGTAATCTTTTTTTAATAAAATTTCTTATACACTTCATAGATCATCTTGGCTTTCATCTAAGATTGATCTATTAAGAAATTCATCTCTAAAAATGATTTTATGTTGCTGCAAATTTTCGTCGTAACCCGCTGAAATTTTTCGACGATAATTCTGCTATCACAACTTGCACCAATTTTCTTGTTGTTATACTGCCGAAATTCTCTTGATTAAATTAGACATCCTTGCTGTCATATAATCTGTGATTTTGCTATCAATTCCCTCCTCAATTCTCTTAAGTTTTTGGTAGAAATTACATTGAGAAACCATTGTTTCTTCAACGACAATTCTACTCTTACAAGATAGCACATACTTGCTGCAACTTCCACTGATTTCTATCAAACCTTTGCTGTCATCTACCATAGATCCAAAACTTTCATCCACAACCCTAAAACTCCACTAAACCACACCCTCAAACTACACCCAAAACTGCCACAAAACAAGCCTAAATCGTAGCCTACATCCACCGATCCACCAACCCTTTCGACCATCACTTCTCTCAACCTATACATGCCTTTAACCTAACAACAAAAGAGAGATCTTAACATCATAGATTTGGAGGCATATACCATGGCATCTAAGGAGGCAATCAATGCTAAATTCAAAGCCTTGGAGGCACGAATGGAGGATAAGATTCGGACGCTCTTTACCGAACTCAGATTGGGCCGACCACTAAGCCCGAAGAAATCACATCAAGAGTTTTGCCCAATCACACCAAGCCCAAAGATATGACTTCCAAGAGAGGGGAAGCTTTATGACCAACCCCAACTATCCATGCATGAGAGTGGACTTCCCTAGATGGGAAGAAGGAGACCTAATTGGTTGGATCTCGCGCGCGGAGCGATATTTTCGGTACCATAAAATCACGGATGCATCTATGGTGAAAATTGCAGCTATATATCTTGAAGGGGATGTTATACAGTGGTTTGACTGGTTTGAACATACTTATGGAGTCCTTTCATGGCGACAATTCAAAGAAGGACTGCTGATCCGCTTCAGACCAACCGATTACGAGAATATTGACGGACAACTAGCAAAGATCCGACAAACCTCTACCATTCAAAAATACCGAACCAGGTTTGAAAGGTTATCTAATCAAACTCATGATTGGTCTCAAAAATAGCTATTGAGGACCTTCATTGAGGGCTTGAAGCCAGAGATCCGAGGAGAAGTTAAAGCGCGACAACCGTATACGCTTATGGCAGCCATCTCTTTCGCACGACATCAAGAGGAGCAATTGAACCATGAAGCTCGGAGGACTAGGATCGCTCCTCAATCAGTAATATTGAAGCCCTTAGCCCCCCCTACTGTCGACCAAGTCCCTACACCAAAGAGGTTAACAAGAGAAGAACTTCGGGAGCGATATGCGAAGGGGTTATGTTGGCATTGTGACGAGCCGTGGAGCCGTGAGCATCGCTGTAGTAAAGGGGGACTTCTTATGATTGAACCGATAAAAGAAGAGGTCATTGAACATCCAAAAGAGAGCCTTGAACATGAAGAAGAAGATGCAGAAGAAGAGCCACAACCGACCAAAGTTACGGTACATACACTAGTTGGCTACTCAATCCCACAAACGATGAAAGTTGGAGGCCTTCTCAAACAACAACCGATCACTATTCTCATCGACACGGGCATCACTAATAACTTCCTAAATAGTAAGGTTGCTGTCTATATGAAATTACCTATTGAGAATTGCAGCAGGTTTGTCGTTAAGGTCGCCAACGGACGGATTTTGAAGTGTGATCATAGGTGCCCGCAAGTGAAACTGTTGTTGCAGGACCAAGAGATAATTGCAGATTTCTTCCTCCTCCCTCTTGATGATCATGAGGCCATACTCAGAATTAAATGGTTGATGACATTAGGTGATATTTCTTGGAATTTTATGCAACTAATTATAAAATTTTACAGTAAGGAGAAACAGGTGATACTGCACGGGAAACGTGAGGGCGACGTAATGACGATTTGCACACAACAAATGGAGAAGGTTTTGCATAAAGCATGCAGCGGCTTTTTGGTACAACTTGAGCAACAAACTAAGGGAGAGCCAACAAAATTTGAAGATCCAAATCTACTTCCTTTACTTGCTGAATTTTCAGATATATTTGACGAACCGCGCAACCTACCTCTTACCCGTCGGCATGATCATTGTATAATGATTCTTCCAAGCAAATCTCCAGCAAATGCTCAGCCATATCAATATCCACATCTCCAGAAGGATGAAATAGAAAGGATTGTAAAAGAGATGCTCAAAACAGGAGTTATTCGGCCAAGTTACAGCCCCTACTCTTCACCGGTGCTCCTCATACGAAAGAAGGATGGAATATGGCGATTATGTGTTGATTACCGAGCTCTCAATGGCATAACCATCAAGGATAAATACCCTATTCCAGTAGTAGATGAGTTGCTAAGGGAGCACAAATCTTTACAAAGCTGGACCTTCGATCCGGGTATCATCAAATACGAGTATGCGAAGAAGACAAACCGAAAACCACCTTTTGAACACACAACAACCACTATGAATTTTTGCTTTCTTCATAAGAAGGTGGAATATCTTGGGCATATCATATCAGAGGAAGGTGTGGCAGTCGACCCCTTCAAAATTGGAGCAATGCAAAACTGGCTGATCCCGTGGAATATAAAATTGCTATATGGCTTTCTGGGTTTAACAGGCTACAACTGTAAGTTCGTGAAAAACTATGGAGAGATCAGTGCACCACTTACTTTCTTACTGAAAAAAGATGTCTTCCAATGGTCGGACAGAGCCTCCGCTGCCTTCGACAAACTTAAGGCAGCCATGACGACGATGCTGGTGCTAACACTACCAGATTTCAACCGACCCTTCATTATTGAGGCCGACGCATCTGGAGTCAGAATTGGAGCCATTCTCATGCATGATGGTCGACCACTCATATACACTAGCAAGACATTATCTCCCTTCCATCAAAATAAGTCAACATATGATAAGGAGATGCTCGCCATTGTGCGCGCTGCAACGAGGTGAAGACCCTACTTGATTGGCCGACGATTTCAAATTAAAACTGACCATAAAAGCCTCAAGTACTTTTTGGAGCGAAAAATATCATCCCCTGAGCAACAAAAAAGGGTAATAAAATTTCTTGGATTTGATTATGAAATAACTTACAAAATGAGGAAAGAGAATGTTCTTGTAGATGCGCTTTCGCAGCTACCCAAGCAAGTTGAAGTTTCGGTCGTTTCACTTCCGACCAGTGACTTTCTTAAGGATATTAAGATAGAATGGCAGGAATATTCGGAGACCAATAAGATAAAAAAAAATTATTAGAGGAAGCACCAAGCTCCGTGGCTCATTACAATCGGGACTCAAAAGAATTATGCTATAAGGGGCGCATTGTGCTTGTGACAAATTCTACTTGTATCTTCAAGAGCAGATTTTGGACAAAGTTATTCCATATGCAGGGTACTAAATTGAAAAGGAGTATGACATATCACCCACAAACTGACAGCCAGACGGAAGTTTTAAATAGGTGCTTGGAGACAGCCCAAAGCCACCCACCAAATATGACTATCCAAAGAGAACTCCAGACCCAGCCAAGTGCCATTATTGATCGACGGATCGTGACTCGACGACGACGACCCAATAATGAAGTGCTAATACAATGGGCGAACCTACCAATAGAAGATGCCACTTGGGAGAACTATGACGACTTAAAGATCAAATTCCCAGAATTCACGAATCATCAGCCTCGAGGACAAGGCTGATTTGAAGAGGGCGGGTCTGTTAGGACTCTAGCTTGGAAAGTCCTAATTGAGAGGGACATTCATGTAAAACTGTTTGGACTCTAGCTAGGAGAGTCCTAATTGAGAGGGACATTCTGTTAGGACTCTAGCTAGGAGAGTCCTAATTAAGAGGGGCATTCATGTAGGAGGTGTTTTCTTAGAGAAGAATTAGGAGTTGTAAGGGAATAGGAGTCTTGACTATGAGTCCTATTAGGAGTTGGTTAGAAGTAAGAGTCTTAAGTAGGAGTACTATTAGGAGTTAGGGTTTAGAAGCCCTATAAATAGCCATGTATTCCTTCTCTTTTCATAAGCAATAGATGAATCTTTTCTGCAGCCTTTGAGCAGCAACTTGGAGGGAGGAACCCCTATAGAGTTCCAAGGAGGCTGATCCCCTAAAGAGATCAACCCCAAGTTTAGAATCTGCAAGGGTTCTAACAGCTGTATACCCGTCCATATGATGGATACAGCTGGTCTCATAGCTGCTCGTGTAGGGACACTAGGGATACAGTACAGGTGCTCATTGGAGAATGAGTTCACTGATTGATCCGCTTACGGAATGCTGGATGGTTGATGATGCCTAATTGTCAAACAGCGATTCCGTAGTCCTAGTGGTGTATCTGGTCCTTAGACTTGAGACACCAAGGATGTCCTGTATGAGTGCTCCACTCTTTGATACCAGACTTATAGGTTTGGCTGTCCCAGATCTAGTACAACTGGTCATTGGGAGTGGTAGTCGACCTTACGAGGGCTATTGAGTATCGATAGAGGATCATCCACTCTCGGCGTCATGAGAGGAATATCCCATGTGTTCTTGCTTAGACAAATCCCTGGCCAGGGTCATTCGGGTTGAGAAAGAAAGAGTTCTCCGGGAGAATCCGATTAGAGCGAGACTCGAGTAGAAACCGTATGGGTCTGACAATACCATGCTCGATATACGGTCTCTGGGATATTAGATGGATGAGGGACTATAGGTACACGGTAACTGAGGACAGACAGGTCCAATGGATTGGATTCCCCTGTATCGTCTGGGGACTACGGCGTAGTGGCCTAGTACGTCTGTAGTCGATGAGTCGAGTGAATTATTACAGAGATAATAATTCACTGAGTTAGAAGGAGTTCTGACGGGTATGACTCACGGCCAGCTCGATATTGGGCCTAGAGGGTCACATACACATATGGTAGCATTGCGATGAGTAGAGGTTCGGATATGAGATATCCGACGGAGCCCTTGTCTTATTGGATGCAGATCCAATACCCACTAGGGGAGGACCCAATAGGGTTTGATAGGGGACCTCTATAAATAGGAGGGATTCAGAGCCTCATAGGCTAGAGCCTTTGCTTGCCTTTCCTATTCTCCTCTTCCTCTCCACCTCAGAGCAGGCCTGGAGTTTTGAGGAGCGTCGATGTAACCCTGCTGTGTGGATCACCGTTAGAAAGGAGGACGCTTGACCTCCTTCACCCTCTCCTAAGGATCTGCAAGGAAACAGGGATATACGATCTCCCTAGATAACACAACCTACTCTATACGTAGTTTTAAGTTTCACGGATTTTGCGTACCAATCTTCGCACAACGACGAACATCTCTTTGGGAATCGGAGATTTTATTTTCTTGTTCTTCCGTAGCGCATATGATGTCGCCCCCATGATTTCCCAACAGTGGTATCAGAGCCAGGTTATTCGTGCGAATGATTGGTTTTGAACTGTGTGTGTTGTGTTTAAGAAGAATTTGGACGTCAAAATCATTGACACAAAAAACAAGGGCAGCAACAGTTGCTGCCCTTGATCTGCATGCCTGCAGCGGCAGCCGCAACCGCAGCCAGGCAGCACAGCGCCGGCGCATGCGCAAGCGCTGTGCCTGCAGCAGCCGGCCGGCGGTCTGCTTGCAGCAGGCTTGCGGCCGGCGGGGCTGGCAGCCCGCTGGTAGAGGCGCCTGCGGCCGCTGAGCCCGCGGGCAGAGGCGCCGCGGGGCAGCAGCGCGGGCTGAGGCACCGCAGGGCAGTGGCGCCTGTGGCCGCTGCTCCCACGGGCAAAAACCCCGCAGGGGCGGCCGCCAGCGAGGCAGCACCGCCAGCGGGCGTTGCCTCGCGGGCAGAACCGCCCGCGGAGGCGGCGGCGCCCGCAGGGGCGCCAACCTGCATGGGCAGCACCACCTGCGGGCGTTGCCCCGCCGGCAGAACTGCCCGCGGAGGCGGCGACGCCCGCAGGGGCGCCCACCCACAGCGGTAGCGCCCTGCCCCTCGCCGCACAGGCCGCCGCCAGCACGGTGGCGGCGGCGGCGGCAGCAGCAAAGGGTAGCAGGGCATTAGGGTTTTCTGGGCAAAAGACAGTTTTGCCCCTCGGAATTTGAGAAATTCCAGTTTCTGTCTTTTGTCTAAATTACGCAAATACCCCTATAAATTCAGAAATTCCCTATATGTCCCTGATTTCAGAAAATATTAATTAATTAAAAGGTTTAGTTGATTATTATTTTTATTATTATCTAGTAGTCCTACATGATGATGATTATTTATACATGTGATGTATGATGTGTGGACGAATGATCATGGACCGTGTGATGTGTGTACTTGTGATTATTATTATTGAGGTATGTAAGCCTCCATTATATTTCTCGTTTATTGTTGGGCCTGCGTGCCTATGATTAAGTTGTAATCACATGAGGAGGCGCAACGAGAGCGTGGATGCGATAGCGGGACCCACGAGACGGACGATCGTGATGCATGAAGATGTATCAAGATGTCGACGGAACTGACGAGGACGAGATGGACGATCACAGGGCATGGAGATGCACCGTTGCACACATAGATCTTGATGTGAGTGATTAGGCCTACTAGCTCGGGCCTAATCATATTAGGTTGTGGTCCATGATCATCTGGTGTGATTGCTTATACATATACTAGATATGTATATATATTTGCATGCGATGTAGATATATATTAAATATGTATATGTGTGACAAGTCATATTAGGAGACCAAATCTAGAAACATCTCTCGATAATATTAAGTCGGTAAACGTGAGGCAATTAGATTGATCCACGTGGCCTTCCATCGTTATGAGTAGGAACCGATTCCAGGTGTAGGTTGAGTTGGTCGAGTCCTTCGAGACTCACCTATATCACGATTCGCTATCTTGCTTACGACATAGAGATGTCACCGGTGACCTGAGGGCATGGTATGCTTGGTCGAGTCCCTCGAGGATATATCATCAAATCAAACTCATCTTGTAACGAAGGTGTTGACTTAACCGAGCATCATGGTTGGTCGAGTCCCTCGAGGCCATGGTAATTCGGAGGCCGAACAAGACGGGAATCACAAGGAGTTGTGATCGGCAAGAGTTGCCTACCTTTTAGGCTTAGTGTGATTGGTCGAGTCCCTCGAGGTTACACTAAGACGCTGATTGGATCCTGATCCCCACTAGAAGTCTGCCGGAGCCTTTCGTTTCACGTGCTGAGGGTGTCACGTGACTCGTTAGTAAAATAGTGGGAGCATATTAAGATAGAAGTCCATATCTTGATAGTTTATTTCTTGCAAAATCTGCATGTTATTCATTTCTGCTGCATCTTTATTTTCAGAAAATATCGCTTTCAAATCCCTTACGTGGCATACTTGATGTCAACCGCCTCACTGGTCCAAATTATACGGATTGGCTCCGTAACTTAGAATTGTTTTCACAGCGGAGAAAATCGTGTACGTCCTTGATACAGTGATGCCTACGCCCGAAGAAGGGGCAAAACGAGGATGAGATCGCTCGCTACGTGAAGTAACATTGATGACTCCACTCTTGTTCAATGCTATATGTTGGGCTCTATGACTCTTGAGTTATAGAGACAACATGAAAAGATGGATGCCAGATCCATTCTCCTACATGTCCGCAAATTATTTGAGGAACATGGAAGGACTCAGTGATATGAGATATCAAAGAGCCTCTTCCGCACTAGGATGACTGAGGGGATACCGGTTCAGAACCATATCCTAAAGATGATTGAGTGGATAGAGAAACTCACAGGTCTAGGAATGGTAATAGAGGATAACTTGTGTGTGGACATTGTGCTTCAGTCCCTACCAGATTCCTTTTCATAGTTCATAATGAATTTTAATATGAACAAGCTTGAGGTGACTCTCCCAGAGCTCCTCAATATGTTGAGAGAGGCAGAGAGTACTATTAAGAAAGAGAAGCCAGTTCTCTATACTGGTGAGACCAAAAAGAAAAGGAAAGCAGAAAGGTCCCTTAAGAAGGGAAAGGGTAAGGGCAAACCAAGTAAAGCAAAGGTTGCTAAGAAAGACCCAGCAAAGGACAAAGGCCAGTGCTTCCACTATGGTAAAGATGGGCACTGGAAGAGGAACTACAAAGAGTACCTTGTAGAAAGGGCGAAATAGAAGCTTGGAGAAGCTTCAGGTACATTCATGATCAATCTCCAATTGTCAGATTTTTGTGATAGTGCATTGGTATTGGATACCAGTATTGCTTATCACATCTACAATTTATTGTAAATTCTAGCAAAATGATGGGGAGATTGACGAGAGGAATATTGCATAAAGGTTTGTTTATGCAAGACACTACTCCACATATCATGAATGTAAGTGTCTAAGAGGAAACGAGATGAGGTGAACAGTGCATACCTATGACATTATAGGCTAGGTCATATCCATGAGGGAATGATTCAAAAGTTGCTAAATGATGGATATCTAGATCCATTCGACTATGTGTCATATGCAACTTGCGAGCCTTGCATTCGTGGAAAACTGACCAACTCTCCATTTAGTGGAATTGGAGAGAGAGCCACTGAGTTGTTGGAACTCATACATAGTGATGTATGTGGACTTATGTCAACTCATGCCATTGGAGGTTACTCCTACTTCATTACATTTACTGATGATTTCTCAAGGTATGGATATGTGTACTTAATGAAGTACAAGTCTGAGGCCTTTGAGAAATTCAGAGAGTATAAGAATGAGGTGGAGAACCAGACTGGAAAGAGTATTAAAACTCTTCGATCAGATCGAGGAGGTAAGTACTTAAGTACAGAGTTTACTCAGTTCCTCAAGGACCATGGGATATTATCCCAATGGACACCTCCTTATACACCTCAGCTCAATGGTGTCTCTGAAAGGAGAAATCGTACGCTATTAGATATGGTACGGTCCATGATGAGTTTCGTTGACTTACCCATCTTATTCTAGGGATATGCCCTAGAAACCGCAGCTTACATTCTGAACAGAGTTCCAACTAAGTCAGTAGTGTCTACACCATATGAGATATGGAAAGGGAAGAAGCTTGATCTTTAGGTTGTTAAGATTTGGGGCTGCCCTGCCCATGTTAACAGACACAACCCCGATAAGTTAGAATCAAGGACAGAGCGATGCAAATTTATGGGATACCCCAAGGAAAATTGTGGGTATTATTTCTATCATCTCGAGGACCAAAAGGTCTTTATAGCTAAGAGAGCAATGTTCCTTGAGAAGGAACACATTCTTGGTGGAGATAGTGGGAGAATGATAGAGTTGAGCGAGGTTGGAGAACCAAGCTCAAGCACCACTCTACAGCCCGAGTTTGTTTAGGTACCTAATACACAAGTTTCAACTTTACGTAGGTCTGATAGAGTATCCCATCCTCCTGAGAGATATGTGGGACATATTAGAGGAGAGGATGTTGAGGATATTGATCCTCAAACCTACGAGGAGGCTATTATGAGTATAGACTCCGGGAAGTGGCAAGAAGCCATGAATTCTGAGATGGATTCTATGTACTCCAATAAGGTTTGGAACCTAGTTGATGTGCCCGAAGGTATTGTACCCATCGGTTGCAAGTGGATCTTTAAGAAAAAGATCGAAGTAGATGGAAAGGTAGAGACCTATAAAGCAAGGCTAGTGACTAAGGGGTATCGTCAAAGGCAAGGTGTTGACTACGACGAAACCTTCTCACCCGTAGCAATGCTGAAATCCATCAGAATTCTATTGGCTATTGCATCACACTATGATTATGAGATCTGACAGATGGATGTGAAAACCGCATTCCTCAATGGGAACCTCGAGGAGGAGGTGTATATGATGCAACCTAAGGGATTCGTGTCCAAGAACTGCCCAGATAAGGTGTGTAGGTTGCTTATATCCATTTATGGACTAAAGCAAGCTTCCCGAAGTTGGAACATAAGATTTGATGAGGCAATCGGATCTTATGACTTCGTTAAGAACGAAGATGAGCCTTGTGTGTACAGGAAGGTAAGTGGGAGTGCTATTACTTTTTTTTGGTGTTATATGTGGATGACATCCTCATCATTGGGAACGATGTAGGAATGCTATCCACAGTAAAGGCTTGGTTATCTAGACACTTCTCCATGAAGGACTTAGGGGAAGCATCCTATATCTTGGGGATTAGAATCTATAGAGATAGATCCAAGAGGATGCTTGGCTTGTCCCAGTCCAGGTACATAGAAATCATTGTCAAAAGGTTTGGCATGGAAAATTCCAAGAGAGGTCTCATACCGATGAGACATGGGATATCGCTTTCTACAAGTATGTCCCCAAAGACTCCAGAAGAAAGGGCGAACATGAATATGATACCTTATGCCTCAGCAATAGGGTTTATCATGTATGTCATGCTATGTACTAGGCCTGATATAGCGCATGCTCTGAGTGTCATGAGCAGGTATCAGGCAGATCTAGGCTTGGAGCACTGGAAAGCAGTAAAGTGTATCCTTAAGTACTTGAGAAGGACTAAGGATCTTTTACTAGTATATGGAGGTAATAGCCTTAAGGTTAAAGGCTACACAAACTCAAGTTTTCAGTCTGATGTCGATGATAGCAAGTTGAATTCAGGGTATGTGTACACCTTGAATGGAGGAGCAGTGTGCTGGAAGAATTCCAAGCAAGACACCACTACTGACTCGACCATAAAGGCGGAGTACATTGCTGCATCAGATGCAGCAAAGGAGGGAGTCTGGTTGAAGATGCTCATCACAGATTTGGGAGTCGTTCCGGATAGCGAGAAGTCGACTTCCTTATATTGCGACAACTATGAGGCGATTACTCAAATAAGGGAACCCGGGTCTCATCAGAAGTTTTCTGAGGAGGTTCCAGCTTATCAGAGAGATCGTAATCCGAGGAGATGTAGCAGTAGAAAGAGTTCCATCCGAAGATCACATTGTAGATCCACTGACAAAGTCGTTGTCTCAGATTGTCTTTGAGCGTCACAGGGGTCTGATGGGGATCAGACACATAGGTGATTGGCTTTAGGTCAAGTGGGAGATTGCTAGTCATAGGTGCCCAGCAAGCCAATCACGTGAGTGATGGCACGTGTGACTTGATACAGAATCTTTTTGCTTATTATATTTTGGCATATATCATTTTATAACTATTGCATAAATGCATATATATATTGTGATGTCCTTGGATTTGTGCAATGGGAATCGGATCGTGATGAGATCACGATAATGAGATCGATTCACCTTTAAACACATCCTAAATAATCCTTGTCATAGGTTACTCGAGAGGGACATCGTGATAACCGGACAAACTGGTGTGCTGTATACCCGTCCATATGATGGATGGAACTGGTCTCATAGCTGCTCGTGTAGGGACACTAGGGATACAGTATAGGTGCTCATTGGAGAATGAGTTCACTGATTGATCTGCTTACGGAATGCTGGATGGTTGATGATGCCTAATTGTCAGACAGCGATTTCATAGTCCTAGTGGTGTATCTGGTCCTTAGACTTGAGACACTAAGGATGTCCTGTATGAGTGCTCCACTCTTTGATACTAGACTTATAGGTTTGGCTGTCCCAGATCTAGTACAGCTGGCCATTGGGAGTGGTAGTCGACCTTACGAGGGCTATTGAGTGTCGATAGAGGATCATCCACTCTCGGCGTCATGAGAGGAATATCCCATGTGTTCTTGCTCAGACAAATCCCTGGCCAAGGTCATTCGGGTTGAGAGAGAAAGAGTTCTCCGGGAGAATCTGATTAGAGCGAGACTCGAGTAGAAACCGTATGGGTCTGACAACACCATGCTCAATATACGGTCTCTGGGATATTAGATGGATGAGGGACTATAGGTACATGGTAACTGAGGACAAACAGGTCCAATGGATTAGATTCCCCTGTATCGTTTGGGGACTACGGCGTAGTAGCCTAGTACGTCCGTAGTCGATGAGTCGAGTGAATTATTACAGAGATAATAATTCACTGAGTTAGAAGGAGTTCTGACGGGTATGACTCACGGCCAGCTCGATATTGGGCCTAGAGGGTCACACACATATGGTAGGCATTGCGATGAGTAGATGTTCGATATGAGATATCCGACGGAGCCCTTGTCTTATTGGATGCAGATCTAATACCCACTAGGGGAGGACCCATTAGGGTTTGACAGGGGACCTCTATAAATAGGAGGGATTTAGAGCTTCATAAGCTAGAGCCTTTGCTTGCCTTTCCTATTCTCCTCTTCCTCTCCACCTCAGAGCAGGCCTGGAGTTTTAAGGAGCGTCGTCGCAACCCTGCTGTGTGGATCACCGCTAGAGAGGAGGACGCTTGACCTCCTTCACCCTCTCCCAAGGATTTGCAAGGAAATAGGGATATACGATCTCCCTAGGTAACACAACCTACTCTATACGCAGTTTTAAGTTTCATGGATTTTGTGCACCAATCTTCGCATGACGACGAACATCTCTTTGGGAATCGGGGATTTTGTTTTCTTGTTCTTCCGCTACGCATGTGATGTCACCCCCATGATTTCCCAATAGTATTTATAGTCCCCAATGGCTTCAAAAAATGGAGCCAAAAAGTGTCTAATCCTTGGTTACTGGGATACTTATGATACCACCACCAATACTAGGCGGTACCATCACCTAGTCTGGGCAATACGACCGCTTGATAGAGCCTTAAAAATCGAGCTCTGGTAGTACCATCGCCTGACAAGGTGGTACCACCGCTTGGCAACATTAACTGTCGATAGTACCACCACCCAAACAACCTAGGAGGATGAGCTTCAAGCAGTACCATCGCCTAGTCTGGGCGGTGCCATCGCTTGACGTGGCTCCAAGTGGTTGAATGAGCCATCCAACTGGCCTAATTCAACCCTATTAAAGGCCCAATTAGCCTATAATTGAGTTAGTAGAATTTTTTCCAAAACTAACTCAAATTAAAGTCCTAACTATGATAGTTAAGGGTAAAAATAATTACGATACACGTAATCTAAGTTGTCTGGTATGTCAATTGTTCAACCAGACTCTTAGTGAACTTCTGGTGAACTCCCGGCGATCATCCAGCAAGCTTTCGGCGAACTTCCGGTGAACTTTGAGTGAGCTTTTGGTGAACTCCCAGTGAGCTTTTACTACATCGTCCAATCCTTCGGTGTATCCCCGATTCATTTGGCTCGTTGCTCGATTATTGACTCTGGCCCAACTTCGATTCTTCTTTAATTGTTTTGCCTTTCTCACGATCATAGTTAGTCCTACATCACTTATCTCAATACATGGATTAGATTATTAATTCACTAATTGATTTCACTATCAAAATCTGAGATTCAATAATCTCCCCCTTTTTTATGATGATAACCAATTGATGACGGAGTTAACCTTAACTCTCCCTATTTATATGCCATATTGGGATAAGGCAAACTTAAATTCAAAAGGAATCATAACCATTGAATTCAAGTGAAATAATTTCGATCATAGTGATCAAATACAATATATCAAAATTTCATATATTGTGCATCATCAAAGTTTCAAGTCATCAAAGTATAACATGCACAATTTCATCACTTCATAACAAATCAACATTACTTTCGGCATAACCAACATGATACTAAAGCATTTATCACTTCATACATGATACCAAAATTAACATCATTTTGGGCATAACATTCATGATACCAAGGCATTCATATACCAAAATTAACATTATTTTGGGCATAACATTCATGATTCTAAATTATTTTTTAACCATTTATCACTTCATGCTTAATACCAAATACAACATTATGATTCCAAACATTCATCATATCTTTTCCTTTGTCATCAACAAAAAGGAGAACCATTTAATAATTTATGCAAGTATTTTAAACTATGCAATAAATTTTACACCCATTTATGCAATCTAGCAAATTTGTAAAATGAGAAGTTAAGCAAAAAATCTTTGCATGATAACTACTTTTGCTTCTTGAAATGGGTAAGTTAGCATTTTTGCTTCAGATGTACAAGGACTTTCTAGTTCTTCTTCAGATGTGTAAGTTTCTTTCTTCTTTTATCATAAAAATAAAAAGAAGTAGAAGAAAAAGAAGAAGGAGGAGGAGGAGGGAGGAATTCATTCATCACAAGAAAAATCAAGTTATAAGAACTAAATCCATGAAAGAAATTGAACCAAATCGAATCCATGAAAAAATAAGTTTCATTGAATCAAGCTTATATTTTCACAAAGAGAAAGGATTCATCATAAAAGATCAAAATGTGTATACTAGAAATTTATGAATCAAATCCCTATTCTTGTAAATAGAAGGAAGAAGGATTCATAGGAATTGATTATCACATAAAAGATCAAGTATACTAAAATTCTATGAATACAAACTCTTCTTTAGTGAATTGCAAGAAGAAGGAATGAAGGAAACAATCTTGATTTAAAAAGAAATCTCAAGTTACGAAAAAAAAGGGAAATCCAAAAAATGTATAAAAGAATTCATGCATTCAAAAGATTTAACATGCCTAATTCTCTTATAATAAAATCGAATTATTCCTTATTTAAAGGTTTCTCTTATAATAATTGATATTTTATATTAATAAATTATAGAGATATATCATGGTTATTAATATGATCTCTAATAAAATGATGCCTAATGTCAATATGTTTAGTTCTAGAGTATTGAATGAGATTTTTTGTTAAATATATTGCACTAGTGTTATCACATTTTATAGGTATATTTTTCAAGTGAATTCCATAATCTTCTAAAGTGTTTTTTATTCATATAACTTATGTACAACATGCACCTACTACTATATACTCAGCCTCGATTGTAGATAACGTAACCAAGTTTTATTTCTTGGAAGACTAAGCGACAAGTGCATGGCCTAAAAATTGACATATTCCATATGTGCTTTTTCTATCTATTTAATAGCCAGTAAAATTAGCATCAACAAAAGCAATCAATTCAAGACTTTTAGTTTTTGTATACCATAATCCTAGATTAGGAGTTCCTTTTAGGTATCTAAAAATTCTTTTAACACCTTTTAAGTGAGATAGCTTTGGATTTGACTGAAATCTAGCACATAATCCAACACTAAACATAATATTAAGTTTAGTTGTGGTAAAGTATAATAAACTACCTATTATACCCCTATAAGTCTATTGATCAAAACATTCTCCATTAAAGTCCATATCTAATTTTGTAGAAGTGCTCATTGGTGTATTTATAGCCTTAATACTATCCATATTAAATCATTTTAATAGATCTAATGCATACTTAGTTTGACTAACAAAAGTTTCATCACTAAGTTGTTTGATTTGTAAACCTAAGAAAAAAGTTAATTCCCACATCAAGCTCATTTCGAATTCATGGCTCATACTATTGGCAAAAGATTCGCATAAAGACTCATTTGAAGATCCAAAAATGATATCATCAACACAAATTTGAACAATGAGAAAATTATTTTTAAAATATTTAATAAATAATATAGTATCAAACATGCCATTTATAAAATTATTCTTAATTAGAAAAGAATTAATCTTTCATACCAAACCCTTAGGGCTTGTTTTAAACCATAAAGAGCCTTAAACAACTTAAAAACATGATTCGAAAAAAATTATATTTTCAAATCGGGGTGGTTGTTCAACATAAACTTCTTTGGAAATAAAGCCATTAAGAAAAGCACTCTTAACATCCATTTGAAATAACTTAAAATTATTATAACTAGCATAGGCAAAGAGAATCCTTATGGCTTCAAATCTAGCCATAAGAGCGAAGGTTTCTTCATAATCGATACATTTTTCTTAGTTGAAACCTTTGATTACTAATCTAGTCTTATTTCTAACCACAATACTAAGTTCATCTTGCTTATTTCTAAAGACCCATTTAGTACCAATTACTAAATGATCATCAGGTCTAGAAACAAGCTTCCATATCTCATTTCTCTTAAATTAATTTAATTCCTCATGTATTCCAAAGACTCATGAATCATTTTTCAGGGCTTCATCAATGCATTTTGTTTCAATTTGAGATAAGAAGACTGCATTAGTACAAAAATTCTTAAATTAAGAGCGAGTTTGAACACCTTTGATATATCTCCAATAATTAGCTCCTTATGATGAGCATCTACATACTTTTAATCCTTAGGTAAGGATTCTTTGAAAGAACATACATCCAAGTTGCTTGGGAGAGGAAAGTTTTTATTCAAATTTAAAATATCAAAATTAAGATCATTATCAAAATTATTTTTCTTAAATTCGGGAAGCTTATTAAACACTACATGACTAGATTCCTCTATAACCAAAGTTCTTTTATTAAAGATACGAAAAGCTTTAGACATAGAGGAATAACCAAGAAAAATGCTTTCATCGGATTTTACATCAAATTTTCTTAAGACATCTTTTTTATTTAAAACAAAACATTTACAATCGAAAACTTTGAAATATGAAATATTAGGTCTTTTGTTATTCCACAATTCATAGGGAGTTTTGGAAAGTAATAGTCTTATAAGAACCATATTCATGACATAGCATGTCGTGTTAACGGCTTTAGCCCAAAAATGCTTGGGTAGGTTATGCTCATTAAGCATAGTTCTTGTCATTTCTTTAAAACTCCTATTTTATCTCTCAACAACTCCATTTTGTTAAGGGTTTCTTGGAGTGGAGAAGTTATGGTTATATACATTTGAATCATAAAAGTTTTTAAAATTATGGTTTTAAAATTCACCACCATGATTACTTCAAATAGAGGCAATCATAAAACCCTTTTCATTTTGAATTAATTTATAAAATTTTGAAAAGCATTTGAAGTAATCACTTTTATGTGCCAAGAAGTATGTCCAAATGTATTTACTATAATTATTAATAATTACAAAGGCATATTTACTATCTCTAGGCTTGTTGTTGTTAGGATCGAGAGCACTAAGAGGGGGGGGTGAATTAGTGCAGCGGAAATTTTACAGTGATTAAAACCGAAAGCTGCGTTCGTTCGATAGAAACTATTATGATGCAAAAGTTGATTCACAGTTTGTATCTAAGTGCAGTTTGCGTCTAAGCGCAGATTGCGTCTAAGCGTAGTTTGCGTTTAAACACAGTTTGCGTCTAAACACAGTTTGCGTCTAAGCGCAGTTTGCGTCTAAACACAGTTTGCGTCTAAGCGCAGTTTACGTCTAAACGCAGTTTACGTCTAAACGCAGTTTGCGTCTAAACGCAGTTTGCGTCTAAGCGCAGTTTATGTCTAAACGCAGTTTGCGTCTAAACGCAGTTTGCATCTAAACGCAGATGACAGTTTGCAGTTCTAAATGAAATCAAGACGTAAACGTAAACTGCACAGAACCTTGTTCGTAAAAAAGCGCAGAGAGACAGTTTGCAGTTTGTAGATGGAATCAAGACGTAAACGTAAACTGCACAGAATTCGTTTGTAAAAGCGCAGAGAGCAGTTTGCAGTTTGTAAATGGAATTAAGACATGAACGTAAACTGCACAGAACTTGTTCGTAAAAGCGTAGAGAGCAGTAGCTATGTAGGAGGTTTGCAGTAATGATAAAGTGCTCAAAATAAACGCAAACCAGAGATTTAGAGTGGTTTGGTCAGTCTTGACCTACTCCACTTTTGGCTTCCTCCACCGATGAGGTTACCGACGTCAACTAGAGGCCTTCCTTCAATAGGCGAAGGCCAACTGCCCTTTTACAGTTTCTCTCCTTTTGATAGGCTCAGGAGACAACCTTTACAGACCTTTCTCTCCTCACTTTACAACTCAAAACTTGAAGAACAGAAGGAGGAGACTTAAAGGCTTTACAACACTTTTGAGCTCTTAGAATCACAGAAAAGATCAAGATTTCGGTGTAGGTCTGTATCTCTTCAGTGCTGAATGGGTGGGGTATTTATAGGCCCCAATCCAATTCAAATTTGGAGCTCAAAATGATCAAATCCCGGAATTCCGGGATTAGGCGGTTGCACCTCTTCACTGGAGAGGTTGCACCGCCTGGCAGAGCTCGAAGACTGAGCCCAGGCGGTGCCACCTCTTGACTGAGGCGGTTGCACCTCTCTGCCAGAGCTCGAAGATCGAGCTCAGGCGGTGCTACCTCTCTGTCAGGGAGGTTGCACCGCCTAGTCTTGCTCGAAGACTAAGCTCAGGCGGTGCTACCTCTCTGTCAGGGAGGTTGCACCGCCCAGTCTTGCTCGAAGACTGAGCTCAGGCAGTGCTACCTCCTAGCTGGGGAGGTTGCACCGCCTAGTCTCGCTGGGAGGCTTAGCCCAGGCGGTGCCACCTCCTGGCCTGGGCGGTTGCACCTCCTGGTGCAATCAAGGTCCGAATGGTTAGCTCCATTCGGCCCAATTTCAATCTTTCAGGGGCCCAATTGCCCCAAGATTAAGCTAATGGGATCACCTCCCATTTTCCAACTTAATCAACGTGCTAACTACGATTAGATCTAAGACAATTTCTGCAGCTTTGCTTCGGTGCGTCAATCGCTTCTTCCGGCGAGTTTCCGGCGAACTTCCGTCGATCATCCGATGAACCCTCGGTGATGCTCCTGCGGACTTCCGGCAAACTCCTAGACTTTGCGATGATCCACTTGGCAAGTTTCGACGAGCTTCGCTTGGCAAGCTTCTGGACTTCTTGGATCTGTTCTCGCAGAACCTCAGACGACCGTCCGAACTTCCGTCGAACTCTCGAACTCCCAACGTGATCATGAACTTGACTCCGGCGCAACTCCTGCTGCTTGTTTAACTTTCATCGTAGTTAATCCTGCACACTTAAAACAAAAACTTCGATCGAGACAATTAATCCTAAGTAATTAACCAAGTTGTCCGACATGTCATTGGTCCCTCGACGCTTCGTCCGATTCTTCGGCGCATCGTCCTTTCCTGCAGCCTATTGCCCAATCGGCCAGTTGACTCCGCAACTCCGATATCCTTGGCACGATACCCGCTCTTCTTGGCCCGATGCCCGAGTCCACGGCCTGAAGCCTTCTGTCAATACGTCGACCGATCCACCGGCCCGACGTCCAATCTTCTGACATGTTCCTCCGGCACAACATGATGTTCCTGCTTTAATTGTCTCATCCTGATCGATGCATCCTGCGTCACTCAAAACGCAGATTAAATCATAAACATATATCAAGTAGTTTCATCATCAAAATACGAGATTCAACAATCTCCCCCTTTTTGATGATGACAACCACTTGATGACGGAGTTAAACTTAACTCCCGGAGTTTAAACAAACTCCCCCTATCAATATGCCATATTGATAGAACCTTGAATTCAAACTTAATTCAAGTCATTGCAATATTCATCATGAATACTTGCAACACGTTATCATGAACTTATGCATAAACTTATGCATCACATGTCATGTCATCAAATACTTCTCCCCCTTTGTCATCAACAAAAAGGAGAAGTACCACAATCAAGTGTTTGTGATATTGGTTCAACTCATTGCATGAAAAACATAATATCAAGTTTTATCATCATGCAGTTTTGAAGCCGAAAAATTTAGCAAATGTTACATCATGCTTAGAACATTCAAGCTATCAAGTTTTAGATATGCAAGTTTTACAGCATACAAGATAACACTTTTATAACATGCAAGCTAGCAAATTTGAGATGTTCAAGAAGGCAACTCTTGCTTCTTGAAATATGAAAATTTTGTCCACTTTGCTAGATGCGCAAGTTAGCATGTTTTGCTTCTTGAGATAGGCAAGATAGCACCTTTGTTCTTTTTGTTTCTTAAGATGTTCAAGATAGCAATTTCTTCTCTTTTGAGAAGTGAAAATTTGCTTTCTTCTTGAAATGTGCATGCAAGTTATCTCCTCATTGTCAAAAAGAAGGGAAAACCCTTTCTGTCAATTTATAAATCATGACAAAGGTGAGTAATCATTTTTATTTCAAAATTTCATAATTGAGATAAACCTTGAATTCAAATCAAGGTAATTTTAATCAAGGTTCATATCATATGCAATACATTACGTAGAAAGCATAAGTATTGCATGCATCATTTTAGTAACAAATCGTAGCATTTCATCACATGGCAAGATATCATCAAGTAGAATTACGATGCAAGTTCTTGATATCTTAACATGATGAAAAATACTTATAGTATCAATTCATATATTTCTCCCCCTTTATCATCAACAAAAGGAGAGGTAGCTCTAGCTATTTTAAAATATATGCAAGTTTTTATAACATGAAGCTATATTTTCATCACACCATATAAGCACAAAAGCATAGCAAGATTCTTAGGTTCAATCATGGCAATTCAACACTTGCTTCATGTGCAAGATTGCACTTGCTTTTCTTTGCATGTTCTAACTAGCAAAAGCTTTCTCCCCTTTGTTTTTGTCGAAAAGAAGGGAGAAATCAATGGCCAAAAAATTTTAATTATTATACAGGCCATATTATAAAATCTTGTCATGATATCAAGAAAGTTCAAGAAGGACATGATCCATTCAACAAATCATTTTAATAGGGCAAAGGAATTATATAACCAAGAATCATGATTAAAATATTTCAATATCATAGATCAAGTCATGATTCGTGATTCATTATAAAGCAAATTAATTTTCAGTCATCACATAAGGCATTTAAAGAATTTTTGAAACATAGAAGAATGATTAATTTAAGCATGTAATGTTTCAATCAAAATCAAGTCATGAATACCAATACTTTCATTTTGTGAGTATCAATTCATGAATACCAAAAGATATTATTTGTGATTTCAATTTTGCAAGATCCTGATTATGATTTAGACATAACTTATTCAAATCAAATCGTCAACTTGAAACTCATAATCAAGTCATTAAAATTAATTTCGAAATTCATAAAATGTCATGAAATCAAAAGACAAGTTGCATTTCATTTGAAGAACTCCTTTTTGATAAATGTAGGGAGCATAATGAACGATCTTGATTTATAAAGAGTTTCATGTTATAATTATCAAGATCATGATTTTAATAATTATTCTCTTTAGCAAAGAATCATAAAAGCACTTTATTTTTGCATAAGAAATCTCATTGTATTATGATTTATAAATTCTTTTTCTGCACATGAATCATAGGAGATATGTATATGACACAAATCTTTGCAAGCAAAGACACTATCATTCATATTTCAAGATGGAATTTATAAGCAGGAATCATTTCATCAAATCCATTTTAGAAAAATATTTTTCATAAGTGTATGAGAAAATCCGATTGTTAGGATACCAATTGTTAAGTGAATCCGAAAATGAAATTAGTACTTTCATGCATTCGGATAAGATTTTGCTATAGATTTTCAAGTTCAATTATGAAGATAAAACATGCTCATGATCATAAAAATTTATGTATCCAAAACATATAATTTCCAACATGTTATAGTGTAAAATCATCATGGCAATTAAGTGTTTTGAACATTGAATCAAGAATGTCCGAAAAATAATCTTAAGTGCAGTTTGCGTCTAAGTGCAGTTTGTATCTAAGTGCAGTTTGCGTCTAAGCGCAGATTGCGTCTAATCACAGTTTGCGTCTAAACACAGTTTGCGTCTAAGCGCAGTTTGCGTCTAAACACAGTTTGCATCTAAGCGCAGTTTACGTCTAAACGCAGTTTGCGTCTAAACGCAGTTTGCATCTAAACGCAGTTTGCGTCTAAGCACAGTTTACGTCTAAACGCAGTTTGCGTCTAAACGCAGTTTGCGTCTAAACGCAGATGATAGTTTGCAGTTCTAAATGAAATCAAGACGTAAACGTAAACTGCACAGAACCTTGTTTGTAAAAAAGCGCAGAGAGACAGTTTGCAGTTTGTAGATGGAATCAAGACGTAAACGTAAACTGCACAGAATTCGTTCGTAAAAGCGCAGAGAGCAGTTTGTAGTTTGTAAATGGAATTAAGATGTGAACGTAAACTGCACAGAACTTGTTCGTAAAAGCGCAGAGAGCAGTAGCTATGTAGGAGGTTTGCAGTAATGATAAAGTGCTCAAAATAAATGCAAACCAGAGATTTAGAGTGGTTCGGTCAGTCTTGACCTACTCCACTTTTGGCTTCCTCCACCGATGAGGTTACCGACGTCAACTAGAGGCCTTCCTTCAATAGGCGAAGGCCAACTGCCCTTTTACAGTTTCTCTCCTTTTGACAGGCTCAGGAGACAACCTTTACAGACCTTTCTCTCCTCACTTTACAACTCAAAACTTGAAGAACAGAAGGAGGAGACTTAAAGGCTTTACAACACTTTTGAGATCTTAGAATCACAGAAAAGATCAAGATTTCGGTGTAGGTCTGTATCTCTTCAGTGCTGAATGGGTGGGGTATTTATAGGCCCCAACCCAATTCAAATTTGGAGCTCAAAACGATTAAATCCCGGAATTCCGGGATCAGGCGGTTGCACCTCTTCACTGGAGAGGTTGCACCGCCTGGCAGAGCTCGAAGACTGAGCCCAGGCGGTGCCACCTCTTGACTGAGGCGGTTGCACCTCTCTGCCAGAGCTCGAAGATCGAGCTCAGGCGGTGCTACCTCTCTATCAGGGAGGTTGCACCGCCCAGTCTTGCTCGAAGACTGAGCTCAGGCGGTGCTACCTCTCTGTTAGGGAGGTTGCACCGCCCAGTCTTGCTCGAAGACTGAGCTCAGGCAGTGCTACCTCCTAGCTGGGGAGGTTGCACCGCCCAGTCTCGCTGGGAGGCTTAGCCCAGGCGGTGCCACCTCCTGGCCTGGGCGGTTGCACCTCCTGGTGCAATCAGGGTCCGAATGGTTAGCTCCATTCGGCCCAATTTCAATCTTTCAGGGGCCCAATTGCCCCAAGATTAAGCTAATGGGATCACCTCCCATTTTCCAACTTAATCAACATGCTAACTATGATTAGATCTAAGACAATTTCTGCAGCTTTGCTTCGGTGCGTCAATCGCTTCTTCCGGCGAGTTTCCGGCGAACTTCCGTCGATCATCCGATGAACCCTCGGTGATGCTCCTGCGGACTTCCGGCAAACTCCTGGACTTTGCGACGATCCACTTGGCAAGTTTCGACGAGCTTCGCTTGGCAAGCTTCTGGACTTCTCGGATCTGTTCTCGTAGAACCTCCGACGACCGTCCGAACTTCCGTCAAACTCTCGAACTCCCAACGTGATCATGAACTTGACTCCGGCGCAACTCCTGCTGCTTGTCTAACTTTCATCGTAGTTAATCCTGCACACTTAAAACAAAAACTTCGATCGAGACAATTAATCCTAAGCAATTAACCAAGTTGTCCGGCATGTCATTGGTCCCTCGACGCTTCGTCCGATTCTTCGGCGCATCGTCCTTTCCTGCAGCCTATTGCCCAATCGGCCAGTTGACTCCGCAACTCCGATATCCTTGGCACAATACCCGCTCTTCTTGGCCCGATGCCCGAGTCCACGGCCCGAAGCCTTCTGTCGATACGTCGACCGATCCACCGGCCCGACGTCCAATCTTCTGACATGTTCCTCTGGCACAACATGATGTTCCTGCTTTAATTGTCTCATCCTGATTGATGCATCCTGCGTCACTCAAAACGCAGATTAAATCATAAACATATATCAAGTAGTTTCATCATCAAAATACGAGATTCAACAGTTGTATCAATTGGTCTAAATAAATCCATAAGGATCAATTGTAGTGGTCTAAAGGTGCTTATTTGATTCTTTGATTTGAAATTACTTTTTATTTGTTTTCCTAATTGACATGCATCATAAACTTTGTCTTTGACAAACTTGATGCTAGGCATTCCTCTTACAAGTTCTCTAGTTAAAATTTGAGAGATTAGTTTCATGATAGCATAACCTAATCTCTTATGCTAAAGTCATGCATCATTGTCTAAAGCCGAAAAACATGTTTCATCGTAAAAGTCATCAATATCAATAATATATACATTATTATTTTTTAAAGCAATCATAGATCTATTTTTGTATGGTATTTTAATTATACGAGTATTAGATTAAAAATTGATGATATATCCTTTATCACACAATTAACTAATGCTTAGTAGATTATGTTTTAAATCATCTACTAATAACACATCTTCAATTAAAAGGTTTGATTTGTTACCTATATTTCCTTTACCAATAATTTTTCCTTTTTTGTTGTCTCCGAAGGTGACAAATCCATTATCTTGGCTAGTGAGCTTAGAGAATGTGTTGGATCTCTGGTCATATGCCTTGAGCATCCACTATCACGATACCATGTCTTACTCCTAGCTTGTTATTATAGACATATCTACAAGAAAGGAGGTTTTCTTTTAGGTACCCATTTAACCTTCGGTCCCTCATAAATAGATCTATCTATCATTGAGTGATTTATAGTTCTTTTGGGAACCCAAACTAATTTGTGTAGACTATACCTTTTAAATAGACATTTGTAGGAAAAATGATCATATTTTTCATAAAAATTATATTTTTCTCTAGGTGAGACATGTAGTGTAGG
This sequence comes from Musa acuminata AAA Group, assembly GCF_036884655.1. Lineage (NCBI taxonomy): Eukaryota > Viridiplantae > Streptophyta > Magnoliopsida > Zingiberales > Musaceae > Musa > Musa acuminata. The sequence continues at coordinate 35,404,456 of NC_088334.1, forward strand.
TCCTTTAATGAAGATGGTTGGCTTTTGTTAAGTATTACTCACAAAGCCAATTCCTTCCTTTATATGAACATGACCCTTATTAGCAAGGATCATGTTTAGAGATTGATTACCTATATTAAAATTTTCTAATATTTCTTGTCGTAAGATATTTTCTTTTCTAAGTGAATCTATCTCATCACACTTAGTGCAAGAAGCAAGCATACTATCATCATGCTCATTTTTTAGTTTATCAAATTTACTAACAAGAGAAGCATGCTCCTTTTTTAATAACTTGTATTTTTACCAACTAGGTTACATTCATCATATAGATCATTAAAAGTAGTAAGTAAATTATCATAAGCTAAATGAGATTTGATTGAATCACTTACCTTATCATTGAGCACCATTAGAGCGTAATTTGTAACTTCGTCTTCGTTGATTAGCTCCCCATCTTCGAATGCCCTCAAATCGTTCTAAGTTGTTTTGAACACCTTTTTCTTTGATGGCTTCTTCTTCACTTGGGGATATTTATTTTTGAAGTACCCCAGCTTCTTACATTCATAGCATATTATTTGATCATTTTTTAGTTCACTTTTGTTCTTAAAGTCTTATTTTATTTTGTTCCTTTTTTAAGAATTTTTTAAACTTTCTTGTAAGGAGTGCTAAGTCATCATTATCATCATCGTCATCACTTGAATTTTCACCCAAGTGGCCTTCTATGGTTCTATATGTCATATCCTTCTTATTCTTTAGAAGGTTATTCTCAAGTTCATCATGTGCTATGCACGTCATTTTATACGTCATCAAGGACCCGATAAGTTCTTCAAGCAAAAAGTTACTTAGATCCTTTGCTTCTTGTATTGTTGTTACTTTAGAATCTCAACCTTTTAGAAAGGATCTTAATATCTTGTTAACAAGTTTAAAATTAAAAAAAAAATTTACTAAGTGCTTTTAGACCATTAACAACATCTGTAAAACAGTTGTACATGTCTTAAATAGTCTCGCTTGGTTTCATATGAAACAACTCATAGCTATAAACTAAAAAATTAAATTTTGACTCTTTAACCCTACTTGTGCCTTCGTGTGTACCAAACCTTAAGTGCAGTTTCACATATAGAAACTAGATTAAATTCGTTCTTATTAAGAGCACAAAATAAAGCGTTCATCGCTTTAGCATTTAAAGAGAAAGTCTTCTTTTCTAAATCATTCCATCCATTCATTAGTTTGGAAGACTTCTCAAAATCGCTTTCAATAATGTTCCACAATTCGAAATCCATAGAAAACAAGAAAATTCTCATTCTAGTTTTCCAATACGTGTAGTCCATCTCATTGAACATAGGAGGATGAATGATATAAAGACCCTCTTAATTGTCGGTAAAAGTCATCTTTCTTGAGTTTTAAACTAAATAGGGAGTAACCTTGCTCTGATACCAACTGTCAGGATCAAGTCGGCACTAAGAGGAGGGGTGAATTAGTGCTTTCGATAAAACCGACGTTGATTCAAAGATTCATTCAATAAAGCTTGTATTCAAAAAATCGTTTAAACATTCATAAGTGATTGAGGGTAGTGAGAGAGTAAATCAGTGAGTGATGGGAATGAAAAGCATGAAATAAATAACATAGAAAGAAAACACATTGGATTTATAGTGGTTCGATCGTCATGACCTATATCCACTTCAGATTCCTCCTCTGTTGAGGCCACTAGTATCCATTAACGATCTTCCTTCAATGGACAAAGACCAACCACCCTCTTACAACTCTTTTTCCTTTTTACAGGTTTAGGAGATAACATTTTATAAGCCTCACAACTCTCTTAGATTGATCACAAAGCTAAAGAAGGAGGAGGACACTTAGCACTTTTTTAACACTTTTGTTGAATCTCAAAATTTGATGATGAAATCAATTGATGTGTTTGTCATCTAATGTGCATTTAAGTGATGCATGACTAGCTTCAATCAGAAAAGGCAAATCGATTAAAGCAGGAGGAATCAGACGTTAGGCCGGAGCAAACATGTTAGAAGATTGGACGTCGAGCCGAAGGATCGATTGACGTTTTGGTAGAAGGCTTCAGTCCATGAATTTGGGCATCGGGCCAAGAAGATCTAACATTGCACCAAGTAGATCAGATGTTGTGAGAAGACAACATGCTGATTGGGCAATACGTCGAAGGAGAGGACGATACGCCGAAGGATCGGACGAAGCGTCGGAAAAACCAATGACATGTCGGACAACATAGGATTCACTTGTAATCGATTATATCTAGATCAAGTTAGTTTAGAGTCTAATTGAGTTAGTTCAGAATATAATTAGACCAACTCAGTTAGGGATAAACTGGGCCCAAGTTTGGATTGTGTTGGGCCAAGTGAAAAGCCCAAACAGTGACCCAACAAATGGAACCATCGTGGCATAGTCTTTTAGACTATGTCAGGTGGTGGTACCACCAGACTGGGCAGTGGTACCACCCAAACATAGTCTCAGAGAGACTATCAAGCAGTGGTACCATCCAATGGTAGGGTGTCAAGCGATGGTACCGCCAAACTGGGCGGTGATACCGCCCAGTGTTAGTGCTGCAAGTGGTACCACCCAGGACCCAGGAAACCTGGGATAAGACAATTTTAAGCTCCAAGTTTTAACCCAGTTGAGGCCTATAAATACCCCTCTCATCCCTGGTTAACTTACATAAGAATTGAGAGCAAAAATTGTTAGGGTCAAGAGCAGCACTAAGAGAGGGGGTGAATTAGTGCAGCAAAAAACTTTTGCTATTAAAAAAAATAGACTTATTTTGATTAAAACCGATTCCAATGAGAATGGTTTTAATTCAATTTGTTTCAGAAAGAATTTGAACTTGAAACCTTTCATGAAAGTGCAAGAGAAGACAAAGGTGATTTGTAGTAACGTAAATTGCACAAATGAAAAGCGTCGGTTTCGTAAAGTCTTCGTATAATTAAAGCCGATTTCGGAAGATGTTTACATGAAAGTGTATATAGATGTAGTTAAAGCACAGTAAGAAGGAGAGGTAGTTTTCTATAAAAGAAAGTTGCTCAAAGTAAATGCAAACTGAGTTTTAGAGTGGTACGGTCAACGTGACCTACATCCACTTTCGGCTTCCTCCTCCGACGAGGTCACCGGTGTCCACTAGAGGCCTTCCTTCAATAGGCGAAGGTCAACCACCTTTTATAGCTTTTCTCCTTTTGTCAGGTTTAGGAGACAACCCTTACAAGTTTCACTCCTCTCTTGAATGATCTCAACATTTAGAAAGGGAGGAGGAGAACTCTAGTACTTTTACAACTCTTTAACACTTCAAAGACTCAAGAATATATCAAGTTTTCATTCCCTTTCATGCAGAAAAGGGTGGGGTATTTATAGACCCTAATGGCTTTCAAAAATGGAGCCAAGAAGTGTCTCATCTCGAATTTCCGGGGTCCTAGCGGTACCACCGTCATTACTATTGCCTGACAGGGGCGGTACCACCGCTGGCAGCAATAACTACCAGTGGTACTACCGCCTAATAGGGGCGGTACCACTGCCCAGAATTCCTCGGAGATCGAGTCTCCTAAGCGGTGCCACCGTCAGTCGGAAATTTTGGGTCCTAGTTGGGCCTTGAATCTGGCCCAAACCAGCCCATCTTAGGGCCCAATTGGCCCCTAATAAGTTATGGGATTACCTCCCAATCGTAACTTAATTTACACTCTAACTAGGATAATTAAGACATGATTACTGTAATTTATGTTTCGGTGCGTCAATCGTACTTCCGGTGAGCTTCCGGCGTACTTCCAGTGAACATCCGATGAACTCTCGGCAATGCTTCGGCGGACTCCCGGCAAGCTCATCGACTTTGCGACGATCTTCTTAGTGAGTTCTGACGAGCTTCTATGGCAAGCTTCTGGACTTCTCGGTTGGTTCCCGTAGAACTTCCGATGAATGTCCGGAATTCCGACGAATTCTCGAACTCCCAATGTGATCTCGATCTTGACTCCGGCAAAATACTTGCTTCAAGTCTTATTGCCATCGTAGTTAATCTTACACACTTTTCTCAACATACAGATTAGATCAAATAAATTACAATTGACTTCATCATCAAAATCCGAGATTCAACAATCTCTCCCTTTTTTATGATGATAATCAATTGATGACGGAGTTAACCTTAACTCCCCTTATCTATATGTTATACTTGAGAAAAGTCATTCTTGAATTCAAAACATTTGAATTCAAGAGACATATTGATAAGTTAAGTTCATTTAAACTTATCAATACTCATCATGATTCCTATCATGATCTAACTTTTTCAAAATGATGTCAAGGCCTGACATCCATTTTCAAGTCTGATATTTCAAATATTGAAGGATGACAAACATAGCAATTCATTCTATGGCAAGATATCAATTTGTAAAATTACAAGTTAAGGTCTAGATATCTTATCATAATGCAAACATTTCAAGTGTAAAATTACATATATTTATCATCAATTTACCACATTTTGGTATTATTTCTCCTCCTTTGTCATCAACAAAAAGGAGAACGATTCAACAATAAATGCAAGTGTGGTAAAAATTCATGTCATATTTCAAATTGTAAAGAAATTCATACAAATCATATTTCAAGCATTCATGACATGATATCATTCTAAAGTTCTCACATTAAAAGTTATAAATATTTAACGAGATGGCTTCCATCATCTTCTCCCTTTTTATTTTTCATTAAAACTTCGCATGAAGGAGGAAAGTAAGGAGGAAAAACCATTGAGAACCAACTTTGAATGAAGTTAACAATGATAAAAGAGTTTCATTAAATCATGCTTCATTTTTCACAAGGATCAAGATATTCATATGAAATTAAATCCTTGCAAGTGTTCATCTCAAAAAAAAATTCTTCCTTCATTAAGAAAGAGTTCACGTGAAAGAATTATCATATCAAATCCATTTCTCAATTAAAAATTCACAAGAGATAAATCCATGAGAGATGCATTTGCCAATGACTTCTATGTATAAAAAATAAACTTGATATGGCATAGACTCATGAAAGCTCCATTCAAGAAATACATTAAGTGAATGATAGTCCAGTAAACAAATATACATCAAATTCATGCATTTATAAAGTGTTTTGTCATAGCTTTTCATCACTACTTACATAAGGCAAAATCATTAGTGCTCTATAGTACTCAAAGATTAAGAATCCGATATATGATTAAAACTTCTTAATATTTAATCATAATCATGAAAGTAAACATGATATTGAGGCACACAATCTTATCATTATGTAAAATTCACAGTACAGAATTTAAGTGATTGATCAAAGAATCAAGAAATTTCAAAAGCGAAATTTAACAAATTCATGCATTCAGACAGATTAACATTCCTAACTCCACAAATACATCAAGTTGTAGATACCAATAGTTAAATATATCAAAGAATTTATCCATCAAAATAGTTAGCGGAGAACTTTACTATCAAAGTAAGTAGCATAAAAGCATAGCATTGCGATCATCAAAGTAGCATTTTAAGTTTACAACATTAAGGTAAACAATATAGTATTACAACATAACAAAGAGGAATTGTGTCCACTTTTTCAAAATACATACACAGCTTATTCAGGTGGCGAAAAGTTAAAATGTCTAAACGAGGTATCAAACTGTTAGTGAATCTGCTACAACTCAGTTAAAATTTGATCTTGGCATTGTTCAAGTCGATCTTGTCGTTGTTCAAAATGATCCATCCGAATCCCTATATCTTCGATAGATGACGGAGGTGCTTGCTCTACTAGAGGTGATTCCTCAAAGGGACTAGTTGGAGGAGATTGATTACCCCTAAATATTAGTGTTTCTGATTCTGGTTCAGGTTAGAGGGGATAGGTCCTTCTAGGCAGTCTAATCCACATGCCATTTTTGAATGTACATCTCATCCGTCAAAGTATATTTTTATTTATGATACTGAATCTGTCTAGTTTTATAACTTCTTCGTCGGATGAAATGGCAATATCGTAGGCATGGAGTATTCTTGTGATTAAGCCACCATATGGAAGTATCATGTCCTTTTTAGATATTTCAATCATATTTTGTTGGATTAGGTAACCAAAGCAATTGTTATATCCCTTCATGATCCAATACATGGTACCTAGTTCCATTTGGCTTACTTCATCATGATGATATTGCTTTAGGAGAATGATACTAATCAAGATGTGATGAAGTATTTTGGTGCTTAATGGTAGTAAATGTTTACAGCTTTTTGGAAGTATCATTAAGTTAGGATTGCCAAAAATTGTTCCTAAGGCATCAACGTAAGTGGTCTCAACCGTCTCATCATCCCATTGTCCTCTTAAATAACAATCTCTTTCTTTTACCGGGATTCCTATGATATCGTAAATAGATCTATCCGTAATGGATATATGACGTCCTAATAGATCGGTAGATACCCTTTCTTCTTTATCTACATGTAGATTATTGTAAAATAACCTAACAAGTCTAGGATAGACAAGTTCACTTATTTGAAGAATTGGGAGAATGTCTAGATTTGCAAACCATTGAATAGGTTCCAAATCACTTATTCATCTAAATCAACAAATTTTCCCTTATGAACATGTCTAGATTCTATGGATACAAATTTTAGGGCATGTTGATTAGAATCTAAAAGTAGGGAGTCATAATTTTCTTCTAATCTCCTCTTCCCTTTGTCCCTAGAGGATCTTCTAGAACCTATAAATACTGCTATTATGAAGATAGATAATGAATAAGAGTAGATAATACAAAAGAGAAATCAATGTCTTTTAGAGAATACCTTAGTTTTGATCTTCAAGAGGATGTAGGATTGATCCTTGATCTAGAAGGAAGTAGGGATTTTTGGGCAGCTAGAGGGAGAGAATGGTGTTCAAAGGTGGTTTGGAGTTGTTTGGGAGAGTGGAAAATAAGTTGGGGTTGGTTCTATCGTTGGCCCTAGCTTAGTTTTATAAGGGGGCAGGTTACGGGCGGTGGCACCGTTGGCTGGGCGGTGCTACCGCCTGCCACCCATGACAGCTAGCGGTGCTATCATAAGCTAGGCGGTGCCACTGCCTACAGGAAGTGAGCACTGCTCACAAGGTTGTGTGGGGCTGATGTGAGTGATTTCAATTTGAAGGAAGTTTTTGTTTGTGAACCACACAACCTTATTTACATTGTCATGTAAAATTTCACATCATAAGAGGAGAAGATTCGTACATTCATGATTGATCATCTAAAATGCATGTCATACCCAAACATTATATAGAACTTATATGTTTACAATAAGTTCATGATTCATCATATTAAATTTATATGCTAGCATCGTAAAACTCATATAGAAAAATGCATATGCCTCATTGCGCACACTATAAGATCATGATTCATGTGAGTGATCGAAAGAAGGTCCGAACACAGATTCATGATTTTGTTCGATAGAATTCGATCCGAAAAAAAAAAATTAAGGAAGGAATGTATCCGATAAATTTAGAAATCCGAAAGATGTGAGAAGGGGAATTCATGCATAAGAGTTCACAAGTTTCAAAATTTGAGAGATCAATATTAAGTGTTTATCACACAAGATTGCATCATGAACTTATGGAATATAAGTATCATTTTGTAATTCTAATGATCCCGTTTTTGTTATTTTGGCTAGTGAGCTTTATGAGTTATTTTGGATCTCTGGTCATAAACCTTGAGTACCCAAAAGCAAGAAATCATCTCTTGCTCCTAGCTTGTAATGGTATACGTTTCTACAAAAGAGAATGATTTTTAGGTACCCATTTGACCTTGGGTGCCTCAAAAACCAATCGGCTTAACTTATCATTTTGCATGGAGTTCTTTATGGTTCCTTTAGGAATCCAAATCAATTTATGTGGACTACACTTTTTAAATGGACAATGATAAGCTACATGCCCAAATTTGTAACAAAAGTTACATTTCTTTTGGGGTGAAACATGCAAGTTAGGACCTTTAACAAAGGTGGTTGGATTATGGTGAGAGCTACTCACAAATCTGATTCCGCATTTTCCATGAACGTGACCCTTGTTGGCAAGGATCATGTTCAAGGATTTGCTACAACCTCAAACTTCTCTAAGATTTTCTTAAGTAGCATATTTTCCTTTTGAAGTATTTCTAAATCATGACATTTTAGCTAAACTATCATTATGCTTAATTTTTAATTTATCAAAATTACTAACAAGAGAATCATGCTCCTTTTTTAATAATTTATATTTTTTACTAATTGATTTGCATTCATCAAATAAATCATCAAAAGCATTTAATAGTTCATCAAATGATAAATTTGTATCAATTGAACTTGTTACCTCATCTCCAATGGCCATTAGCGCATAGTAAGCAACTTTCTCGGTGTTGGTTGGCTCCTCTTCTTCGGATGTGCTTGAGTCGTCCCATGTTCCTTTGAGTGCCTTCTTCTTTGGTATCCTCTTCTTAGCTTGGGGACATTCACTCTTGTAGTGTCCCGATTTCTTGTATTCGTAGCAAATTACTTGATCTTTCTTGGGTTCAAATTTATTTTTGGTGTCATTTTTAAATTTATTCCTTTTAACAAAATTTTTGAATTTCCTTGTTAAAAGTACCAAGTAATCATCAAAGTCCTCATCACTTGAGTTTTCTCTCAAGTGGTCTTCTTGTGTTCTTAGTGTCATATCCTTCCTATTCTTTGGAAGGGTGTCCTCAAGCTCTTCATGAGCTTTACATGTCATTTCATAGGTCATTAGTAACCCAATTAGTTCTTCAAGAGGAAAGTTATTTAAATCTTTGGCCTGCCGTGACTTTAGGGTCCCAACTCTTTGGAAGAGATCTTAAAACTTTATTAACGAGCTCAAAATCTGAGAAACCTTTGCTAGGTCTTTTTAGACCATTGACGACATTTGTAAATCGGGTGTACATGTCTCCGATGGTCTCACTTGGTTTCATTCGAAACAATTCATAAGAATGCACTAAAAGGTTAATTTTTCACTCTTTCACTCTACTAGTGCCTTCATGAGTCACTTCAAGTGTGTGCCAAATATCAAAAATCGTTTTATAAATCGACACTCGATTAAACTCATTTTTATCTAATGCATAAAACAATGCATTCATAGCCTTTGCGTTTAAAGCGAAAGTCTTCTTCTCCAACTTATTTCAATCGTTCAATGGAAGAGATGACTTTTGAAATCCATTTTCTACAATATTGCAAAGCTCAAAATCCATTGAAATCAGGAAGATCCTCATTCTTGTCTTCTAATATGTGTAATCCATCCCATTGAACATGAGCGGACGTGTAATTGAATGACCCTCTTGGTTGCCGACAAATGATATTTCTCTTAGGTTTTAAACCAAACAAGAGTGAAGCTAACTCTGATACCAATTGTTAGGATCAAGAGCGACACTAAGAGAGAGGGTGAATTAGGGCAGCTGAAAACTTTCGCTATTTAAAAAAAAAAACTTATTTCGATTAAAACTGATTCCAACGAGAATGGTTTTAATTCAATTCATTTCGGAAAGAATTTGAACTTGAAACCTTTCGTGAAAGTGCAAGAGAGGACTATGGTGATTTGTAGTAATGTAAATTGCACAAATAAAAAGCGTGGGTTTCGTAAAGTCTTCGTACGATTAAAGCCGATCTCGGAAGATGTTTACGTGAAAGCATATGTAGACGTAGTTAAAGCATAGTAAGGAGGAGAGGCAGTTTACTATAAAAGAAAGTTGCTCAAAGTAAATACAAATCGAGTTATAGAGTGGTTCGGTCAACGTGACTTACATCCACTTTCAGCTTCCTCCTCCGACGAGGTCACCGACGTCCGCTAGAGGCCTTCCTTCAATAGGCGAAGGCCAACCACATTTTATAGCTTTTCTCCTTTTGTCGAGTTTAGGAGACAACCCTTACAAGTTTCACTCCTCTCTTGAATGATCTCAACATTTAGAAAGGGAGGAGGACAACTCTAGCACTTTTATAACTTTTTAATACTTCAAAAACTCAAGAATATATCAAGTTTTTGTTCCCTTTCATGCAGAAAAGGGTGGGGTATTTATAGACTCCAATGGTTTTCAAAAATGGAGCTAAGAAGTGTCTCATCCTGGATTTTTGGGGTCCTAGCGGTACCACCACCATTATTGGGCGATACTACTGCTTGACATCTGACACTAGACGGTACTACGGCTCAGTCTGGGCGGTACTATCGCTTGACAAAGCTCAAAGACCGAGCTCTGGCGGTACCACCGCCTAACAGGGGTGATACCACCACTAGCAGCAATAACTATCGGTGGTACTACCGCCTAACAGGGGCGGTACCACTACCTAGAATTCCTGGGAGATCGAGTCTCCCAAGCAGTGCCATTGCCGGCCGAAAATTCTAGGTCCTGGTTGGGCCTTAAATCTGACCCAAACCAGCCCATCTTAGGGCCCAATTGGCCCTTAATTAAGTTAGTGGGATTACCTCCCAATCCTAACTTAATTTACACTCTAACTACAATAATTAAGACATGATTACTGCAATTCATGTTCCGGTACGTCAATCGCACTTCCGACAAGCTTCCGACGTACTTCTGACGAACATCCGACGAACTCTTGGCAATGCTCCAGTTGACTCCCGACAAGCTCCTGGACTTTGCGACGATCTTCTTGGTGAGTTTTGATGAGCTTCTATGGCAAGCTTTTGAACTTCTCGGTTGGTTCCCACAGAACTTCCGACGAACGTCCGGACTTCCGACGAACTCTCGAACTCCCAATGTGATCTCGATCTTGACTCTGGTACAATACCTGCTTCAAGTCTTACTGCCCTTATAGTTAATCCTGCACACTTTTCTCAACATATAGATTAGATCAAACAAATTATAATTGACTTCATCATCAAAATCCGAGATTCAACAAAAATAAAGAAAATGTTGTTATAATCTTGTGTGAACTCCTCTCAAACTCTAATTGTTAGTGTGGTTTAAGATAGGAGTAAGTGGGGGTATAAAGGTTCTCTCCTGAGTCTTTCAAAAGGAGAATAGAGTTGTAAGAAGATGGTTGGTCTTCGCCTATTGAAGGAAGATCGTTAGTGGATGCTGGTGGCCTCGACGGAAGAGGAATCGGTAGTGGATGTAGGTCACGACAACCGAACTACTATAAAATCTAGTTGGCATTTCTGCTTTGCTATTTACATTTATTGCAAACTGCCATACTTCCTTATTACTTTAGCTACAAATTCTTACAAACATGTTTTAAGTTAACATCTTTCTGAAATTAGTTTTAATCGAACGAAAGATTTTCGAACCGACGTGATTTTTCCACAATACTAATTCAAACCCCCCCCGCCCTCCTCTTAGTGTCGACTCGATCATAATAGTTGGTATTATAGCCATATTCTTTTCTCATTTGGTTTAATATCTAAGAGAAATGACTCTTTTCGGCTTTCAAGAGGGTCACTCTATCATTCATCCTCCTATGTTGAATGGGACGCACTACACATATTAAAAAACTCGAATGAAAGTTTTCTTACTTTCTTTAGATTTAAATTTATGGAGTAGTATTGAAAATGGCTTTCAAAAACCCTCTAGACCAATGAATGAAAAAGATTGATCTAGAGAAGAAAATATTTTCTTTAAATGCTAAAGCTATGAATGCTCTATTTTGCGCCTTAGACAAAAATGAATTCAATCGAGTTTCTATTTGTGAAACGGTTTATGAGATTTGGCACATACTTGAAATCACATACGAAAGCACTAGTAGAGTTAAAGACTCTAAAGTTAATCTTTTGATATATGATTTCGAATTGTTTCGTATGAAGCTAAGCGAAACTATTGTTGACATGTACACCCGTTTTACGAATGTCACTAATAGTTTAAAAGCTCTTGACAAATATTTTTTGAATTTTAAACTTATTAATAAAGTTTTACGATCTCTTTCTAAAATTTGGGATCCAAAAGTAACGGTAATACAAGAAGCAAATGACCTAAATAACCTTACTCTTGAAGAACTTATCGGGTCATTAATGACCTATGAAATGACATGCAAGACACATGATAAACTCGATGAACATAAGAACAACCTTCTAAAGAACAGGAAGGATTTGACACTTTGAACTCAAGAAGACCACTTGAGCGAAAACTCAAGTGATGATGACATAAAACTCCTCACAAGTAAATTTATAAAATTTATAAAATATGAAACTAAAAATAAAAATAAATTTAAAAAGAAAAGGTTGTCAAAGAACAAGAAAACATTCAAGGTGACTTGGGACGAAACGAGTGCATCCAAAAACAAGGAACAAACTGATAAATACGAAGTGGCGAACTTCGCTTTGGTGACTCTCGACAATGAGATAAACAACTCAAACAAAACTCCTTTACTTTATTTTGAAATTACTTGATGCTTTTTCATGAGTTATTTTTAAATTAGTTAGTAAAAAATAAAAAATTACAAAAGAAATATATCATGCTTCTTTTTATTTTTAAAAATGATTATGATAATTGTATGCTTTATGAAAAATGAACAAAATTTTAGATTTAAATCTAATACTTGTACACCTAATAAGATTAATCCTATGTATGTTTTTAAGAAGTAATAATGTGTGTCTTAATGATTTCCGTATTGCTTTTCAATTTTGATTAAAAACACTTTATGTTTAATAAAATCATGTTTGATGAAATAATATAATGATGATTTGAAGTCATGCATAATGAGTTTATATTTTAAAATTATGCATGATGATTTCTGTGATTTATGGCTTATTGATCTTTGTCATAATGAAAGTTACTTTTTCAGTTTTAAACAATGAAGCTTGTTTTTGTTTGGTATAAATGACACAGGCACGCTTGTATGAAATAAATCACATGAATTGAAACAACTATAAAGAGGAAAGTATTTTTCTTGAAATTTTTTTTCTCTATCTTATTGAATTTTAAATAAGAGATTAATAAATCTATTTATGTTATTTTGAATCTCTTGAAAGTGATTTTGATGATTTGATGATTTAAATTTAAATAATTTTTTTATCCAAATCATGATCTTGATTCCTTGATATTTATAAATTAAGATTTATTATAAATCAAGATTTTTCATTAATTATTCTCCTATGATTCTACTTGGTATTTTCTTAAGAGTAGAAAGGAAATCACTAGCATTTCAAGAGATCGATAAATCTCTTCATTTCATTTTGAATCTCTTAAAAGGGACTTTGTTGATTTGACAAATTGAATGAGTTGAAAATAATGATTAATGTGTTGAAAATAAATGTTTGTATCATATTTTTACATTTTGAAATTATGCATGATAAGTTGAAGTGATGTTGGTTTAAAAATATTTATTCAAATGCATGAATCGACAATCTTTTTGTCAAATGAATTATGATTTTTCTTATGAATTCTTGGAATTGTAACTTGAATCTTCTTTTTGAATCAAGATTGTTTCCGATCATGCTTTCTATGTACAAAATAAGAAACTTGTCAAAAATGATATATGGTCTTTTGACATTCATGACTTAATTTTTCATCTTTGTTGTTTACCTTTGTCATGATTTGGAAATTGATGTAAAGGGAAAAGAATTACAACATTGTATTCTTCCCTTATTTTTGACAATAACAAAGGGGGAGAAAAACTTGCTAGGAAGCAAAAGTGCTATCTTGCATATCTCAAGATAGGCAATACTCATGATGCATGAACATCTCAAAAATTTGCTAGCTTGCATGAAGTAAAATTTTGCTAACTTGCGCTTTGCAAAGGAAGCAAAAAATTACACTTCTCAAAAGAGAAGAAAGAAAATTACTAGCTTGTATGATGAAAAAGCTTGAGATTATGTTGCAATGATTTGAAATTATATCTCAAAAAATTGGCTAGATGCACTTCTCCTTTTTGTTGATGACAAAAGGGGAGAAGATATCATGATATGAGAATCATACATGGTAGGATGTAATATACTTTGATATTTTGATACCATGATGAAACATGCAATGTAATGATATGCATATAATGTGTTGCATATATTCATAATGAAATATTGTGCTGACTTAAATTCAACTTGAATTCAAGATTCTATCAATATGGCATATTGATAGGGAGAGTTAAGGTTAACTACGTCATCAATTGGTTGTCATTATAAAAAAGGGAGAGATTGTTGAATCTTGGATTTTGATGATGAAATCAATTGATGTGTTTGTCATCTAATGTGCGTTTAAGTGATGCAGGACTAGCTTCGATCATAAAAGACAAATCAATTAAAGCAGGAGGAATCATACGTTGGGCCAGAGCAAACATGTGAGAAGATTGAACATCGGGTTGAAGGATCGGTCGACATGTCGATAGAAGGCTTCGGTCCATGAATTTAGGCATCAGGCTAAGAAGATCAGACATTGCACCGGTTAGGATCGAGTCGGCACTAAGAGGAGGGTGGCTGTGGGGTGGGGGTGAATTAGTGTAGTGGATAAAAATGTCAGTTTTGAAAATCTTTCATTCGATTAAAATCGATTTCGGAAAAGATGTTAACTTAAAACACATTTATATGAAAGGGTGTGCAGCAAAAGTAATGAGGAAGTAAAGCAGTTTGCAATAATGATAAACAGAAAAACATAAATGCAAACCATTTTATGGTGATTCGGTCGTCATGACCTATATCTACTCCCGATTCCTCTTTCGTTAAGGCCACCGGCATCCACTAACGATCTTCTTTCAATGGGTGAAGATCAACTACCCTTTTACACCCTTCTTCTCCTTTTCACAGGTTTAGGAGACAACCCTTACACCCCCACTTACTCCTCTCTTAAACTGCACTAACACTTAGAGCATTTAGAGGAGTTCTCACAAGATTACAACATCATTTTTCTTTTTTTTCACTCTCAATTCTTGTATATGTTAACTAGGGATGAGAGAGGTATTTATAGGTATCAAGTGGATTCAAACTTGGAGCTTAAAAATGTCTCATCCTGGGTTTCCCGGGTCCTGACGGTACTACCGCTTGTGGTGGACGGTACCACCTTCTACAACACTAACACTAGGTGGTACCATTGCTCAGTCTGACAGTACCACCACCCAGTCTGGCAATACCACCGCCTGATAGTATCTCAGAGACCGTCTGGGTGATACCACCGTCCATACTGATAGTACCACTACCTGACACAGTCTCGGAGATGGTGCCACGACGGTTCCACTTGTTGAGTTACTGTTTGGGCCTTTCACTTGGCCTAACATAGCCAAACCTTGGGCCCAGTTGGCCCCTAATTGAGTTAGACTAATTACATTTTAAATCAACTCAATTAGACTCTAAACTAACTCGATCTAGACATAATTGATTACAAGTGAATCCTATGCTGTCCGGCATGTCATTGGTTCTTCTAGCGCTTCGTTCGATCTTTCGGCGCATCGTCCTCTCCTTTAGCGCATTGTCCAATTAGCATGTTATCTTCTTGCAACATATGATCTTCTTGGCATAATGTCTGATCTTCTTGGCCCGATGCCCGAATTCACGGACCGAAGCCTTCTACCGACACGTCGACCGATCCTCCGGCTCGTCGTCCAATCTTTTGACATGTTTACTCCGGCACAACATCTGATTCCTTCTGCTTTAATTGATTTACCTTTTTTGATCAAAGCTAGTCCTACATCACTTCAACGCACATTAGATGACAAACACATCAATTGATTTCATTATCAACATCCAAGATTCAACAATCTCTCCCTTTTTGATGATGACAATAAATTGACGACGGAGTTAACCTTAACTCCCTCTATTAATATACTATATTGATAGTGTTAGGAATGAGTCGGCACTAAGAGGGGGGGGGGGTGAATTAGTGCAGCGGATAAAATTATGTCGGTTCTGAAAAATCTTTCGTATGTTCGAAAGCCAATCTTGGAAGATATTAACTTGGAAGCATAAGGGAGCGTAGTGAAAGAAATAAGAAGGCAGTTTGTAGTTAAAGTAAATTGCTCAAAAGAAATGTAAATCAGATTTTTGTTAGGATCGGAGCGGCACTAAGAGGGGGGGGGGTGAATTAGTGCAGCGGATTAAAACTTCGATTTTAACAAAATCTTTCGTACGTTAAGAATGAAACTTGAGAAATTTAACTTGAAGGCGTATTCTTGAAGTTGCGCAGCAAGAGTAATAAGGAACTAAAGCAGTAAGAAGATTTGCAGTAATGTAAATGATAATAATAAAAAGCAAACCAGAGATTACGCCGATTTTTAGAGTGGTTCGGTCAAATGACCTACTCCACTTGCGAGGCCCCTCTTCGATGAGGCTCCCACCTTCCACTAGCAAGTCTCTTGAAATGGAAGGGTAAACACCCCTCTTACAACCTTTTATAAGCAGCTCAACCTCTTACAAATTTTCAATAAGAAAGGAGGAGGAGAACTCTCTAGCAAATTGAAAACAAGACTTGCTAAGACTTTTCTTTCAATCAAAATGCTTTTCAAAAGTTGTAACCTCAGCTGAGATTTGAGGGGTATTTATAGGCCTCAAGAGGATTCAAATTTTGGGCTCCAAAATTTGAATTCTCTTAGGGTTCCCGGTGCTGGCGGTTCCACCGCCCAGCCAGGCGGTGCCACCGCCCAGCGCTCGGGTGCTGGGCGGTGCAACCGCTCAGCTAAGGAGGTGTCACCGCCCAGCACTCGGGTGCTGGGCGGTGCCACCGCCCAGCTAGGCGGTGCCACCGCCTACAGTGTTTTCAGCCCGACTACAGTGTTTTCAGCCACTAGTTGGGCTTCAATCTTGGCTCTCTAGTTCGCTGGTTTAGCTTAATTTTTAACCTAAACCAACTCTGACTTTGGGCCTAGTTGGCCCCTAACCAGGATATAGGATTATCTCTTAATCCTAATCCTAATTACAAGTGGACTACATAACCAAAACACATCATAAGCAAATTTTCAACCGCGAACGTCGAGTCTTGTTCTGGCGAGCTTTCCGACGAACTTTCTGCCGACGGGCTTCTAGCAAGCTCCCGAACTTGTGATGACTTTAATGAGTAGCCGAGCCTTCTCGGTGATCTCTATGAACCTCTGACGATCTCTTCGGCGAACTTCCAAAAATTCCGACAAGTTCCCGATTTCTTCTCGGTTGGTTCTAGCAGCATCTCCGACGATTCTTCGGACTCTTAAACGTCCATCGAACTTGACTCCGGTATTCTCGCTTTGTGTTTTCTGGTTATCGTAGTTAATCCTTCACACTTAACTCAATAATATGGATTAGATCAAATAACCCATCAATTGATTTTATCATCAAAATCCAAGATTCAACAATCTCCCCCTTTTTGATGATGACAATCAATTGATGACGGAGTTAAACGTAACTCCCCCTATCTATATGCCATATTATGAGAAGATAAAACACTTGAATTTCATCATTGAATTCAAGTATAAACTGATAAGCTCTAACCATAGAACTTATCGTTATTCTCATTAAGCATAATGTAAATGCGAAACTTTGATGAAAATCTTTTTCAAGTCGAAAGATAAGAGACAAATTTTACTATGACAAGAGATAAAGATTTTCAACTTGAATTGCATGATTATACATTTTAGACATGCATTCAATATGATCAATCAATCTTACGATATTTTCAAGGATTTTGCAAGGCATATAAGATAATCATCGATCGATCACTTTTCTCAAGGATTTTACAATTCATATTTTGTCATGCTATTAAGAATGATATAAGTCATCACTTTTCTCCCCCTTTGTCATCAACAAAAAGGAAAGTGAGACTTGAAGCACATATTTTGTCATACAACGATTTTATCATTGAAAATTAAGTATGCAAAAATATTTACGCAGAGTTCATTTTAGAGGAAAATTCAGCATGTATTCATATTATCTAATCTCTTCTTTCTATGAATAACAGAAATTGTAGATGTATAAGAGAGAGACTGGGATAAAAAAAAAAAAAAATTCAAGTAGTAATTTCACGAAGTCAAGATCATAATTCGAATACAAACTCATTAAAATCGTCAAATTCATGAAAATCTCAACATTACTTTTTAATCATCACATAAGGCATTTAAAGAATTTTTGAAACATAGGAGAATGATTAATTTAAGCATACAATGTTTCAATCAAATTCAAGTCATGAATGCCAATACTTTCATATTTGTAAGTATCAATTCATGAATGCCAAAAGATATTATTTGTGATTCCAATTTTGCAAGATCAAGATATGATTTAGATAAAACTTATTTAAATCAAATCGCTAACTTGAAATTCATAATCAAGTCATCAAAGTCGATTTCGAGATTTCACAACATGTCATATGGAATTTGAAGGAGAATGAGAGATGGAAAGAAGATGAAAAACTTTACGGAAAATCCAATCAAACAAGTTTATTGTTTAGGGACAATTTAACATACCTAATTCCCTTCTAATGAATTCAAATTGGTCTTCATTCAAGGCTTTTGTGAATATATCTGCTAATTGATGCTTTGTGTCAATGAATTCTAGAACAACATTATTGTTAAGGACATGATCGCGTATGAAATGATGCCTAATGTCGATGTGCTTAGTTCTAGAATGCTGAATTGGATTTTTAGTAAGACATATGGCACTAGTATTATCACATTTTATGGGAATATTTTTAAAGTGAATTCCATAGTCTTCTAATGTATTTTTCATCCAAATGACTTGTGCACAACATGCACTTGCAGCAATGTATTCGGCTTCCGCCGTAGATAGTGCGACTGAATTTTGTTTCTTGGAAGTCCAAGAAACAAGTGCATGTCCTAAAAATTGGCATGTTCCGGATGTACTTTTTCTATCTATCCTGCATCCGCCAAAATCGGCATCTGCATAAGCTATTAGATCGAATTTTTTAGATTTTGGATACAACAATCCTAAATTTGGAGTTCCTTTAAGATATCTAAATATTCTTTTAACACTCTTAAGATGACATAATTTAGGATTAGATTGAAACCTAGCGCAAAGTCCTACACTAAACATAATATCCGGTCTAGTCGCAGTGAGGTAGAGTAGACTACCTATCATTCCCCTATATGTTTTTTGATCGAAACTTTCACCATTTTCATCCATATCTAACTTAGTCGCAGTACTCATAGGGGTGTTTATTGCTTTTGAACTATCCATGTTAAATCGTTTTAACAATTCTAATGTATATTTGGATTGGTTAAGAAATATACCATCACTAAGTTGTTTGATTTGTAATCCCAAAAAGAAAGTTAATTCACCCATTAAACTCATTTCAAATTCAAGACTCATACATTTGGCAAATGATTCACATAGTGATTCATCCGAAGAGCCAAACACAATATCGTCAACATAAATTTGCACAATAAGAAAATTATTTTCAAAATGTTTAATAAACAATGTAGTATCAACCTTGCCTTTGGTAAAATTATTTAAAATAAGAAAGGAACTAAGCCTTTCATACCAAGCTCTAGGAGCTTGTTTTAAGCCATAGAGAGCTTTAGTCAATTTGAATACATGATTAGGAAGAAGAGAATTTTCAAATCCGGGAGGTTGTTCGACAAATACTTCTTCGGAAATAAAACCATTCAAGAAAGTACTTTTAACATCCATTTGAAATAGTTTAAAATTATTACTACTAGCATAGGCAAGGAGCATCCTTATGGCTTCTAATCGAGCCACGGGAGCGAAGGTTTCTTCGTAATCGATACCTTCTTCTTGGTTGAAACCTTTGGCCACTAATCTAGCCTTGTTTCTAACCACGATACCATTTTCGTCTTGCTTGTTTCTAAAGACCCACTTAGTACCTATGACTAAGTGGTCACTTGGTCTAGGAACAAGCTTCCATACCTCATTCCTCTCAAATTGGTTCAATTCTTCTTGCATTGCAATGATCCAAAAATCATCTTTTAAGGCTTCGTCAATGCATTTAGGTTCAATTTGAGAAAGGAAAGCGGCGTTAGCACAGAAATTTTTGAAAGAAGAACGAGTTTGAACCCCTTTTGATGTATCTCCTATAATTTGCTCTTTTGGATGAGCATCTACATACTTCCATTCTTTTGGTAAAGAAATTTCGGAAGAAGATACATTCAAATGGCTATTTTGAGGAGAGGGTTCATTTAAATTCAAATTATCAAAACCAAGATCATCATCAAAATCATTTTTCTTTAAATCAGAAATTTCATTAAAAACTACATGAATAGACTCTTCAATTACTAAAGTTCTTTTATTAAAAACCCGAAAAGCTTTAGAAACAGAAGAGTAACCAAGAAAGATGCCTTCATCGGATTTAGCATCAAATTTTCCTAAAGCATCCCTTTCATTTAAAATAAAGCATTTACAACCAAAAACTTTAAAATAGGAGATGTTTGGTTTTTTGTTATTCCATAATTCATAGGGAGTTTTGGATAAGGATGGTCTTATTAGGACTCTATTTATGATGCAGCAAGCCGTATTTACGGCTTCGGCCCAAAAGTACTTAGGTAAACTATGTTCATTCAACATAGTTCTTGCCATTTCTTGTAGGTTTCTATCTTTCCTTTCAACTACTCCATTTTGTTGAGGATTTCTTGGAGTTGAGAAGTTGTGATTGTACCCATTACTTTCGCAAAAATTTTGAAAGTCACGGTTTTGGAATTCACCACCGTGATCACTCCGAATTGATGAAATCATGAAGCCTTTTTCGTTTTGAGTGAGTTTACAAAATTTAGAGAAACACTTGAAGCAATCACTTTTGTGAGCTAAGAAATAGGTCCAAGTGTATCTAGAGTAGTCATCCACAATCACAAAAGCATATTTGCTTCCACCTAGACTTGTTGTATCAATTGGTCCAAATAAGTCCAAATGGATCAATTGTAATGGTCTAGTAGTGCTAATTTGATTTTTTGGTTTGAAGCTTGTTTTTATTTGTTTGCCTAGTTGACATGCATCACATACTTTGTCCTTAATAAACTTTATATTTGGAATTCCTCGTACTAATTCTTGAGATGAGATCTTAGATATTATTTTCATGCTTGCATGGCCTAATCTCCTATGCCAAAGCCAAGCATCATCATTTACGGCGGAGAAGCACATTTCATTACTTAGTTCATCAAGATTGATGGTATAGACATTATTTTGTTTTAAAGCAATCATAGTCATGTTATGATTTGGTTTTTCAATAATGCACATATTTGATTCAAATCTAACGATGTAACCTTTATCGCATAGTTGACTAATACTCAAGAGATTATGTTTCAATCCATCAACTAGTAAGACATCATCAATGGAAAAATTAAATTTGTTACCAATAGTTCCCTTGCCAATGATTTTGCCCTTGTTGTTGTCTCCGAAGGTAACGTACCCTTCTTCTTTGCTAGTGAGCATAGAGAAATGAGATGGATCTCCAGTCATATGTCTTGAGCATCCACTATCGAGATACCATCTCTTGCTCCTAGCTTGTGGGTTTGTCTACAAAAAAGCATGATTTTTAGGTACCCATTTGATTTTGGGTGCCTCAAAAATTGACCCACTAACTTTGTTATTTATTATTGAATTCTTTATAGTTCCTTTAGGAACCCATATTAATTTTTGTGAACTAATTTTCCTAAATGGGCATTTGTAGGCAATATGTCCGGATTTGCAACAAAAGTTGCATTTCATATAAGAGGAAACATGTAATGTAGGTCCTTTTATGAAAGTGGTAGGATTTTGATGTAATCCTTTTACAAATCCAATTCCATTTCTATTTGTGATGTGACCCTTGTGTGCAAGGATCATATCTAATCCTTTGCTACCAACCATAAACTTGTTTAAGGTTTCCTTAAGAAGCAAGTTTTCATTTTTTATTACTTCTAAGTGCTCACACTTAGAGCATGGAGGAGTTTGAAGACTATCAAACTTATCTTGTAGCAAAGCATGCTCTTTCTTTAAGATACTTAACTTCTTGCTAACAGTTCTACATTCATCAAATAATTCATGAAAAGCGATAGATAGTTCTTCAAAAGATAAATCTTCATTAAATAAATCACATACCTCTTCTCCTAACGCCATTAGCGCGTAATGAGCAACTTGCTCGATGTTGGACTCCTCTTCTTCAGATGCGCTTGAATCATCCCACGTTGCCTTGAACGCCTTCTTCTTTGATGTCCTCTTTTTGGCATGAGGACAATCGTTCTTGTAGTGTCCCGGTTTTTTGCATTCATAGCAAATCACTTGGTCCTTCTTTTGTTCAGATTTATTTTTTACATTATTTTTAAGTTTGTTCTTTCTTAAATATTTTTTAAATTTTTGAGTCAAAAGTGCAATGTCATTGTCACTGTCCTCATCACTTGATGTTCCTTTCAAGTGGTCTTCTTGTGATTTGAGTGCAATATCCTTCCTGTTCTTTGGAAGGGGGTTCTCGAGCTCGTCATGAGCTTGACATATCATTTCGTAGGTCATTAGAGACCCAATGAGTTCTTCAAGAGGGAATGCTTTAAGGTCTTTGGCCTCTTGAATGGCCGTAACTTTTGGATCCCAACTTTTAGGGAGGGATCTTAAGATTTTAATTACTAGTTCAAAGTTAGTAAAATCTTTACCAAGAGCTTTGAGTCCATTGATGACATCCATAAACCGGGTGTACATGTCTCCGATAGACTCACTTGGTTTCATTCGGAAAAGTTCGTAAGAGTGCACAAGGATGTTGATTTTGGACTCTTTCACTCGGCTAGTGCCTTCATGAGTGACCTCAAGAGTTCTCCAAATATCAAAAGCCGAATCACACATTGAAACACGATTAAATTCGTTTTTGTCTAATGCACAAAACAAGGCATTCATAGCCTTTGCATTTAAAGCAAAAACCTTCTTCTCCGATTCATTCCATTCGCTCATCGGAAGAGAAGATTTTTGAAATCCATTCTCGACAATAGACCAAAGCTCAAAGTCCATAGAAATGAGAAAGATTCTCATGCGAGTCTTCCAATATGTGTAATCCGACCCATTAAACAAAGGTGGTCGTGCAATAGAATGGCCCTCTTGCATGCCGGAGTAAGCCATCTCTCTTGGGTATTAAACTAAATATGAGAGATAACCTTGCTCTGATACCACTTGTTAGGATCGGAGCGGCACTAAGAGGGGGGGGGTGAATTAGTGCAGCGGATTAAAACTTCGATTTTAACAAAATCTTTCGTACGTTAAGAACGAAACTTGAGAAATTTAACTTGAAGGCGTATTCTTGAAGTTGCGCAGCAAGAGTAATAAGGAACTAAAGCAGTAAGAAGATTTGCAGTAATGTAAATGACAATAATAAAAAGCAAACCAGAGATTACGCCGATTTTTAGAGTGGTTCGGTCAAATGACCTACTCCACTTGCGAGGCCCCTCTTCGATGAGGCTCCCACCTTCCACTAGCAAGTCTCTTGAAATGGAAGGGTAAACACCCCTCTTACAACCTTTTACAAGCAGCTCAACCTCTTACAAATTTTCAATAAGAAAGGAGGAGGAGAACTCTCTAGCAAATTGAAAACAAGACTTGCTAAGACTTTCTAAGACTTTTCTTTCAATCAAAATGCTTTTCAAAAGTTGTAACCTCAGCTGAGATTTGAGGGGTATTTATAGGCCTCAAGAGGATTCAAATTTTGGGCTCCAAAATTTGAATTCTCTTAGGGTTCCCGGTGCTGGCGGTTCCACCGCCCAGCCAGGCGGTGCCACCGCCTACAGTGTTTTCAGCCCGACTACAGTGTTTTCAGCCACTAGTTGGGCTTCAATCTTGGCTCTCTAGTTCGCTGGTTTAGCTTAATTTTTAGCCTAAACCAACTCTGACTTTGGGCCCAGTTGGCCCCTAACCAGGATATAGGATTATCTCTTAATCCTAATCCTAATTACAAGTGGACTACATAACCAAAACACATCCTAAGCAAATTTTCAACCGCGAACGTCGAGTCTTGTTCTGGCGAGCTTTCCGACGAACTTTCTGCCGACGGGCTTCTATCAAGCTCCCGAACTTGTGATGACTTTAATGAGTAGCCGAGCCTTCTCGGTGATCTCCGTGAACCTCCGACGATCTCTTCGGCGAACTTCCGAAAATTCCGACAAGTTCCCGATTTCTTCTCGGTTGGTTTTGACAGCATCTCCGATGATTCTTCGGACTCTTAAACGTCCATCGAACTTGACTCCGGTATTCTCGCTTTGTGTTTTCTAGTTATCGTAGTTAATCCTGCACACTTAACTCAATAATATGGATTAGATCAAATAACCCATCAATTGATTTTATCATCAAAATCCGAGATTCAACAATTTTTTTAGTGGTTCGTTCGTCGTGACTTACATTCACTCCACCAATTTCTCTTCCGTCAAGGCCACCAGCATCCACTATCGATCTTCCTTCAATGGGCGAAGATCAACTACCCTTTTACACCCCTCTTCTCCTTTTCACAGGTTTAGGAGATAACCTTTTACAAGCACACACTCCTCTCCAAACAGAATTCTAAGTTTAAGCTAGAGGAAGGGATTGTTAGGATCAAGAGCACTAAGGGGGGGGGGGGGGGGGGGTTGAATTAGTGCAGCGGAAATCTTTCACTATTAAAATCGAAAGCTGCGTTCGTTTGATAAAAACGATTTCGATGTAAAAGCCAATTCTACGATTACTTTAACTTAAGATTAAGCGAGATGACGTTAAAGTAAATCTACGAAGGCAGTTTGCAGTTTATGATGAAAATCAGAATGCAAGCGCAAACTGAAATGCGACGTTCGTACGATAAAACCGGTTTATGCCTAAATGCCAATTTTGAAGATACTGAACTTTGAGATATGTTTTATAAATGCGCAGAAGGCAGTTTGCAGTTATGATTGAAATCAAAACGTAAACGTAAACTGAAATGTAATGATCGTACGAAAAAGTCGATTTACGTCTAAACGCAGATTCGGAAAGCTTTGAACTTAGAAACTCGTTCGTAAAAGCGCAGAAGGCAGTAGCTATTTAGTAGGTTTGCAGTAAAGATAAAATGCTCAAAGTAAATGCAAACCGAGATTTAGAGTGGTTCGGTCAATCTTGACCTACTCCACTTTTGGCTTCCTCCACCGACGAGGTCACCGACATCAACTAGAGGCCTTCCTTCAATAGGCGAAGGCCAACCACCCTTTTATAGTTTCACTCCTTTTGACGAGCTTAGGAGACAACCCTTACAGAGATTTTCTCTCCTCTCTTTACAACTCAAAACTTTGAAGAACAGAGGGAGGAGAACTTTTGGCCTTTACAACAATTTTGAGCTCTAAGAATCACAGAAAAAGATCAAGTTTTCGGTGTAAGTTCTTTCTTCCTATCAGTGCTGAATGGGTGGGGTATTTATAGGCCCCAACCCAGTTCAAATTTGGAGCTCAAAACTGTCAATTCCCGGAATTTCGGGATCAGGCGGTTGCACCTCCTGACTGGAGCGGTTGCACCGCCTAGCAGAGCTCGAAGACTGAGCCTCTGGGCGGTGCCACCTCCTGTCAGGGGCGGTTGCACCTCCTACCAGAGCTCGAAAACTGAGCTCAGGCAGTTGCACCTCCTGATTGAGGCGGTTGCACCGCCTGGCAGAGCTCGAAGACTGAGCTCAAGCGGTGCCACCTCCTGTCAGGGGAGGTTGCACCGCCCAGTCTCGCTCGGAGACTGAGCCCAGGCAGTGCTACCTCCTGGCTGGGGCGGTTGCACCGCCCAGTCTCCCTGGGAGACTTAGCCCAGGTGGTGCTACCTCCTGGCTGGGGCGGTTGCACCTCCCACAGCAATCAAGGTCCGAATGGGTAGATCCATTCGGCCCAATTTGGGTTTTTCAGGGGCCCAATTGCCCCAAGATTAAGCTAATGGGATCACCTCCCATTTCCAACTTAATCATTGTGCTAACTACGATAAATCCTAAGACAATTTCTGTAGCTTGCTCCGGTGCGTCAATCGCTTCTTCCGACGAGTTTTCGGCGAACTTCCGTCGATCATCCGATGAACCCTCGGTGATGCTCCTGCGGACTTCCGACAAACTCCTAGACTTGCGACGATCCACTTGGCGAGTTCCGACAAGCTTCTTTTGTCAAGCTTATGGACTTCTCGGATTTGTTCCCGTAGAACCTCCGACGACTGTCCGAACTTCCGTCGAACTCTCGAACTCCCAACGTGATCATTGTCTTGACTCCGACGCAACTCCTTCTGCATGTCTTACTTTCATCATAGTTAATCTTGCACATGTAAACAAAACTTCGATCGAGACAATTAATCCTAAGCAATTAACCAAGTTGTCCGGCATGTCATTGGTCCCTCGACGCTTCATTTGATTCTTCGGCGCATTGTCCTTTCCTATAGCCTATTGCCCAATCGGCCAGTTGGCTCCGCAACTCTGATATCCTTGGCACAATACCCGCTCTTCTTGGCCCGATGCCCGAGTCCATGGCCCGAAGCCTTTTGTCGATACGTCGACCGATCCACCGGCCCGACGTCCAATCTTCTGACATGTTCCTCCGGCACAGCACAACATGATTTTTCTACTTTAATTGTCTCATCCTGATCGAGGCATCCTGCGTTACTCAAAACGCAGATTAAATCATAAACATATATCAAGTAGTTTCATCATCAAAATACGAGATTCAACAGGGATCTCTTAAGTAATTTCTACAACATTTTCTCACTTTTAAGTTCTCTATGCTTATGTGTGTTAACCAAGGATGAGAGAGGTATTTGTAGGCCTCAAGTTGATTCAAACTTGGAGACTAAAAAGGTCTCATCCCGAGTTTCCCGAGTCCTGGTGGTACCACTGCCTGCAGCACTAACACTAAGCGGTACAACAACCTAGTCTGGCGGTACCACCACCTGGGAGACTATGTTTGGGCGGTACCATGATAGAACCCTTACAGATTCTAAACTTGGGGTTGATCTCTTTAGGGGATTGGCCTCCTTGGAACTCTATAGGGGTTCCTCCCTCCAAGTTGCTGCTCAAAGGCTGTATAAAAGATTCATCTATTGCTTATGAAAAGAGGAGGAATATATGACTATTTATAGGGCTTCTAAACACTAACTCCTAATAGGACTCATACTCAAGACTCCTACTTCTAACCAACTCCTAATAGGGCTCATTCTTAAGACTCCTATTCCTTTACAACTCCTAATCCTTAAGACTCCTATTCCTTTACAACTCCTAATTCTTCTTTAAGAAACAACCTCCTAACCCTAGCCGGCCTCTTTACCTCTTTAATAGGGGTCGGCTTAGGTAGGTTTTACATGAATGTCTCTCTCAATTAGGACTCTCCTAGCTAGAGTCCTAACAGACCCGTCCTCTTCAAATCAGCCTTGTCCTCGAGGCTGACGATTCATGAATTCTGGGAATTTGATCTTCAAGTCATCGTAGTTCTCCCAAGTGGCATCTTCTGATAATAGGTTCGCCCACTGTATTAGCACTTCAGTAGCGGGTCGTCATCGTTGAGTCACATTCCGTCGATCAATAATAGCACTTGGTTGGGTCTGGAGTTCTCCTTGCGTAGTCATATTTGGTGGGTGGCTTTGGGCTATCTCCAAGCACCTATTTTTGTATGGCCATCGGTTTGTGGGTGATATGTCATACTCCTTTTCAATTTAATACCCTGCATATGGAATAACTTTGTCCAAAATCTGCTTGTGAAGATGCAAGTAGAATTTGTCACAAGCATAATGCATCCCTTATAGTGTAATTCTTTTGAGTCTCAATTGTAATGAGCCACGGAGCTTGGTGCTTCCTCCAATTTTTGTAAAATCTGCTTGGTGCTTATAATCTTACTAATCTCTAAATCTTCCTGCCATTCTATCTTAATATCCTCAAGGAAGTCACTGGTCGGAAGTGAAACGGTCGAAACTTCAGCTTGCTCGGTTAGTTGCGAAAGCGCATCTGCAAGAACATTCTCTTTCCCCTTTTTGTAAGTTGTTTCATAATCAAATCTAAAAAGTTTTGTTACCCATTTTTTCTGCTCAGAGGATGATATCTTTCGCTCCAAAACGTACTTAAGGCTTTTTTGGTCGGTTTTAATTTGAAATCGTCGACCAATCAAGTAGGGTCTCCACCGCGTTGCTGCGCGCACAATGGCGAGCATCTCCTTATCATATGTTGACTTATTTTGATAGGATGGAGATAATGCCTTGCTAGTGTATGCGAGTAGTCGACCATCTTGCATGAGAATGGCTCCAATTCTGACTCCAGATGTGTCGGCCTCAATAATGAAGGGTCGGTTGAAATCTGGTAGTGTTAGCACTGGCGTCGTCGTCATGGCTGCCTTAAGTTTGTCGAAGGCAGCGGAGGCTCTGTCCGACCATTAGAAGACATCTTTTTGCAGTAAGGAAGTAACTGGTGCACTAATCTCTCCATAGTTTTTCACAAACTTGCAGTAATAGCCTGTTAAACCTAGAAAGCCATGTAGCAATTTTATGTTCCTCGGGGTAGGCCAGTTTTGCATTGCTTCAATTTTGAAAGGGTCCACCGTCGCACCTTCCTCTGATATGATATGCCCAAGATATTTCACCTTTTGTTGAAGAAAGTAAAAATTCGTAGTGGCCGTTGTGTGTTCGAAAGGCGGTTTTCGGTATGACTTCTTCATACACTCGTATTTGATAATACCCGGATCGAAGGTCCGGCTTTGCGAAGATTTGTGCTCCCTTTCATCTAGCAATTCATCTGGTATTGGAATAAAGTATTTGTTCTTGATGGTTATGCCATTGAGAGCTCGATAATCAATGCATATTCGCCATGTTCCGTCCTTCTTGCGTACAAGTAGCACCGGTGAAGAGTAGAGGTTGCAACTTAGCCGAATAACTCCTGTTTCGAGCATCTCTTTTACAATCCTTTCTATTTCATCCTTCTAGAGATGTAGATACTGATATGGCTGAGTATTTGCTGGAGGTTTTCCTGAAAGAATCGTTATATAATGATCATGCCGACTGGAAGAGATAGGTTGTGCGGTTCGTCAAATATATCTGAAAATTCAGCAAGCAAAGGAAGTAGGTTTGGATCTTCAAATTCTATTGGCTCTCCCTTAGTTTGCTACTCAAGTTGTACCAAAAGGCCGCTGCATGCTTTATGCAAAACCTTCTTCATTTGTTGTGTGCAAATCGTCATTATGTCGCCCTCACGTTTCCCGTTTCCTATCACCTGTTTCTCCTTACTGTAAAATTTCATAATTAGTTGCATAAAATTCCAAGAAATATCACCTAATGTCGTCAACCATTTAATTATGAGCATGGCCTCATGATCATCAAGAGGGAGAAGGAAGAAATATGCAATTATCTCTTGGTCCTGCAGCAATAGTTTCTCCTGCGGGCGCCTACGATCACAATTCAAAATCCGTTCGTCGACGACCTTAACGTCAAACTTGCTGCAATTCTCAATAGGTAAGGCCATCTGGATAGTAACCTTACTATTTAGAAAGTTATTAGAACTGCCCGTGTCGATAAGAACAGTGATCGGTTGTTGTTTGAGAAGGCCTCCAACTTTTATCGTTTGCGGGTTTGAGTAGCCGGCTAGTGCATGTACTGTAACTTCAGTCGGTTGTGGCTCTTCTTTTGCATCTTCTTCTTCATGTTCAAGGCTCTCTTCTAGATGTTCAATGACCTCTTCTTCTATTGGTTCAATCATAAGAAGTCTCCCTTTACTACAGCGATGCTCACAGCTCCATGGCTCGTCACAATGCCAACATAACCCCTTCGCATATCGCTCCCGAAGCTCTTCTCTTGTTAACCTCTTTGGTGTAGGTACTTGGTCGATAGTAGGAGGGGCTGAGGGCTTCAATATTACTGGTTGAGGAGTAACCCTAGTCCTCCGAGCTTCATGGTTCAATTGCTCCTCTTGAAGTTGTGCGAAAGAGATGGCTGCCATAAGCGTATACGGTTGTCGCGCTTTAACTTCTCCTTGGATCTCTGGCTTTAAGCCCTCAATGAAGGTCCTCAATAGCTGTTTTTGAGACTAATCATGAGTTTGATTAGATAACCTTTCAAACCTGGTTTGGTACTCCTGAATGGTGGAGGTTTGTCAGATCTTTGCTAGTTGTTCGTCAATATTCTCGTAATCGGTTAGTCTGAAGCGAATCAGCAGTCCTTCTTTGAATTGTCACCATGAAAGGACTCCATAAGTATGTTCAAACCAGTCAAACCACTGTATAGCATCCCCTTCAAGATGTATAGCTGCAATTTTCACCATAGATACATCCGCGGTTTTATGGTACCGAAAATATCGCTTCGCGCGCGAGATCCAACCAATCGGGTCTCCTTCTTCCCATCTAGGGAAGTCCACTCTTATGCATGGATAGTTGGGGTTGGTCATATAGCCTACCCTCCCTTAGAAGTCATCTCTTTAGGCTTGGTGTGATTGGGCAAAGCTCTCTCCTTGATATGATTTCTTCGGGCTTAGTGGTCGGCCCAATCTGAGTTCGGTAAAGAGCGTCCGAATCTTATCCTCCATTCGCGCCTCCAAGGCTTCGAATTTAGCATTGATTGCCTCCTTAGATGCCATAGTATATGGCCCCAAATCAATGATATTAAGATCTCTCTTTTGCTGTTGGGTTAAAGACATGTATAGGTTGAGAGAAGTGATGGTCGAAAGTGTTGGTGGATTGGTGGATGTAGGCTGCGGTTTAGGCTTGTTTTGTGGCTGTTTTGGGTGCAGTTTGAGGGTGTAGTTTGGTAGAGTTTTAGGGCTGTGGATGAAAGTTTTGGATCTATGGTAGATGGTAGCAAAGGTTTGACAGAAATCCGTGGAAGTTGCAGCAAGTATGTGCTGTCTTGTAAGAGTAGAATTGTCGTCGAAGAAACAACGGTTTCTCGACGTAATTTCCACCAAAAACTTGAGAGAATTGAGGAGGGAATTGATAGAAAAATCACAATTTATATGACAGCAAGGATATCTAATTTAATCAAGAAAATTTCGGCAGTATAACAGGAAGGAAATTGGTGCAAGTTGCAATTGCAGAATTGTCGTCGAAAAATTTCAACGGGTTACGATGAAAATTTGCAGCAACATAAAATCGTTTTTAGAGATGAATTTCTTAATAGATCAATCTTAGATGGAAGCCAAGATGATCTATGAAGTGTATAAGAAATTTCATTCAAAAAAGATTGCAAATAGATGGGTTAAGGCAACGATATGCAGCTGAAATTTTCTACAGCATAGATTTTCAAGTACAGCAGATTGGACATAAAAGATCAATGAAACTAAAGATGTCATAAAAATTTCATAGATTTTCAGTAGTTTATATTCAGAATTTTCAGTAGTTTATATTCAGAATTTTTTAATGAAACTAAAGGGAAATCTACTGTTAGGAAGTGTCAAAGATGTCATAAAAATTTCATAAAAATTTGGATAGAAAAAGCATAGTAGCAAGATCAAACAGATGGTGCTATGCGGTTTGAATTTTGTAATTCAAGTGCAGCAGATTGGACATAAAAGATCAGTAGTTTATATTGAGAATTTTTTTTATGAAACCAAAGGGAAATCCACTGTTAGGAAGTGTCAAAGATGTCATAAAAATTTCATAGAAATTTGGATAGAAAAAGCACAGTAGCAAGATCAAACAGATGGTGCTATGCGGTTGGAATTCTGCAATGTATCTTTCGTCGAAGAGATGAAAACTTTGTGATGAAAAGTTTATGCAACAATATAGGAACGATTTTTTTGTTTGGATTTTCGAATAAGGATAACTAAATTGCAGCAGCAGTAAGGTAGGAAACCAGAACCTGTTGCAATTCACGGGGAGATCAAAGGATGATCCGCGGTGGTGGAGATGATGGCAGAATTTGGTGACGATCTTTTAAGCAATTGTGGGAATTGCTTTGGATGGTTGTAGAGGGTTGATGGATGGCTGTGGAAGGGTAGTGAGACGCCAAGAACGCTGCTCTGATACCAGGTGATAGAACCCTTACAGATTCTAATCTTGGGGTTGATCTCTTTAGGGGATCGGCCTTCTTGGAACTCTATAGGGGTTCCTCCCTCCAAGTTGCTGCTCAAAGGCTGCAGAAAAGATTCATCTATTGCTTATGAAAAGAGGAGAAATACATGACTATTTATAGGGCTTCTAAACCCTAACTCCTAATAGGACTCCTACTCAAGACTCCTACTTCTAACCAACTCCTAATAGGACTCCTTCTTAAGACTCCTATTCCTTTACAACTCCTAATCCTTAAGACTCCTATTCCTTTACAACTCCTAATTCTTCTTTAAGAAACAACCTCCTAACCCTAGTCGGCCTCTTTACCTCTTTAATAGGGGTCGGCTTAGGTAGGTTTTACATGAATGTCCCTCTCAATTAGGACTCTCCTAGCTAGAGTCCTAACATACCATCACCTAGTCTGGCGGTACCACTGCATGACACAGTCTCTAATACTACGCCACGACGGTACCACATGTTGGGTCACTGTTTGGGCCTTTCACTTGACCCAACACAATCCATACATGAGCCCAATTGGCCTTTAATTGGGTTGGCCCAATTCCAATCCCAATTATGTGCTAACTACGAAATTTAAGTCATACACTAAGCTAAACAAGTTTGGTGAGTCTAGGTTTCTTCTGGCGATCTTCCGGTGAACTTCCGATGATCTCTTGGCAATGTTTCAGTGAACTCTTGGCAAGCTCCTAGACTTCACGACGATCTTTATGGTGAGTTCCGACGAGCTTCTTCGGCAAGCTCCTAGACTTCTTAGTCAATTTCGGCAGAACTTTCGATGAACTCTCGAACTCCCAATGAAGTCTCGTTCTTGATTCCAGGACTTCATTTTGCTTTATTCCTTGACCACTATCATAGTTAATCCTATACAAATAAAACCTACTTTGATCTAGATAATTATTACAAAGCTTGAATCATGTTGTCCGACATGTCATTGTTTCATCGATACTTCGTCCGATTCTTCGGCGCATTGTCCTCTCTTACGGCCTATTACCCAATTGGCCAATTGACCTCCACAACTTTGATTTCCTTAGTACAATTTCTACTTTTCTTGGCTCGATGCCCGAACTCATGGCCTGAAGCCTTTTGCCGATACATCGATCAATCCTCCGGCTCGACATCCAATCTTCTGACATGTTTCACTCTAACCCAAAATGATTCTTCTTGCTTTTAATTGTCTCTCCCTGATCGAAGCTTCTTGCATCACTCAAAACGCAGATCAAATCATAAACACTCTCAATTGGTTTCATCATCAAAATCTAAGATTCAACAATCTCCCCCTTTTTTATGATGACAACCAATTGATGACAGAGTTAACTTTAACTCCCCTTATCAATATGCCATATTGATATAACTCTTTGATTCAAAAATCTAAGCAATATATCATAATAAAATCATGCATAATATCATACTTCTCCCCCTTTATCATCAATAAAAAGGAGAAGTTCAACTATCAAGTGTTTAGACATTTAAGTTCGAATCATTGTATAATATCTAGTTTTATCATCATGCAAGTTTTATAACATACAGCTAGCAAATTTGCTCATCACCTTACAACATGCATAATCACCAAATCATCATTAATTTTGAAGATGTGCAAGATTACAAATTTTACAAGTTCACATTTTTGCTTCTTAAGATAAGCAAGCTAGCAATCTTCAGTGATGTTCAAGATAGTATTTTCTTCTCTTTTGAGAAGTGAGATTTTTTGTTTTCTTTGCAAAACGCAAGCTAACAAAATTTTACATTATTTTACAACATGGAAGCTAGCAATTTTACATTATTATTAATCTTATATTTTGATGATAAAATCAATTGATGTGTTTGTCATCTAATGTGTGTTTAAAGTGACATAGGACTAGCTTCGATCAGAAAAGGCAAATCGATTAAAGCAAAAGGAATCAGATGTTGAGCCGAAGCAAACATGTCAGAAGATTGGACATTGGGCCGGAGGATCGGTCGGCGTGTCGGCAGAAGGTTTCGATTCGTGAATTCGATCATCGGGCCAAGAAGATCGAACATTATGCCAAGGAGATCAGATGGTGTGAGAAGACAATATGTTAATTAGGCAATACGTCGAAGGAGAGGATGATGCGCCGAAGGATCGGATGAAGCGTCGGAAGAACCAATGACATGCCGGACAACATAGGATTCGCTTGTAATCGTTTATGTCTAGATCTAGTTAGTTTAGAGTCTAATTGAGTCAATTTAAAATTTAATTAGACCAAGTCAATTAGGAGCCAACTGGGCCTAAGTTTGGGCTATGTTGGGCCATGTGGAAGGCCCAAATAATGACACAACAGGTGGAACCGTCATGGCATAGTCTTCGAGACTGTGTCAGGTGGTGGTACCACTTAGATACAATCTCTGAGAGACTATTAGGCGGTGGTAACATCAGCTTGGGTGGTGGTACTACTTGTACCCTAAAATCTCGGGGATTTGAATTTTGGCTCTAAGTTTTAAAGCCATTTGGGGTCTATAAACACCCCAGCTATTCCTGCATGGAGTAGCATGTAAATTGAGCAAAACTCTGTGATGTTAAAATTGTAAACCCTACTAGAAAGTTTAGTTCTACTTTGTAAAAGAGGGGTGTAAATGTTGTCTCCCAAACCTATGAAAAGGAGGTGTAAAAGAGTACTTGATCTTCGCCCAATTGAAAGAAGATCATTAGTGGATGCTGGTGGCCTCGACGGAAGAGGAATCGGTGGAGTGGATGTAGGTCATGATGACCAAACCACTATAAAACAGTTTGTATTTCTATTTTGCTATTTACCTTCACTGCAAACTACTTACTTGCTTTACTTCTACTACGCTTATGAATACGCATTCAAAGTTAAGTATTTCCTATATGGGCTATTGTCCGAGATCGGTTTTTCAATGTACAAAAAACTTTTCAAACCGACGTAATTTTATCTGCTGCACTAATTCATCCCCTCCCAGTGCTGACTTGTTTCTAACAGTTGGTATCAGAGCCACGTTATTTTCTTATTTGGTTTAACACCCAAGAGAAATGACTCTTTTCGGCTTTTAAGAGGGTCACTCTCTCATTCATTCTCCCATGTTCAATAGGACGGACTACATATATTGGAAAATTCAAATGAGAGTTTTCTTACCTTCTTTGGATTTAAATTTATGAAATATCATTGAAAACAAATTTCAAAGGTCTTCTCTTCCAATGAATGATTGGAATAATTTGGAGAAGAAGACTTTTACTTTAAATGCTAGAGCTATGAATGCTTTATTTTGCGCCTTAGATAAAAATGATTTCAATCGGGTTTCTACTTGCGAAACAGCTTTTGATATTTGGCACACACTCAAAATCACACACGAAGGCACTAGTAGCATAAAATATTAAAAGATTAATCTTTTAATGCTTGATTTCGAGTTGTTTCGAATGTAGCTGAGCGAAACTATTATTGACATGTACACCCGCTTTACCGAAGTCGTCAATAGTCTAAAAGCACTTGGTAAATATTTTTTAAAATTTGAACTTGTTAATAAAGTTTTATGATTTCTTTCTAAAAATTGGGACTCTAAAGTAACGGACATTCAAGCGGCCAAGAATTTGAATACTTTTTTGATCGAAGAACTTAACGGGTTTTTGATAACCTACGAAATGACCAATGTGGCACATGATGAATATGAGAACTACCTTTCAAAGAACAAGAAGGATTCGATACTCTGAATAATAGAAGACCACTCGAGCGAAAGCTCAAGTGATGATGAACTTGAACTTCTCATAATAAAGCTTAAAAGGTTCATGAAACAAGAATCAAAAAATAAAAACAAACTTAAAAAGAACACAACTACTTATTATGAACGCAAGAGTAAGAAAACACTTTGGTACAAAATAAGTACCTCCGAAGACAAGGAGCAAACCAATAAGGGCAAGGTGGCAAACTGCGCTTTGATGGCTTTCATCAACGAGGTAAACAACTCAAATGAAACCCCATTACTTTTTTTTAAAAATAACTTGATGCTTTTCATGAGTTATTTTTTAAATTAGTAAATAAATAAATAAATAAAATGGGATCATGCTTTTCTTATGCTAGTAATTTTGAAAATGATAATGACCGTAACATCCCCCATTTTTAAAAATTTAGTAAAAGGTTTGTTTGTAAAAATAAGGATTATTTAATAATTATTTTATATTAAATAATATTATATTAAAAGTTTATGGCTAGGGACCTAAGAGTAAATATTAGAAGTTTGATATAATTTATGAAAGATTCATATTTAAGTTAAAAAAAAAATAGTGGACATGTGTCACTAGCTAACCTAAGGTTGGTGCCACTTATCTTTGCTCTAAAGATGACACCTAGCCCCTTTCATGCATGCATGACACCTTACAACTTTTGCATTAGCCAAAACCCAAATAATTAGATGAAAGGTTAAAGAAAACAAACCTGAAGAGTTGCAGCCAATGTGAGTTTGAGAAAAGAAGAAGAAGAAGAAGAAGAAGAAGGAGAAGAAGAAGAAGAAGAAGAAGAAGAAGAAGAAGAGCATGAGGTTTTTCATCAATTTTCCCACATTTGGGATTCAAATAATTTTAAGACAAGTGTTCTAACCCTATCCTACAATAACCTTAATCTTTGTTTCCATTTTTATTCTATAAAATTTGAAAGATTTCAACTGAGAATCAGACCTTCTTTCGTTTTGATACAAAGCTAGGAATCTGTAATTTTTCGGTAATCTAACCTCTATGCAATTTTTCGGTCATAACATTTTGTAATAAACTCTAATTTAGACAACACCTATTTCATTTGAAAGTAGACAAAAAAAATCTTTATTTTGATACTAAGATCGAATGATTTGGAGTTTAAATGCCTACTAAGACTTATGTTTAAATTAACCCTACAGATTCTGGAAAATAGGGACTGAAATTTCTGACCTCTTGTTGCTTAACTACTTATAACTTTCTGCTGTGAATTCAGATTCATACAAAATATGATTTATTCAAAGTTAGACTCAAAATGGTTTCTGTGTATTTCTTATTTGAAATTTTTGGAGTACAATTGCTAACTGGAACATCTGCTTTCATCGACCCTATGGATTCAGTAAAATAGAGCTAATATTTTTAGATCTTTCACTACGAAATTATCTGTAACTCCCTGTTGTAAATTCCAATTCTTGTAAAACTTGATTTGCCTAAAACTAGATTGACAAAGCTTTCTAATGACACCTATTTTGTATAAATTGGAGCATAATTAGTTATCCAAATAGTTTATACAATGTTCCTATCAAATTCTACCGGAATCGAGCTTTGGTCGATTTCGGCTTTCCTTGTTACTTCTCTTTGGAAATCGATTTCGGCAAAAACTCTTACTTCAGTTAAGCTTTACATTATTACCTTAAATTTCTGTATACTTTTATCCTTTATTTATTTGTACATCTGCAGCTATCATCTAAAGTTCATGTTTGCATCGTAATGATTTGGCACATACACCCCATTGTTTTGCATTTTGCTTTTGATATGTGCCTCTTTCGGTTTCATTTTTTTGGACATTGAATTTATCTAACTTTCTTATTTCAATTGAGCTATATGTGATTTCTTGAAATCCTTGTATGCCCTTGCTTTTGTTTCCTTTCAAATCTAAATACATTTGTGAAAGATTATGTTTGTATCGTATTGACTCGAAAGGCATATGTACATTTCGTTGTTCCGCATGTGCTTCCAATATATGCTAATTTCATTATTCATACTGTCCCTTTGTACTCTGGTGTTTGTGGGATAAATGTGAACCTTTGCTAAAAATGGTAAAGGGAGTTATGCTTAGAGCCCGCGATGCTCTGTCGGCCCCCTATGCTCAGACGTGGGTGGATGGAGCTCCCAAACGTGAGAGACTTATATTTGGTGGTCATTCAGAAATGGATGGACCATATTATGTTATGATCTCACTTCACCTTCTATGTGTTTGATATGATATCCAAAGCTTTGGCTATGTTTCTATGCATGCTTTGGATAAGAATGAAATGAATGTATCGTCATGTGACATTGGAGCTTCTATTCATGTTTTGTTCTTTGATATGTTTTCGAAATGTTATTAGTGTTAGGATCGAGAGCACTAAGAGGGGGGGGGTGAATTAGTGCAGCGGAAATCTTACAGCGATTAAAAACCAAAAGCTGCGTTCGTTCAATAAAAACTATTATGATGCAAAAGCTAATTCTCAGTTTGTATCTAAGTGCAGTTTGCGTCTAAGCGCAGATTGCGCAGTTTGCGTCTGAACACAGTTTGCGTCTGAACACAGTTTGCGTCTAAGCGCAGTTTTGCGTCTAAGCGCAGTTTACGTCTAAACTCAGATTTACGTCTAAACGCAGTTTTACGTCTAAACGTAGATTTACGTCTAAACGTAGTTTTACGTCTAAACGCAGATTTACGTCTAAACTCAGATTTACGTCTAAATGTAGTTTTGCGTTTAAAAGCAGTTTTGAACCTGGAAAAGCGTTTTACGTAGAAAGCAATTTGCAGTTATAAATGGAGTCCGAATGTAAGCGTAAACTGCAGTGTGAAGATCGTACGAAAACACGATTTACGTTTGAATGCAGATTCTGAAAGAACAACACTTAGAACTTGTTCGTGAAAGCGCAGAGAGCAGTAGTAATGGAGGAGGTTTGCAGTAATGATAAAGTGCTCAAAAATAAACGCAAACCAGAGATTTAGAGTGGTTCGGTCAGCCTTGACCTACTCCACTTTTGGCTTCCTCCACCGACGAGGTTGCCGACGTCAACTAGCTGCCTTCCTTCAATGGGCGAAGGCTAACTGCCCTTTTACAGTTTCTCTCCTTTTGACAGGCTCAGGAGACAACCTTTACAGATCCTTTCTCTCCTCTCTTTACAACTCAAGACTTGAAGAACAGAAGGAGGAGAACTTTAGGACTTTACACAAATTTGAGCTCTTAGAATCACTGAAAAGAACAAGAATTCGGTGTAGATCTGTATCTATTCAGTGCTGAATGGGTGGGGTATTTATAGGCCCCAACCCAGTTCAAATTTGGAGCTCAAAACGATCAAATCGATCAAATCCCAGAATTCTGGGATCAGGCGGTTGCACCTCTTGACTGGAGAGGTGGCACCGCCTGGCAGAGCTCGAAGACTGAGCTCAGGCGATTGCTTCTCTCTGCCAGAGCTCGAAGACTGAGCTCGGTGATTGCATCACCTGGCAGAGCTCGAAGACTGAGCTTGGTGATTGCATCACCTGGCAGAGCTCGAAACTGAGCTCGGTGGTTGCATCACCTGGCAGAGCTCCAAACTGAGCTCAGGCTGATGCACCTCTCTGCCAGAGCTCGAAGACTGAGCTCGGTGATTGCATCACCTGGCAGGGCTCGAGACTGAGCTCAGGCTGATGCACCTCTCTGCCAGAGCTCGAAGACTGAGCTCGGTGGTTGCATCGCCTGGCAGAGCTCGAAACTTGAGCTCTGGCGGTGCTACCTCTTGGCAGAGGAGGTTGCACCGCCCAGTCTAGCTCGAAGACTGAGCTCTGGGCGGTTGCACCTCTCGGCTGGGGCGGTTGCACCTCCCAGCCTCGCAGCCCTGGCGGTTGCACCTCCTGGCTGGGGCGGTTGCACCTCCCAACCCCCACAGCCCAGGCGGTTGCACCTCCTGGCTGGGGCGGTTGCACCTCCTGGTGCAATCAGGGTCCGAATGGTTCACTCCATTCGGCCCACTTTGAATCTTTTCAGGGGCCCAATTGCCCCAAGATTAAGCTAATGGGATCACCTCCCATTTTCATGCTTAATCATCATGCTAACTACGATTAACTCTAAGACAACTTCTGCAGCTTTGCTCCGATGCGTCAATCGCTTCTTCCGGCGAGTTTCCGGCCAA
Organism: Musa acuminata AAA Group; assembly: GCF_036884655.1. Taxonomy (NCBI): domain Eukaryota; kingdom Viridiplantae; phylum Streptophyta; class Magnoliopsida; order Zingiberales; family Musaceae; genus Musa; species Musa acuminata. The sequence goes on from NC_088334.1 coordinate 35,443,993, forward strand.
CTTCCGTCGATCAACCGATAACCCTCGGTGATCCTTCTGCGGACATCCGGCATACTCCTGGACTTTGCGACGATCCACTTGGCGAGTTCCGACGAGCTTCGCTTGGCAAGCTTCTGGACTTCTCGGATCTGTCCTCGCTGAACCTCCGACGACCGTCCGAACTTCCGTCGAACTCTTGAACTCCCAACGTGATCATGATCTTGACTCCGGCGCAACACCTGCTGCTTGTCTTACTCTTATCGTAGTTAATCCTGCACACTTAAAACAAAACTTCGATCGAGACAATTAATCCTAAGCAATTAACCAAGTTGTCCGGCATGTCATTGGTCCCTCGACGCTTCGTCTGATTCTTCGGCGCATCGTCCTCTCCTGCGGCCTATTGCCCAATCGGCCAGTTGACTCCGCAACTCCGATATCCTTGGCACAATACCCGCTCTACTTGGCCCGATGCCCGAGTCCACGGCCCGAAGCCTTCTGTCGATACGTCGACCGATCCACCGGCCCGACGTCCAATCTTCTGACATGTTCCTCCGGCACAACATGATTTTCCTGCTTTAATTGTCTCATCCTGATCAAAGCATCCTGCGTCACTCAAAACGCAGATTAAATCATAAACATATATCAAGTAGTTTCATCATCAAAATACGAGATTCAACAATCTCCCCCTTTTTGATGATGACAACCACTTGATGACGGAGTTAAACTTAACTCCCGGAGTTTAAACAAACTCCCCCTATCAATATGCCATATTGATAGAACCTTGAATTCAACCTGAATTCAAGTCATTGCAATATTCATCATGAATACTTGCAACACGTCAACATGAACATATGCATAAACTTATGCATCACATGTCATGTCATCAACAATCTCCCCCTTTTTGATGATGACAACCACTTGATGACGGAGTTAAACTTAACTCCCGGAGTTTAAACAAACTCCCCCTATCAATATGCCATATTGATAGAACCTTGAATTCAACCTGAATTCAAGTCATTGCAATATTCATCATGAATACTTGCAACACGTCAACATGAACATATGCATAAACTTATGCATCACATGTCATGTTATCAACATACTTCTCCCCCTTTGTCATCAACAAAAAGGAGAAGTACCACAATCAAGTGTTTGTGATATTGGTTCAATTCATTGCATGAAAAACATAGTATCAAGTTTTATCATAATGCAATCTTTGGAGCTAGAAGATTTAGCAAGTATTTCATCATGTTTAGAACATTCATGCTATCAAGTTTTAGATATGCAAGTTTTATAGCATATGAGATAGCAAGTTCTACATCATGTAAGCTAGCAAATTAGAGATGTTCAAGAAGGCAACTCTTGCTTCTTGAAAATTTTGCTCACTTTGCTAGATGCGCAAGTTAGCATTTTTGCCTCTTTTGAGATAGCAACTTTTTGCTTCTCTTTAGACCAACAAGCTAGCAATTTTTACGATATACAAGTTTCACAATATATAAGCTAGCAAAAATTTCGAAAGTAAATACAAGATAGCTTTCTTGTGTAAGCTCATGATTCTTGCTTCCTATTGCAATGTGCAAATTGCAAGTTTTGCTTCAACTAAGATATTCAAGATAGTGATGTTCAAGAAGACAATTTTTCTTCTTGAAATGAGCAAGTTAGCAATCTTTGCTGCTTAAGATAGGCAAGCAAGCAGTCAAGTTTTTGCATCTTCTTGACTTGTACAAGCTAGCTATCTCCCCCTTTGTCATTGTAAAAAAGGAAGAGAGAATACAGTTTTGTACTTCTTTTTTCCTTTTACAACGATTTCAAAATCATGACAAAGGATGAATAATCAAGTTATGAATGTCAAGACAATTTTTCATCATGAATATTTTATCATTGCATGCATCATTATCATAAGTTAAAGTATTACATGCATGATATCATATCACCATTCATAATTACATTAATGTTTCAATATAGCAATTTCTTCTCAAAATGTGTAACTTGGCACTCATAGCATTTTAGATCATGATTTACATCATATGCAATACATCACATCATAATTAGAAAGCAAGTATTGCATGCATAATTGCACATCATAAATGTTTCATATCATGATGGTATCAATTTTGTCAAATTATATCCTACCATGCATGATCAAAACTTCTCCCCATTTTATCATTGAAAACAAGAAGAAGGTAGGGGTAAGAGCATAAAAGTGTTAAATATTTCAATTATTTCAAGGCATTTACATCATAGATCAAGTCATGATTCATGATTCATCATAAATCAAGTTAGTTTTCAATCATCACATAAGGCATTTAAGGAATTTTTGAAACATAGGAGAATGATTAATTTAAGCACACAATGTTTCAATCCAATCCAAGTCATGAATATCAATGCTTTCATATTGTGAGTATCAATTCATGAATACCACAAGATATTATTTGTGACTTCAATTTTGCAAGATCAATATTATGATTTAAATAAAACTTATTCAAATCAATTCATAATCAAGTCATTAAAATTAATTTCGAGATTCACAAAATATCATGAAATCAAAAGACAAGTTGCATTTCATTTGAAGAACTCCTTTTTGATAAATCTAGGGAGCATAATGAACGATCTTGATTTATAAAGAGCTTCATGTTATAATTATCAAGATCATGATTTTAATAATTATTCTCTTTAGCAAAGAATCACAAAAGCACTTTATTTTTGCATTAGAATTCTCATTGTATTATGATTTATAAATTCTTTTTCTGCACATGAATCATAGGAGATATGTATGTGAAACAAATCTTTGCAAGCAAAGACACTATCATTCATATTTCAAGATGGAATTTATAAGCAGGAATCATTTCATCAAATCCATTTTAGAAAAATATTTTTCATAAGTGTATGAGAAAACCCGATTGTTAGGATACCAATTGTTAAGTGAATCCGAAAATGAAATTAGTACTTTCATGCATTCGGATAAGATTTTGCTATAGATTTTCAAGTTCAATTATGAAGATAAAACATGCTCATGATCATAAAAATTTATGTATCCAAAACATATAATTTCCAACATGTTATAGTGTAAAATCATCATGGCAATTAAGTGATTTGAACATTGAATCAAGAATGTCCGAAAAATAATCTTAACACGTTCATGCATTCGAGCACATTTTTGCCATAGTTTTTCAAATATACTCATGAGAATAACACATGCTTATCATTGGCTTAAAACCTCATGCATAAAATTGTTAATCAAAATATTTAATTTCATCATTATGCATTTCTTCAAATCAAACATGATCTTTAATTAAAGTCGAGAAATATCAATGGAAATCAACGTAATACACATTTTTACTTCTTAACCATGATTTCATATTTTCAATCAAGATCATTTTATTTATTTATTATAGCATATGCAATATTATTATTTTCGAAATTACTAGCATGATCATGTAATTTTCAAGAAAATTAATTCTAAACTAAAAAGAAAATACATCATGAAAGCGTCAAGTAATTTCAAAATAAATCAAAGGCATTCTAATTACCTCAACGTCGTAGGCTGTTAAGGCGTAGTTTGCCACCTCGCTTTTGTTGATTTTTTCTTCGTCTTCGGAGGAGCTCGATTCATCCCAACTTTTGTTCTTCTTCTTGCGTTTAAAGCAAGTAGTTCCATTCTTTTTGCTTTTTAATTTTCGTTTCATTTGTAGTTTAAGTTCACCATCACTTGAGCTTATGCTCGAGTGGTCTTCAAATGTTCTATGTCCCAAATCCTTCCTGTTCTTTGGAAGGTTGTTTTGTTCATCATTGTCCTCATCACTTGAGTCATCGCTCAAGTGGCATTCATTTGTCCGGAGTTCAACATGTTCATCATGTTCATTGTGCACCATTTCGTATGTTATCAACGAACCAATTAGTTCTTCAAGTGGTAAGTTGTTTAGGTTTTTAGCTTCTTGTATTGCAGTTACTTTTGAATTCCACTTCTTAGAAAGAGAACGCAAAATCTTGTTTACGAGTTCAAAATCCGAAAAACATTTTCCAAGAGCTCTTAAACTATTGACGACATCCGTGAAACGGGTGTACATGTCGCCTATAGTCTCGCTTGGTTGCATTCGAAAAAGCTCAAAATCATGCAATAAAAAGTGAACTTTCGAGTCTTTGACTCTACTAGTTCCCTCATGCGTGATTTCAAGAGTGCGCCAAATATCGAAAGCCGTTTCGCACAAAGAAACCCGATTGAACTCATTTTTGTCCAAAGCGCAAAATAAGGCATTCATAGCCTTTGCGTTTAAAGAAAAATACTTCTTCTCTAAATCCGACCATTCGTTCGTCGGTTTAGAGGGAAGTTGAAAACCATTTTCAACGATATTCCATAAATCCAGATTTAGAGAAATCAAGAAAACTCTCATTCGAGTTTTCCAGTAAGTGTAGTCCAATCCGTTAAAGAACGGTGGACGAAAGACCGAAAAGCCCTCTTGAAGAGCCATTTCTCTCGGGTGTAAATCCGAAATGAGAGATACCCCGCTCTGATACCAATTGTTAGGATCGAGAGCACTAAGAGGGGGGGGGTGAATTAGTGCAGCGGAAATCTTACAGCGATTAAAAACCAAAAGCTGCGTTCGTTCAATAAAAACTATTATGATGCAAAAGCTAATTCTCAGTTTGTATCTAAGTGCAGTTTGCGTCTAAGCGCAGATTGCGCAGTTTGCGTCTGAACACAGTTTGCGTCTGAACACAGTTTGCGTCTAAGCGCAGTTTTGCGTCTAAGCGCAGTTTACGTCTAAACTCAGATTTACGTCTAAACGCAGTTTTACGTCTAAACGTAGATTTACGTCTAAACGTAGTTTTACGTCTAAACGCAGATTTACGTCTAAACTCAGATTTACGTCTAAATGTAGTTTTGCGTTTAAAAGCAGTTTTGAACCTGGAAAAGCGTTTTACGTAGAAAGCAATTTGCAGTTATAAATGGAGTCCGAATGTAAGCGTAAACTGCAGTGTGAAGATCGTACGAAAACACGATTTACGTTTGAATGCAGATTCTGAAAGAACAACACTTAGAACTTGTTCGTGAAAGCGCAGAGAGCAGTAGTAATGGAGGAGGTTTGCAGTAATGATAAAGTGCTCAAAAATAAACGCAAACCAGAGATTTAGAGTGGTTCGGTCAGCCTTGACCTACTCCACTTTTGGCTTCCTCCACCGACGAGGTTGCCGACGTCAACTAGCTGCCTTCCTTCAATGGGCGAAGGCTAACTGCCCTTTTACAGTTTCTCTCCTTTTGACAGGCTCAGGAGACAACCTTTACAGATCCTTTCTCTCCTCTCTTTACAACTCAAGACTTGAAGAACAGAAGGAGGAGAACTTTAGGACTTTACACAAATTTGAGCTCTTAGAATCACTGAAAAGATCAAGAATTCGGTGTAGATCTGTATCTATTCAGTGCTGAATGGGTGGGGTATTTATAGGCCCCAACCCAGTTCAAATTTGGAGCTCAAAACGATCAAATCGATCAAATCCCAGAATTCTGGGATCAGGCGGTTGCACCTCTTGACTGGAGAGGTGGCACCGCCTGGCAGAGCTCGAAGACTGAGCTCAGGCGATTGCTTCTCTCTGCCAGAGCTCGAAGACTGAGCTCGGTGATTGCATCACCTGGCAGAGCTCGAAGACTGAGCTTGGTGATTGCATCACCTGGCAGAGCTCGAAACTGAGCTCGGTGGTTGCATCACCTGGCAGAGCTCCAAACTGAGCTCAGGCTGATGCACCTCTCTGCCAGAGCTCGAAGACTGAGCTCGGTGATTGCATCACCTGGCAGGGCTCGAGACTGAGCTCAGGCTGATGCACCTCTCTGCCAGAGCTCGAAGACTGAGCTCGGTGGTTGCATCGCCTGGCAGAGCTCGAAACTTGAGCTCTGGCGGTGCTACCTCTTGGCAGAGGAGGTTGCACCGCCCAGTCTAGCTCGAAGACTGAGCTCTGGGCGGTTGCACCTCTCGGCTGGGGCGGTTGCACCTCCCAGCCTCGCAGCCCTGGCGGTTGCACCTCCTGGCTGGGGCGGTTGCACCTCCCAACCCCCACAGCCCAGGCGGTTGCACCTCCTGGCTGGGGCGGTTGCACCTCCTGGTGCAATCAGGGTCCGAATGGTTCACTCCATTCGGCCCACTTTGAATCTTTTCAGGGGCCCAATTGCCCCAAGATTAAGCTAATGGGATCACCTCCCATTTTCATGCTTAATCATCATGCTAACTACGATTAACTCTAAGACAACTTCTGCAGCTTTGCTCCGATGCGTCAATCGCTTCTTCCGGCGAGTTTCCGGCCAACTTCCGTCGATCAACCGATAACCCTCGGTGATCCTTCTGCGGACATCCGGCATACTCCTGGACTTTGCGACGATCCACTTGGCGAGTTCCGACGAGCTTCGCTTGGCAAGCTTCTGGACTTCTCGGATCTGTCCTCGCTGAACCTCCGACGACCGTCCGAACTTCCGTCGAACTCTTGAACTCCCAACGTGATCATGATCTTGACTCCGGCGCAACACCTGCTGCTTGTCTTACTCTTATCGTAGTTAATCCTGCACACTTAAAACAAAACTTCGATCGAGACAATTAATCCTAAGCAATTAACCAAGTTGTCCGGCATGTCATTGGTCCCTCGACGCTTCGTCTGATTCTTCGGCGCATCGTCCTCTCCTGCGGCCTATTGCCCAATCGGCCAGTTGACTCCGCAACTCCGATATCCTTGGCACAATACCCGCTCTACTTGGCCCGATGCCCGAGTCCACGGCCCGAAGCCTTCTGTCGATACGTCGACCGATCCACCGGCCCGACGTCCAATCTTCTGACATGTTCCTCCGGCACAACATGATTTTCCTGCTTTAATTGTCTCATCCTGATCAAAGCATCCTGCGTCACTCAAAACGCAGATTAAATCATAAACATATATCAAGTAGTTTCATCATCAAAATACGAGATTCAACAATTAGTCTTTGTTATACCTTGAAAACTACCATATGTCATCGATATGCTCCTTATGCCAATGATATGCTCCAATTACCTTTCCTCGATTGTATGAACAAAACGTGCTTCGAACGATACGACATTGTAATTCTGCATTCAAACAAAACATGCTACTGTTTCATCTTGTATCTTTGCTTTATATTTTGATATCTTATTTGTTTGAAACCTGTCCTCTTTGCTATGGATATGTTAGTCATTTGCTGAGCTTTATATGCTCACCCCGTTGCTATATAAATTTTTCAGGATAGCTTATCGCTCGCTAAAATATGTAAATTGGGTTGAGGCAGTGGAAGGCTAGAAGATTTTGGGGCAAATATTTTGTACTTGATAGGTTGATGCTGTATAAGTTCTTTTTGGGTGTAATGAAATATCAATGACAAATCTAGATTGATGTATCATATAAATATTTGAAAAGTACCTCTTACGTCAGGATTTTTGAAATATTAAGTTTAAACTGTGTTATGATATAAACATGTAGTACATGTTGGTTTTGTGATTGCATTAATTGTCGCGCTTATGGATTTATGATATAGTTATGGTTTAGTTAAGTTGCTTTTGGATTTTAAAGAATCATCTAGTGAAATGATGTATGATTATAAACTGCACAGGTTTTGTGAATTGTGGATTAGAGAGGTGAATAACTTGAATATTTTTCTTAGTGACCTCTATGATTGGATCCTGGATTGTTTGTTGAATTATAATTTTATCAATCTTGAGTTAGGTTCACACCTCCTAAATGAGAATTAAATTCAGGGGGGGGCGTGACAATGACAATTGCAAGTTTTATGAAAATACATCAAAATGTTAGGTTTAAATCTAATGATTAAGTTCTAGGTATGTTTTAAAGAAGCAATAATGAATATCTTGATGATTTCCATTATTTTTCGATGATGATGCATGGCTTTTGTATGGAAGGCTCGATGATTTTTGTCTTTGGTTTTCGATTTTAATGAATGATGCATGGATTTGGTATAAAAGATAAAGGCATGCTTGTATGAAATCAATCAAAAATTTGAAGCTAAAAGAAAATGAGATATCTTTTCATCTTATGGAACCTATCTACGTTGCCTTCATTTAGTTGTCCGAAAAGTGATTTTAATGATGATTTTAGATTTCTTTTCGTATGATTCGTTTTAATAATGAGATAATATATCCAAATCATTCACATATTCTTGAGATTTATAAATCAAAATCTTATATCTCCTAGGCTTCTTTTTGCCATTTACTAAAGAGGAAAATTATCCAAATGAATCATGAAGGTTATTTCGATATTCATGAATTGATTATAACTTATGATATTTTTTTTTATGAATCATCATCTTGATTTCTCGATATTTGATATATGAGATTTTTTTATGAATCAAGATCTTATTTTTGAACTCCTATGTTTCTTTTTATCAATTATCTAAAAAGAAGAGATTAATGAATCTATCTATATCCTTTTTTTCATGAATCTCTTGAAAATGACTTTGATTTGATGATTTGAATTTGAATGGGCTTTATCTTGATTTTTTAAAATTTATAACTTAAGATTTCTTATGCATGAATCAAGATATTATATCATGAATGCTTGAGTATCATGTGTGATTTGCCCATAGTGATGATTGATTGATTTTTGGTATCATGCATGAAGTAAGAATGAAATGTAAGGTTTTAAAATTGTGCATGTTTTAATTTCAAATTATAATGATGTACAAACATATTGAAAAAAGATTGATACTTTAACTTTGTCATGATTTAAAAATTGATGTAAAGGAAAAAAAAAAGAGTAACAACATTGTATTCTTCCAACTCTCTAGTTTGAAAAACTTGCTAGCTTAAGATGCAAAAATTTTTCCAACTCTCATGTGTGAAAAACTTGCTAGTTTGAACATCATAAAGAAAAGCAAACATACTAACTTGCACATGTAGCAAAATTTACAAACTTGCAAAACTTAAAATTTGCTAGCTTGCATATTCTAAAATGATACATTGATATCTTGCTAGCTTGCTATCTTGCATTCTTTTTCAAAAACTTGTTAACCTTCATACTTTAAAGAGAAGTAACACTTGCCAAATTGCTAGCTTTCATGTTGTAAAATGATGTAAAATTTTGTTAGCTTGCGTTTTACAAAGGAAGCAAAAAATTACACTTCTCAAAAGAGAAGAAATAACATGCTATCTTGAACATCACTGAAGATTGCTAGCTTACCTATCTTAAGAAGCAAAAATGCAAACTTGCAAAATTTACAATCTTGCACATCTACAAAATTAATGATGATTTAGTGATTATGCATGTTGTAAGGTGATGAACAAATTTGCTAGTTGTATATTATAAAACTTGCATGATAATAAAACCGGAGATTATGCAATGATTTGAACTTGTATGTTTAAACACTTGATAGTTGAACTTCTCCTTTTTGTTGATGACAAAGGGGAAGAAGTATGATGTTATGCATGATTTTATCATGACATGTTGCTTGGATTTTTGAATCCAAGAGTTCTATCAATATGGCATATTGATAGGGGAAGTATGTTTAAGCTCCGGGAGCTAAGATTAACTCCGTCATCAATTGGTTATCATCATCAAAAATGGGGAGATTATTAAATTTTTTATTTTGATGATGAAATCAATTGATGTGTTTGTCATCTAATGTGCATCTAAAGTGACACAAGACTAGCTTCGATCAAAAAAGGCAAATCGATTAAAGCAGGAGGAATCGGACATTGGGCCGGAGCAAACATGTTAGAAGATTGGACATCGGGCCGTAGGATCGGTCGACGTGTTGGCAAAAAGTTTCAGTCCATGAATTCGGGTATCAGGCCAAGAAGATAGGACATTACGCCAAGGAGATTAGATGTTGTGAGAGGACAACATGTTGATTGGGCAATACGCTGAAGGAGATGACGATACACCAAAGGATCGGACGAAGCGTCGGAGGATCGGACGAAGCACCGAAAGAACCAATGATATGTCGGACAACATAAGATTTGCTTGTAATCGATTATGTCTAGATCAAGTTAGTTTAGAGTCTAATTGAGTTGATTTAGAATATAATTAGATCAACTCAATTAGGGGCCAACTAGGCCTAAGTTTGGGCTGTGTTGGGCCATGTGGAAGGCCTAAACAGTGACCCAACATGTGGAACTGTCATGGCACAATCTTCGAGACTATGTCAGGTGGTGGTACCGCCTAGACACAGTCTTTGAGAGATTGTCAGATGATGGTACCACCAGTCTGGGCGGTGATACCGCTCAGTGCAGGCGATGGTACCGCTCATACCCCAAAATCTCGAGGATTTAAATTTTGGCTCTAAGTTTTGAAGTCATTTGGGGTCTATAAATATTCCAGCTATTTCTGCATGGAGTAGCAAGTAAATTGAGTAAAACTCTGTGATGCTAAAATTGTAAACCCTACTAGAAATTTTAGTTCCACTTTGTAAAAGAGGGGTATAAAGGTTGTCTCCTAAACTTGTGAAAAGGACAAGGTGTAAAAGGGTAGTTGATCTTCGCCCGATTGAAAGTAGATCGTTAGTGGATGCTGGTGGTCTCGACGGATGAGGAATCAGTGGAGTGGATGTAGGTCACGACGACCGAACCACTATAAAACGGTTTGCATTTCTATTTTGCTATTTACCTTCACTATAAACTTCTTACTTGCTTTACTTATACTATGCTTATGAATATGCTTTCAAAGTTAAGTATTTCCTATACGGGCTTTTGTCCGAGATCGGTTTTTCAACGTACGAAAGATTTTTCGAACCGACGTAATTTTATCCGCTGCACTAACTCACCCCCTCCCCTCCCCCCTTGCCCCCCTCTTAGTGCTGACTCGTTCCTAACGGATAGAACCTTGAATTCAAATTGAATTTAAGTCAAAACAAGATATCATTATGAGTCCAAGCAACATAAAATCATGCATAATCAAATTTTCAATACATCATTCCAGGCATGATCATCAACATAACTTCTCCCCCTTTGTCATCAACAAAATGGAGAAGTGCAACTAGCAAGTTTTTGATATATAATTTCAAATCATTGCATAATTTAGAGGTTTTGAAATATCATATATCATTGCATAATTTCATCATTGCATATATCATTATGCAAGCTAGCAAGTTTTTGATATGAAAGTTTGTAAATTTTTATATCTTTTGAAATGTGTAAGATAGCACTTTTGTTTCTCTTAAGATTGTAAGCTACAATTCTTGGTGATGTTCAAGATAGCAAGTTCTTCTCTTTTGAGAAGTGCAAGCTAGCAATTTTTGCTTCCTAGCAAGTTTTCTCTTTGCAATTTGTAAGCTAGCAAATTTATCTCCCCCTTTGTCATTGTCAAATAGAATGGAAGAATACAATTTTATAATTCTTTTCCCTTTACATCAATTTCCAAATCATGACAAAAGCAAAGTGTCAATCTTATTTCAATATGTTTGTGCGTCATATAGTTTCAAATTAAAACATACACAATTTCAAAACCTTATATATCATCCTTACTTTATGCATGATACCAAAAATAAATCAATCATCACTATGGGCATATCATACATGATACTAAAGCATTCATAATACCAAACATTAAATCAACATTTTTAAGCATTTATCATTTCATGATTGTTGGTACCAAACATTCATCATTTATTTTCTCCCCCTTTATCATAGGCAAAAAGAGAGGAATAGTACAAAGGTATAAATATTCAAGTCATCATATGGAAGATATCAAAAAAAATTTGGTGATGAAATATACTTCATGAATATAAGAAATTATACAAAGAAAAATCATATCATGAAAGATAAGATCATATGAATACCAAAAGACATGATTCAAAATATTCTTTTTAATAAAATGCAAGAAATCATTTGAGACTTCAAGTTTTGATTTATATAAAGTGAGGGATCTCGATTCATATAAGGAAACTATCAAGTTTTGATACCAATAATTCAAGATCGATCATGATATAGATAAAAACATTCCTATAGAAAAAACGAGTTATGAGAGAACACATAAAGGATCTCTATTTATGTATAATAATTCTCATGATTCATATAGTAAATCTCCTCTTTAAATAAAATATCAAGAAAAATCATAGGAGTGCAAAGAAGAGATCTTGATTAAAAAAAAACTCAAGTAATTCCTGTTAGGATCAAGAGCGGGACTAAGAGGGGGGGGGGTAAATTAGTGCAGCGAAAAACTTTCACTATTAAAAAAAAAACTTATTTCAATTAAAACCGATTCCAATTAGAATGATTTTAATTTAATTCGTTTCGGAAATAATTTGAACTTGAAACCTTTCGTGAAAGTGCAAGAGAGGACTAAGGTGATTTGCAGTAATGTAAATTGCACAAATGAAAAGCGTCGGTTTCGTAAAGTCTTCATACGATTAAAGCCGATCTCAGAAGATGTTTACGTGAAAGTGTATGTAGACGTAGTTAAAGCACAGTAAGGAGGAGAGGCAGTTTGCTATAAAAGAAAGTTGCTCAAAGTAAATACAAGCCAAGTTTTAGAGTGGTTCGGTCAACGTGACCTACATCCACTTTCGGCTTCCTTCTTCGACGAGGTCATCGGCGTCCACTAGAGGCCTTCCTTCAAAAGGCAAAGGCCAACTACCTTTTACAGCTTTTCTCCTTTTGTCGGGTTTTCGAGACAACCCTTACAAGTTTCACTCCTCTCTTGAATGATCTCAACACTTAGAAAGGGAGGAGGAGAACTCTAGCACTTTTACAACTCTTTAACACTTCAAAGACTAAAGAATATATCAAGTTTTCATTCCCTTTCATACAGAAAAGGGTGGGGTATTTATAGACCCTAATGTCTTTCAAAAATGGAGCCAAGATGTGTCTCATCCCGAATTTCTAGGGTCCTAGTGGTACCACTACCATTACTGGGCGGTACTATCGCCAGACATCTGACACGGGGTTGTACTATCACTCAGTTTAGGTGGTACTACCGCTTGACAAAGCTCGAAGATCGAGCTCTAGCGATACCACCGCTTGACAAGGGTGGTACCACCACTAGTAGCAATAACTGTCGGTGGTACTACCGCTTGACAAGGGCGGTATCACCGCCCAGAATTCTTGGGAGACCGAGTCTCCCAAGTAGTACCACCGTTGGCCCTAGCGGTGCCACTGCCAGCCAAAAATTCTGGGTCCTGGTTGGGTCTTGAATCCGACCCAAACTAGGCCATCTTAGGGCCTAGTTGGGCCCTAATTAAGTTAGTAGGATTACCTCCCAATCCTAACTTAATTTATACTCTAACAACGATAATTAAGACATGATTACTGCACTTCATGTTCTAGTGTGTCAATTGCACTTCTAGCGAGCTTCCGGCGAACATCCGACGAACTCTCGGCAATGCTCCGGCGGACTCCCGGCAAGCTCCTGGACTTTGCGACGATCTTCTTGGTGAGTTCTGATGAACTTCTATGGCAAGCTTCTGGACTTCTCGGTTGTTTCCTGTAGAACTTCCGACGAACATCCAAACTTCCGATGAACTCTCGAACTCCCAATGTGTTCTCGATCTTGACTCCGGCACAACTCTTGCTTCAAGTCTTACAGCCATCGTAGTTAATCCTGCATACTTTTCTCAACATATAGATTAGATCAAATAAATTATAATTGACATCATCATCAAAATTCGAGATTCAACAATCTCCCCCTTTTTTATGATGACAATCAATTGATGATGGAGTTAATCTTAACTCCCCCTATCTATATGTCATACTTGAGAAAAGTCATTCTTGAATTCAAGACCTTTGAATTCAAGAGACATATTGATAAGTTAAGTTTATTTAAACTTATCAATACTCACATCATGATTCCTATCATGATCTAATATTTTCATAATGATGTCAAGGCTTGACATCCATTTTCAAGTCTGATATTTCAAATATTTAAGGATGACAAACATAGCAATTCATTCTATGGCAAGATATCAATTTGTAAAATTACAAGTTAAGCTCTAGATATCTTATCATAATGAAGAAAAGTTAACATGCAAACATTTCAAGTGTAAAATTACATATATTTATCATCAATTTACCATATTTTGATATTATTTCTCTCCTTTTATCATCAATAAAATGGAGGACGATTCAACAATAAATGCAAGTGTGGTAAAAAATTCATGTTATATTTCAAATTGTAAAGAAATTCATACAAATCATATTTCAAGCATTCATGACATATATCATTCAAAAGTTCTCAGTTATAAATATTTAACGAGATGGCTTCCACCATCTTCTCCCTTTTTATTTTTAATTAAAACTTCGCATGAAGGAGGAAAGCAAGGAGGATAAAAAAACATTGAGAACCAACTTTGAATGAAGTTAACAATGATAAAAGAGTTTCATTAAATCATACTTTATTTTTCATAAGGATCAAGATATTCATGTGAAATTAAATCCTTGAAAGTGTTCATCTAAAAAAAAAATTCTTCATTCATTAAGAAAGAATTCATATGAAAAAATTATCAAATCAAATCCATTTCTAAATTAAAAATTCACAAGAGATAAATCCATGAGAGATGCATTTGTCAATGACCTCTATGTATCAAAAATAAACTTGATATAGCATAGACTCATGAAAGCTCCATTCAAGAAATACATTAAGTGAAAGATAGTCCGAAAAGAAAATATACATCAAATTCATGCATTTATAAAGTGTTTTGTCATAGCTTTTCATCACTACTTGCATGAGGCAAAATCATTAGTGCTTTGTAGTACTCAAAGATTAAGAATCTGATGTATGATTAAAACTTCTTAATATTTAATCATAATCATGAAAGTAAACATGATATTGAGGCACACAACCTTATCAACATATAAAATTTGCATCATAAAATTTTCAGCACAGAATTTAAATAAGTGATCAAAGAATCAAGAAGGTCCGAAACCGAAATTTAACAGATTCATGCATTCGGACACATTAACATTCCTAACTCCGCAAATGCTCATCAAATAATACATCAAATTCATGCATTTGGATAAATTAACATTTCTAACTCTCTTCTAATAAAATCAAATTGTTCTTCACTTAAAGGCTTTATAAAAATATCGGCTAATTGATGTTTTGTATCAATAAACTCTAAGATTACATTATGAATAGTACATGATCTCGTATAAAGTGATGCCTAATATCAATATGTTTTATTCTAGAGTGTTGAATGAGATTTTTTGTTAAATATATTGCACTTATGTTATCACATTTTATGGGGATATTTTTAAGATGAATCTTATAATCCTCTAAAGTGTTTTTCATCCATACAACTTGTGCACAGCATGCACTAGCTACAATATACTCAGCTTCAGTTGTAGATAGTGCAACTGAGTTTTGTTTCTTGGATGACCAAGAAACAAGTGTATATCCTAAGAACTGACATGTTCCGGATGTGCTTTTTCTATCTAATATACATCCAGCAAAATCCACATCAGCATATGCAATTAGTTCAAAGTTCTCATATTTTGGATACCATAATCCTAGATTAGTGGTACCTTTAAGATATCTAAGTATTCTTTTAACTGCTTTGAGATGAGATATCTTAGGATTAGATTGAAACCTAGCATAAAGTCCTACACTAAACATGATATCCGGTCTAGTTGTAGTGAGGTAAAGTAAACTTCCTACCATACCCCTATAAGATTTTTTATCAAAGCTTTCTCCACTTTCATCAATTTCTAACTTAGTGGAAGTGCTCATAGGAGTGTTAATAGCTTTTGAGCTATCCATATTGAACCTTTTTAGCAAATCTAAAGCGTATTTTGTTTGACTAAGAAATATAACATTGCTTAGTTGTTTGATTTGTAAGCCCAAAAAGAAAGTTAATTCCTCCATCAAACTCATTTCAAATTCAAGACTCATACTTTTAGCAAATGACTCACATAGAGATTCATTTGTAGAACCGAAAATGATATCATCAATATAAATTTGAATAATAAGAAAATTATTTTTAAATTTTTTGTAAACAATGTAGTATCAACCTTACCTTTAGAGAAATTATTTTCAATAAAAATGAACTAAATCTCTCATACTAAGCCCTTGGGGCTTGTTTTAAACCATAGAGAGCTTTAGTCAATTTAAACACATGATTAGGGAAACTATTATTCTTAAATCCGGGAGGTTGTTCAATATAAACTTCTTCGGAAATAAAGCCATTAAGAAAAGCACTTTTAACATCTATATGAAACAACTTAAAATTATTATTACTAGCATAGGCAAGGAGCATTCTTATGGCTTCTAATCGAGCCATAGGAGCGAAGGTTTCTTCGTAATCGATACATTCTTCTTGTTGAAACCTTTGGCTACTAATCTAGCCTTGTTTCTAACTATGATACCAAATTTATCTTGCTTGTTTCTAAAAACCCATTTAGTACCAATTCATCTTTCTATCAAATTGATTTAACTCATCTTGCATTGTGATGATCCATGAATCATCTTTCATGGCATCGTCAATGCATTTAGGTTCAATTTGGGAGAGAAAACGACATTGGCATAAAAATTTTTAAGAGAAGAACATGTTTGAACCTCTTTAGATGTGTCTCCTATGATTAGCTCCTTAGGATGAGTATCTACATATTTCCAATCATTGGGTAAGGATGTTTCAGAAATAGATGCATCCAAGTTGCTAGATGGAGAAAGGGTTTCATTTAAATTCAAAGCGTCAAAATTAACATCATTATCAAAATCATTTTTCTTAATTTCGAAAACCTCATTGAAAACAACATGAATGGATTCTTCTATAATCAAAGTTCTTTTATTAAATATATGAAATAATTTAGAAATAGAAGAATAGCCAAGAAAAATTCCTTCATCGGATTTAGCATCAAATTTTCCTAAGGTATCTTTTTCATTCAAGATAAAACATTTACACCCAAAAACTTTAAAATATGAAACATTCAGTTTTTTGTTGTTCCACAACTCATAAGGAGTTTTGGTGAGTAAGGGTCTTACTAGAACTCTATTCATGACATAGCATGTCGTGTTTACGGCTTCGGCCCAAAAATATTTGGGTAGGCTATGTTTATTCAATATAGTTCTTGCCATTTCTTATAAATTTCTATTCTTTCTTTCTACTACTCCATTTTGTTGAGGATTTCTTGGAGTAGAGAAGTTGTGGTTGTATCCATTAGATTCACAAAATTCTTGAAAATCATGGTTTTGAAATTCACCACCGTGATTACTTCGAATTGATGAAATCATAAAACCATTTTCATTTTGAACAAGTTTACAAAACTTAAAGAAATACCTAAAGCATTCACTTTTGTGTGCCAAAAAATAAGTCCATGTGTATCTACTATAATCATCCACGATGACAAATGCGTATTTGCTACCTCCTAGGCTTGATGTAGCAAAGGTCCGAACAAGTCCATATAGATCAATTGCAAAGGTCTAGAGGTGCTTATTTGGTTCTTATGTTTAAAACTACCTTTTATTTGCTTTCCTAGTTGACAAGTATCACACACATTATCTTTGATGAACTTGATATGAGAAATTCCTCTTACAAGTTCTTTAGATGAAATTTGGGTGATTAGTTTCATGCTAGCATGACTTAATCTCCTATGCCAAAGCCAAGCATCGCCATTCAAAACCGAAAGACACATTTCATTGCAAAGATCATTAATATCAATGGTGTATACGTTATTTTGTTTTAGTACAATCATAGATGTGTTTTTTATGTGGTTTTTCAATAATGCAAGCATTAGATTCAAATTTAACAATATATCCTTTATCACACAATTGACTAATGCTCAAGAGGTTATACTTTAAGCTATCAACTAATAATATATCTTCAATAAAGAAGTTGGATTTGTTACTTATGGTTCCTTTGCCAACGATTTTACCTTTGTTGTTGTCTCCGAATGTGACATATCTTTCGTCTATGCTAGTGAGCTTAAAGAATTGAGATGGATCTCCAATCATATGCCTTGAGCATCCACTATCAAAGTA
Organism: Musa acuminata AAA Group; assembly: GCF_036884655.1. Classification (NCBI taxonomy): domain Eukaryota; kingdom Viridiplantae; phylum Streptophyta; class Magnoliopsida; order Zingiberales; family Musaceae; genus Musa; species Musa acuminata. The sequence continues at coordinate 35,461,882 of NC_088334.1, forward strand.
TCATCTCTTGCTTCTAGCTTGTGATAGTATACGTTTCTATAAAAGAGGATGATTTTTAGATATCCATTTGACCTTGGGTGCCTTAAAAACCGATCGGCTTAATTTATCATTTTGCATGGAGTTCTTTATGGTTCTTTTAGAAACCCAAATCAATTTGTGTGGACTACACTTTTTAAATGGACAATGATAAGCTTTATGTCTAAGTTTGCAACAAAAGTTGTATTTATTTTGGGGTGAAATATGTAAGATAGGGTCTTTAACAAAAGTGGTTGGATTATGGTGAGAGCTACTCATAAATCCGATTCTACCTTTTCTATGAACGTGACACTTGTTGGCAAGGATCATGTTCAAGGATTTGCTACCAACCTCAAACTTCTCTAAGGTTTTCTTAAGTAGCATATTTTCCTTTTGAAGTATTTATAAATCATGGCATTTCGTACATGGAGCTAAACTATCATTATGCTCAATTTTTATTTTATCAAAATTACTAACAAGAGAATCATGCTCCTTTTTTTAACAATTTATATTTTTTACTGATTGATTTGCATTCATCAAATAAATCATGAAAAGCATTTAATAGTTCATCAAATAATAAATTTACGTCTAATGAACTTGTTACCTCATCTTCAATGGCCATTAGTGCATAGTGAGCAACTTGCTCGGTATTGGTTGGCTCTGTAATATCCCTCACTTTTGAAAATTTATTAATAAGGATATATATGTAAATTGGAGGATCTATATGTAATTATAAAAATTTCAAGGACTAAACTGTTAAGTTGCAAAAAGAAAAAAATAAAAAAAATCAAAAATTTCGGTTTTATCTCACTGCCTCCGACGCTCTCTGTTTCCCTCGGGAGGAGCGGTGGGGCGTGGGGAGAAGAAGAGAAGAAGAAGAGGGAGAAGAGAAGAAGAAGAAGAAGAGAGGAGGATAGCTGCGGCAAGGCTGCAGCGAGGAGGTGTGTGGCGTTAGGGAGGAAAAGGGAAGAGGAGAAGAAGAGAAGGAGAAGAAGAGGGAAAAGAGAGGGAAGAGGGAGAGGAGCGAGAGGTGGCAGCAGATAGGGCTGCAGCACCTCTATTTCTTGCAGGTGGAAATAGAGGAGAGGTGTGGGGCGTTCGAAGAGGAGAAGAAGAAGAAGAGGAAGAGAGAAGAAGAGGTTGTGATACCTCTGTTTTCTATAGAGGAAACATAGGTGAGGGTGTGTGTGATGCCGGGGAGGAGGAGGGAAGAAGAAGAGGAGAAGAAGAGAAGGGAAAGAAGGATGGATGCAGGAGAGGGACATCGTGATAATCATGGATGGAGTCGAGAACTCATCACGGCGTGGAGCCACCACTGAGTTAAACCTCACATGCACTATGCTAGGGTACGACGTCTGAGCTTCTGTTTCGTATTTTGTATTGATATGCTCCAAAATGTTTCCTATGCCATTGATATACATCAAAATGCTTCGCATACCATTGATATGCTCTGGAACATCTCGTACGCTATTGATATGCTCCAATTACTCTATGCTCCATTTGCTATGAACTGATATGTTCTGAAATATCATATTTGCTATTGATATGCTCCGGAACATCTCGTACGCTATTGATATGCTCCAATTACTCTATGCTCCATCTGTTATGAACCAAATATGTTTTGAATGATATGACACTTATGATTTTATATCTAATGATATGGTATCTTGAGAATTCTTGTATTCTGTCTTGCATTATGATACCCTACTTGTTTGAAATCGTTCTTTTTGTTCTAAATATGCTTTGTCACTTGCTGAGTCGTTTTTAGCTCACTTCGTTGTTATATAAAATCTTTCAAGTCAGCTTGTCACTCTTTGAGATGTTTGAATTGGGCTGAGGTAATGGAGAGCTATTCAGAATTATGGGCAAGCCTTGTTGGTTATTATGTTATTATTGTATAAGTATATTTTGTATGTAATGAAATGTTGTCGATGAACCGAAATGGATATACCTTGTAAAAGTGTTAGAAGATCTTTCTTATTTGGAATTTCGGAATGTTAAGTCTAGTTTACGATGATATAAACTTGTGGTAAATGGTTGGAGTTATGGTTGTATAAATTACATAGCTTGTAGATTTATAAATATTGTTCATGTTTGTTAAGTTGGCTTGGATTGCCATAAATATGAATTATCGAGTGATGTGATTTATGATTATAAACTGCACAGGTTTTATAGATATGAATTTGATATAATGTTTTTCAATGTCCTCAAATGTTAGTTTGGATCCTGGATTTGTTTGTGATAAGAATTTTAATATGATCGATATATTTTTGAGGGGCGTGACAGGCTCCTCTTCTTCGGATGCACTTGAGTCGTCCCATGTTGCTTTGAGCACCTTCTTCTTTGGTGTTCTCTTCTTGGCTGTGGGATATTCACTCTTGTAGTGTCCTAGTTTTTTGCATTCATAGCAAATTACTTGATTTTTCTTTGGTTCAAATTTATTTTTAGTGTAATTTTTAAATTTATTTCTTTTGATGATTTTTTTGAATTTCCTTATTAAAAGTGCCAAGTCATCATCAAAGTCCTCATCACTTGAGTTTTCTCTCAAGTGGTCTTCTTGTGTTCTCAGTGCCATATCCTTCCTGTTCTTTGGAAGGGTGTCCTCAAGCTCTTCAGGAGCTTTACATGTCATTTCATAGGTCATTAGTGACCCAAGTAGTTCTTCAAGAGGAAAACTATTTAGATCTTTGGCCTCTTGAATAGCCGTTACTTTAGGGTCCCAACTCTTTGGAAGGGATCTTAAAACTTTATTAAAGAGTTCAAAATCCGATAAACCTTTACAAAGTCCTTTTAAACCATTGACGACATCCGTAAATCGGGTATACATGTCTCCAATGGTCTCACTCGGTTTCATTTGAAATAACTCAGAAGAATGAACTAAAAGATTAATTTTTGACTCCTTCACTCTATTAGTGCCTTCATGAGTTACTTCGAGTGTATGTCAAATATCAAAAGTTGTTTCAAAAATCAACACTCGATTAAACTCGTTTTTATCTAATGCATAAAACAAGGCATTCATAGCCTTTGTTTAAAAAGAAAGTCTTCTTCTCCAACTCATTCCAATCATTCATTGGAAGAGAAGACTTTTGAAATCCATTTTCTAC